>NW_028270183.1:96301222-96601222 GCF_037043375.1 Chiloscyllium plagiosum
CGAAGTAGTTGCCACTCTTCTTCAAATGTCTTGCACTTGAATCTTTTTGACATGTCCACTCATGCCAAGCCCTTTCTCAGGCCAGTAAAATTATCATTGCTCAACACTAAACCTCTCCTATGTGACTCTGTCTTCTCTTTTACAGTCTGAATGTGCAATTCCAAGATGTTGTGGTCACTATTTCTAAGATGATCCTGATACTACAATATGATTTTTCACTCCTTCCTCATTATGTAATGCCAAAGCCAGTTCTCTGTTTGGTTCCATGACATGTTAATCAAAGAAATAATCCATCATATATTCGACGAATCGTTCTTTGAGACTCCCCTTGCCAAATTGATTAATCCAAGCAAATTGCATGCTTACATTCCCATAATCACTTTTGTGCTCTTGTCTCAAGCCATCGTTATTTCCTGGTTCATGCTATTCCCTACTTTGAAAGTAATTTGTTGGGGCGGGGGGGGGGGGGGGGGGGGGGGGGGGGGGGGACAGGTTTTGGGCTGGAAATTCTCCTACCAATAGGTTTCTTTCAACGTGTTTTATTTCAAACCAGACTGATTCATCAGTTTTGTCACACGTACTAATATCATTTCTTAATACTGCCTTGACATAATCCTTAACCAATACAGGCACTCCACCTGCTGTTCCTTCTTGTGTAAATACTGAGTAGCCTTGGGCATTTAACACCCCAGTCCTGACCTTCGTGTAACTACATTTCAGTCATGCCCACCATGCCGTACCTATTTATACCTGTTTGCGCTATCAGCTCATTCATTTTACTCCAAATACTGCACACATTTAGTTAAAAAAACATTTTAACATAAGTTCTATCGATTTAGCTTTCTCTTTTAATACTTGTGTGCACAGGCGCTCCATCCTTACTTATTGATCCCTGATAATAGTGAGCCTATCTTTTATTCCAAATTGCAACTCACATTTTTAAAACTGTTGTGATTAGTTCCCTTAGCATGTTTATTTGACAAACCTTTACTTTCTGCTCATTTTATGATCTGCTGCTTTGGTTCCCATCCTCCTCGATCATTAGCTTAAATCCAGGATGTTGGGACCCCTCCAGTTAAACTGAACACTTTCCTTTCTGTACAGTTCCCACGTGCACTGAACGCGATCGGAATCATCCAAAAATCAGAAACCCTCCTCCCAAACGAGCTCTTTGTCACATATTCAACTTGACTATCTTCCTCTTCCTTATCTCACTTCCAGATGCCCGGGAGTAATCCCAAGAATATAATCCTGGAGATCCTGCTTTTAAACTCACTCCTAACTCCCCTAACTCCCTTTGCAGGACCTTTCGCTCTTCTTACCTATGTCATTGGTGGCAATGTGAACCACGACCGCTGGCTGTTTACCCTCTCACTTCAATATGCCCTGAGCATGCTCGAAGACATTTTTGATCCTGGCACCCACCACCCTTCTTATGAACAAATCAATGAATCATAGAATCCCAACGGTGAGAAAACAGATCATTTCAAACAGCACGTCCACGCTGACCCTTTGGAAAGTATATGGACCGGAAAGCTGGACAATCTGTCAGAGCTTAGAGAGACAGGAACAGCAATAGAACCTGAAGACACTAATACAGATAGGGAGTATTGCAGACACTGGAGCAGGTTTCTGCTTTAGGGATGGTTGTAGGGGAGTGTAACGTTTACACAGATAGGGGTGTAAAAGCTGGAGAAGGTTATGGAGATGATTACATTCATAGGCAGACTGGAGGAGCTTACATTGACAGGGCGTATGATAGCGACAGGAGATAGTAAGTCTTGTAGAAACTGATCGGGAGAGTCACAAGCATTGGAGTTGGTTCCACAGATCGGGGGTTTTACATGGTCCTGAGAGGATTATGCAGATAGGGAGGTTTGTAGGATGTCCACATTTTCAGAGTGATTCGGGAATGGAAAATGTTACACAGTTAAGGAGGGATGTTGGAGCTGTGCGGGAGGTTTGAAGGGTTTGGGGCTGATAATGGATTGAGGGATATATTTACGCAGAGGGACAGTTTAGATTAGATTCCCTAAAGCATGGGAACGGGTATTCTGCCCAACAAGTCCACACCAACTCTCCAAAGAGTAACTCACCCAGACCCACTTCTCTCTGACAATGCACCTAACACTGCGGACAATTTAGCACGGCCAATTCACCTGACCTGCACATCTTTGGACTGTGAGAGGAAACCGGTGCACCCGGAGGAAACCCATGCAGACACAGGGAGAATGTGCAAACTCCATGCAGACAGTCACCAAACGCTGGTTCCTGGCGCTGTGAGGCACCATTGCTCACCACTGAGCCACGGTGCTGTCCAAATTGCATAATTACATAAAGAGAGAGTGTTTGAGGTGCTGGGAGGACTGTAGGGAGTGGATGAGCAAACAGAAATATGGAGTTCTGTTGTGGCTTGAAAAGGATCTGGAGGTGTTTACACAGATAAGGAGCTCGGTAGGGATGGGAGAAGGTTACTGTGGTCGTGTGGTGCAATAGGCCAGGAGGCAGGAGTGTGATCGGGCCTGCAGAAAGTTACAGTGATATCATGTTCTCCTGGGGCTTGAGGAAGGTACACAGGTGGGTATTTTGCTCCAGGCTGGAGGATTTCACACAGACGGGGTTACTGTAAGTATTGTACAAGACTACAGAAATAGGGATTATTGTACTGAGTGCAGGATGGGATTATTGTACTGAGTGCGGGATGGGATTATTGTACTGAGTGCAGGATGGGATTATTGTACTGAGTGCGGGATGGGATTATTATACTGAGTGCGGGATGGGATTATTGTACTGAGTGCGGGATGGGATTATTGTATTGACTGCAGGCTGGGATTACTGTACTGACTGCAGGATGGGATTATTGTACTGAGTGCGGGATGGGATTATTGTGCTCAGTGTAGGCTGGGATTATTGTACTGAGTGTGGGATGGGATTATTGTACTGAGTGCGGGATGGGATTATTGTACTGAGTGCGGGATGGGATTATTGTACTGGGTGCAGGATGGGATTATTGTACTGAGTGTAGGCTGGGATTATTGTACTGAGTGCGGGATGGGATTATTGTGCTGAGTGTAGGCTGGGATTATTGTACTGAGTGCGGGATGGGATTATTGTACTGGGTGCAGGATGGGATTATTGTACTGAGTGTAGGCTGGGATTATTGTACTGAGTGCGGGATGGGATTATTGTGCTGAGTGTAGGCTGGGATTATTGTACTGAGTGCGGGATGGGATTATTGTACTGGGTGCAGGATGGGATAATTGTTCTGAGTGCGGGATGTGATTATTGTACTGAGTGCAGGCTGGGATTATTGTACTGAGTGCGGGATGGGATTATTGTACTGAGTGCAGGATGGGATTATTGTACTGGGTGCAGGATGGGATTATTGTACTGGTTGCAGGATGGGATTATTGTACTGGGTGCAGGATGGGATTATTGTGCTGAGTGTAGGCTGGGATTATTGTACTGAGTGCGGGATGGGATTATTGTACTGAGTGCGGGATGGGATTATTGTACTGAGTGCAGGATGGGATTATTGCACTGAGTGCGGGATGGGATTATTGTACTGAGTGCGGGCTGGGATTATTGTACTGAGTGCGGGATGGGATTATTGTACTGAGTGCAGGATGGGATTATTGCACTGAGTGCGGGATGGGATTATTGTACTGAGTGCGGCTGGGATTATTGTACTGAGTACAGGATGGGATTATTGTACTGAGAGCAGAATGGGATTGTTGTACTGAGTGTGGGATGGGATTACTATACTGAGTACAGGATGGGTTTATTGTACTGAGAGCAGGATGGGATTATTGTACTGAGTGCAGGATGGGATTATTGTACATGAAAGAAGTGAAACTATCACTGTATTCTAACAGATGAAAGGCTTAACAGACAATCAATTTTTCAATGTATAATTTCAGTTACATTACACTGTAAATATTTGCGATAAATTCTGTGTGTGAGGATTGAGCCCTCTACTATCACCTGATGAAGGAGTGTCGCTCCGAAAGCTAGTGTGCTTCCAATTAAACCTCGAGGTAAAAGCAATGACTGCAGATGCTGGAAACCAGATTCTGGATCAGTGGTGCTGGAAGAACACAGCAATTCAGGCAGCATCCGAGTACAGGCAAAATCGACGTTTCGGGAAGGGCTTTTGCCCGAAACGTCGATTTTGCCTGTCCTCGGATGCTGCCTGAATTGCTGTGCTCTTCCAGCACCACTGATCCAGAATTCCAATTAAACCTGTTGGACTAAAACCTGGTGTTGTGAGATTTTTATCCTTGAGGGAGACCTGCTTTCCCCTCTGTTTTACTGATCATCACTAAGACAGCACATGCCTGGATTGCTAACTGTCAACTTCCTATATTGACACAGGAAGGCTCAGTACAGCAGAGATGAAAATTAACAAGAGGGTGTGGATTGAGCCTGGGACAAATATTGTTCTGTGTTCGTTCTTCAACATTGTATCTATGTCATGTCTTCTGGACCAAAGTTCAATCCCTTAAATACATTCTGCTCTGTTCACTGTGAGTGATCTTACCTAACTGCAGGATTTACTGAAGGCTCCAGATCTCACTCTCCATCTCTCCCTGGCTGACAAACTGTCTTCAGTGTGGTGATGGACGAAACAGCAGTTGGGAGTTCTGCTGAGTCAGGAGCATCCTGAGCACCTACAGAAGACAGAGGATAAGACAGAATGGGAAATTAGACTGATGCAGTGAGGGTTACACATGAAGAAAGCCACTGAGTCCCACAGAGATCTGAAAAATCCCAGTCTCCATCCATGGTCTGTGCTGCTGTGTCTCCCTGGAGTGGAGAATTCTGTTGGCTCATGATCTGGAGTAGCTGCAAAAGGTGCAGTCAGCGGCAGCAATTAGACCCTCACAGTGACAGATACCACATGGAGTGAGACTGTGTGATATCACCAGAGTGCAGGATGGTATCACGATCAAACCACGGTCACGAAGAAGGTGCACTGGGATCGGTACGCATGGATGAGCGAGCTATCAGTGGGCCAGGCAATGGCCTAGTGTTACTCTCACCCAACTGTTCATCCAGAATTTAATGCTGGTAGCATCTGACTGCTTAATACCCTTTAAGTAAGGAAATCTGTTATGGGCTGCCGGTCTGGCCTACATAGGAATCCAGACCCAGAGCAAGGAGGTTGACTCAACTGCCCACTGGAATGACCTGGTAAGCCACTCAGCTCAAGGGCAGCTCGGGGGTGGGAATGAAATGCTGGCCAGCCAGAGACAGCAACATCCTACGAGTGAATTAAAAACAACCGTGCTGGGAGAATTGGCCTGGCCAATCATATTGGCAGATTTATGGACAGGGCTTTAAACTGACAGAGAGGATGCAGGGACAGGGTTCAGGTGAACCCTGTCCAAATATAAAAGGTGACGCATCAGAACAGCATGGGGATGTGACTGAAGACAAGCAGAAGGGAACAGGAAGGCACAGAGTTTAACTAAAACTGTACATCAGTGAATTAGGCTATGACAGGACATTCTGGGAAAAAAAGTCAATTACAGTTTTTTTTTGGAATTGTCAAAGTATCAGCAATAACTTGTGACACAGGGATAAATATGATTTGGTCACCAGAAATATGTGGTTACTGCAGAAACTGTGCTGTACTGTTCTGTGTTCCAAACAGGGAGGGTTACAATGGCAGGAAGAGGTTACAGGAGGCTGGAGAGGATGGAATCGGAAAGAATAGACACAATTAGAAAGGTTTGCTCGGAGTGCCAGCGGTAACAGATACACTAATGGCCTGATCTGAAGCAGATGATCCAGACTGGGATGGATGTGGGGTTTGGAGGTGGTTTCACAGGGAGGGAGGACAATAGAGGCTACAGGAGGTTACAGAAATGCAGAGAGCTGTATGGCCTGCAGGAGTTCATGGAGATGGGGAGGTTGGGAGGGATGGTCCAGTTTACAGGGATAAGGATGTTGGTCGAATGGAATAGTTTACCCAGTCAGGAATGTATTAGGCGAATCGACCAGATTACAGTGATAAAGTGGTTGTATAGATTGGAGGAACAAATAGAGATATGGAGGGTAGTCATGGCTGAAGATGTTTACAGATACAGGAAAGTTTAGGCTCTGCAGATTATTTGGATATGGAGGTTGTGGAGTCCGACAGATTTTCCAGAATGGCAGTAATTTTAGTTGGAAAACAGTTTCACAGATGAGGGAGCATTAGTAACTATCTCCAGAATGGTCAAAATTGGAAGGGTTGTAGGGGATTTTCCCTCCACACTAACAGGGACATACTAGATTATTGAGATCACACTTTGAAAAACCTCCCATTTTCCAGTTATTCCTTTTCCTTCAAACATACCGACCCATGATTTGGACGTGCCGGTGTTGGACTGGGGTGGGCAAAGTTAAAAACCACACAACACCAGCTGCAGGTGCAATAGGTCTATTTAGAGGCACTCGCTTTCGAAGTGCTGCTTCTTCATCAGGTGGTTGTGGAGCACAGTCATAAGACACAGAATTTATAGCAACAGGATGGCAGTGTCATGGAATGAAATATTAAACAGGTTTTGATTAAGTCTTTAATCTTTTAGAATGATCATCAGAGCATGTAAATCAAGCGCTTCCAAACACAGAGGGTCCTCGATTATCCAAACATCAATTATCTGAATATCGGATTATCCAAATGAGATCTCGAGGTCCCGATAGAAACATTACATCAAAGAGCTTATTCAACCCTGATTGTATTTTTTTTTGTTCACACTGATTAAAACAGATCTCGGCTCACAGAAATCCTGTCGAGAACAGTCCTGGACATTGAGCCCCGGTACCATCTCCAAATGACTGACCTCCCACCCTCTCTGGCTCTCCCCACACTTAGCCTAGAGTTCTACATAGGGGTAAATCCTAACCCCCCGCTTCCCTAGATATTCTCTCGAACATTGTCCTGTACAGTGCAGATGTGGAACTTTTCGCAATGTTGCAGTAAAACGTTGTGTGCATGGCTATGTGTGCATGTGTGTGTGCATGCGCTATTAGAGACTTAATCCACCAAAGGCAGCAGCTGTCTTACTGTTGGTATCCACTCCGGCTGCCCAGGAAGGGGAGGAGATGACGGGTGCAGGGGCGCCCAAGTGGCGGGACCATCGGGGGTATGGGCGCAACGGTGGGTGGGGCGGGCGGGGTGGCAGTGTTGGTCAGGTGTGGGACTGGAGGGGCACTGTTGGAGGCAGTGTTTGACAGGTTTTGGGCGGGCTCAGTGTGGTGTTGGATAGGTTTGGGGGCAGGGGCAGGTGCCGAGTGGAGGGTGGCTTTGGACAGTTTTGATGGCGGGGGCAGGCTGGGTCGCTGTTGGATGAGTTTGGGTCTGGCGGGGAGGGCGACGTTTAGGGGTGGGTGATGATGGGGTTGAAGGGTATGGGAGCGAGCAGCGGGGTGTTTTGGGGGGCTGACGGGGCAAGAGGGCTCACGCATGGTTTGGTGCTGCCTAGTCACCTCAACGGGGACTAGACATTACCGAAAACTCCAAGCCCGAGAGGAAAGGCATTGAATGGATTTATTGAATCATCAATTATCTGAATAAACTATTGCCTGCCCATCTTGTTCAGATAATCGAGGTTCCTGTGTAAACCAGCTGGATGATAACCTGGTGTTGTGTGATTGTTACCTTCACCCTGCTCGATCCTTCTGAATGTCCCCAGTATTGGCCCTGTTCCAGTTTAAGACCTTAATCTGTGGACTTGTCTGATCTTTCTCCATAACTATATGCAAACAAAGACAGTTGTGGTCACTGGACCCAAAGTGCTCTCCGACTGACACTTCAGTCACTTGCCTGACCTCGGTTTCTGAGGGGAGGTCCAGTGTTGCATCCGCCTGAGTAGTGTAGAGCCTTCTACAGCTTGGTTTAGGAAACTTTCTTCAACATATTTGACAAATTCCACCCCATATGGTCCTTTTACACTCTGGGTGACCCAGTCAATCTAGGAGAAGTTAAAATCTCCAACCAATGCTACTCTATTATTTTTATAGGTACTTGCAATCTCACTACACATTTTCTCCTCTCGTACCCGCTGGCTATTTGGGGGTCTAATACACGATCCCAGCAGACTCACCATCCCTTTTTTGTTTCTAACTTTTAAATATATGGCCTCATTTGAGGATCGCTTAACAATATTGTCTCTAAGCACTATTGTAATGTCGTCCCTAATCAAAGGGACAACTCCCCCTCCTCACCTACTTGTCCTTCTGTCACACCTGTAGTTTCTGTATCCTGGAACACTGAGCTGCCAGTCCTGCCCTTCTCTCAGCCATGTTTCTGTTCTGGCTATAATATCCCAGTCCCCAGAGCTAATCCATGGTCTGAACTTGTCTGCCTTACCAGTCAGGCTTTGTGCGTTGTAATTAATGCCTTTTAAACTAGAAGTCTTTTCCCTCCCTATACTGTGCCCGGATATCCTGGATAGGAAACTTGCTCTTGATGGCTGATGCATTTTCCCCTGACTAGTTGATGGCCCCTGTCTTATTCAGAGTCTCAACTCCCTGCCAAACTAGTTTAAATGTTGCCCGGGTAACACTAGCAAATCTCCTCCCAGGGATACTGGTGCCCCTCTGCATCCAGTGCCATCCATCTCCCTGGTACAGGTCACCTCTACCCCAGAAGAGATCCCAATGACCCAAGAACTGAAAACCCTGCCCTCTACATCAGCTCCTCAGCCACACATCCATCTGGCCTACCTTTCTATTTCTATCCTCACTGGCACGTGGCACTGGGAGTAATCTGGAGATCATTAACGTCAATATTCTGCTTTTTTAACTTCTTACCTAACTCCCTGTACTCATTCCACAGGACCCCATCCCTTTGTCTATCTTTGTCATATGGGCCGATGTGCACAATGACCTCTGGCTGTTCCCCTTCCACCTTCAGAATGTTCAGTAACCGCTCAGAGACACCCTTGACCCCAGTACCCGGGAGGCAGCACATCATCCTGGGGTCTCTTCTGCAGCCACACAGTCTCCTGTCTGTCCACCTCACAACTGAGTCTCCCATCAGTATTGCGCTCATTAGAGAGGGTCTGGGAAACAGAGACAAGGAGGAACTCCCTACAATTTGGTGCATATTAGAAAAGTGGAGAATTTTAAAGTAATGCAGTGAGAACGCAGGGCCGGTGTGTTCCTTGAAGAGTGAATAGTAAAGGCAGCAAGTCCAGGGAATACTGATCAAGTGATATCGTGAGTTCGATAAAAAAAGTACAGTGCAATAAAACCAGGTGAGGCTCTTCACAAGTATAGAGAGTGCAAAGGGATTGTGGAAAATGAGGGGAATACAATAGTAATGAAATATATTTGGCAGGTATGATTGTGGAAAAGCCACAGTTACTTTATCCGCATCGTGAGAGTAAGAGGATTCCCAGCGAAAGAGGGAGGCCTGTGAGAAACCAAGGGGACAATCTGTGCATGGAGCCAGAAAAAGCAGGTGAGGTATTCAATGAATACTTCCCATCTGTATTCACACAGGAGAAAGACATTGTAGCCGGGGATTTTAGTTGGGTTTGTGAGGTTCAAGTATATGTTAAGATCAATAAGGAGGAGGTATTAAATAGTTTCACAGGCATAAAGGTGGAGAAATCCCCAGTACCCATTGAAATGTATCCCAGGATGCTATGGTAAGGGAGGAGACTTCTGGGGCCCTGATCGATATATTTAATACTTTGCTGGCCACAGGTGAAGTGCCGAATGACTGGAGGATCGTTAATGTGGTTCCTTTGTTCAAGAAGGGCAGTAGGAATAGGCCAGGTAATTACAGAGCAGATAGTCTGACAGCAGGGGGAGGGAAATTGGGAACAATTCTGAGGGACAGGCTGAATCAATAACTGGAAAGGCAGGGATCGATTAGTGATAGTCAGCATGGATTTGGAAGAGGAAGATAATGTCTGATGAAATATGCTGAAGTTTCTTTGAAATTACGATTGACGGTATTGATGAGGGCAGTGCAGATGTGTTTTACATGGACTTCATTTAGGCCTTTGACAAGGTCCCAAGTGGAAGGCTGGTCCAAAAGGGAAGAGCCCATGGGATCCAAGGCAAGTTGGCAAATTGGATCCAAAATTGTTGGAGGGTTGGTTTTCTGATTGAAAGCCTTTGCCCAGTGGGTGTAACACAGGGATCTGTGCAGGAACCATTGTTGTTCATTATGGGCATTAATCACTCGGATGTGAAAGCAGAAGGTATCATTAGTCGGTTTGCAGATGACACGAAAGGTGAGGGTGTTGTCCACAGTGAGGGGGATGGTCTCAGGCTACAGTCTGAAGGTTGAGGCTAGGACAGAATTTTAAGTGAGTCATTTCAATTGACAAGGCAGGCAAGAGCACAGCAGGCAATGGCGGAAACCTGATCAATTAAGCTGCATTTACTTTAATGTAAAAGGACTAAAGGTTAAACAGATGAATGCATGGCATGGATGGGAGCATGGGACAGGGAGCTGAGGAGGGGCAGGACAGGCAGCTCAATGTTCCAGGGACAGATGCTACAGGAAGGATAGAAGGGGAGGCAAGAGAGGAGGGGGATTGGTGTGTTTAATCAGTGAAAACATCACTGCAGCGCTTTGAGAGGATATTCCGGGGGATCGCCCAGTGAAGCTGTATTAGTAGAACTGAGAAATACGGCTGGATGATCAGTTTGATATGACGGCACTACAGGCCCGCAGTAGTCAATGGGAAATTGAGCAGCAAATATGTCGGAGATCTCAAATATCTGTAAGAATGATAGGGTTGTAATGGTCGGGGATTTTAACTTTCTAAACCTAGATTGGGACTGCCATAATATTCACAGCTTGGATGGGAGGAATTTGTTCAGTGTGTTCAAGAAAACTGTCTCAGTCAATCAGTCCGACTGGAGAAAGGGATGAAATCTGACCTCCCTTCGGGAAACAAGGAAGAGGAAGGGGTTGAAGCGTTTGTGGCGGGGGGATCTTTGGCAAAGTCACTACAATCTATTAGTTTGAAAATAGCGATGAAAAAGAACAGGCCTGGTCCACAAGTTAACGATCAACATTGACCTTGCACCAGTCCAGAAGTTATTAGGCAAGACTGTCCAAAAGTCTTGGAGACTATTTGAAAGTAAAAGGACGTCGGGCAAATGGGATTCTTTCAAAAGAGAGATAAATTAAGATTTCAGGGCCAGCATATTCCTTTTAGTGTGAAGGACAATGCTGACACAAGTGAGAAACACTGGATGACTTGGGATATTGAGGTTCTGGTAAAGACAAAAGGGGACACATGTCATATACAACCAGCTGGATTAAGTCAAGTACTTGAAGAACATTGTGGGTGTAGTAATACTCTTAAGAGGGAAACCATGAGGGCCTAAAGGGGAACTGACGGAACTTTGGCAGAGAAGGTTCAGGAAAATCCAGAGATATTCGACAAGTATATTAACAACAGAGGATTAACTCGGGACAGAATGTGACTCCTTAAACATGAATGAAGCCATCCGTGTGTGAACCCACAGGAAATAGCTGAGATCCGAAACAAACAATTCACGTCAGAACTTACTGTGGGAGAAACACTAGGGAAGCAGGGAAATAAACAGGGATGTTTTCAAACAAATTCACATTGGAGAACAGGAGGTGCTGAAGGTTTTCAAACACATTAAAATTAGACAACTCCCTGGGAACTAATCAAGTATACCCCAGGACATTGGGGTAAGTTAAGGAAGAAACTTCAATGATATTTCTATCACTGACACCCACGGGTAGTGATCTCAGAGCCTGGAGGTTGCTTAATGTTGTGCCAGTATTTAGGAAAGGCTGCGACAGAAAGTTAGGGACAAAAACACCAATTAGCTTGATGTCAGTGGTGCAAATGCTGTTGGAAGCGAATCCGCGGGACAGGACTTCCATGCATTGGGAAAGGCAATGATTGATTAGGGATAATCAGCATAGCTTTGTGCATGCAAAGTCGTGTCTCTCAAACTTGATAGAGTTTGTTGAAGAGGTGACCAAGAAGATGGATGAAGGCAGAGCAGTAGACGTTGTCTATCCTGACTTCAGCAAGGCCTTTGACAGGGTTTAGCCTGGTGCACTGGTTACTAAGGTTAGATCACATGGGATCAGGGAGAGCAAGCCAAACAGACACAAAATGGGATTGACAGTACGAGACAGAGGGTAGTGGGAGAGGGTTGTTGTGCAGACTGGGGGCCTCTGACCAGCGGTGTGCCATAAGGATCGGTGCAGGGTCCACACATGTGCATTATTGACATAAACGAGAATATATGAATTATTGTTAGTAAGTTTGTGGATAGTATAATAAGTGTTATAGTGGGCAGTGAATACAGTTAACAAAGGTGATCTTAACCAACTGAGCCAGTGGGTTAAGAAATGAAAGATGGAGCTGAATTCAGGTATTGGATTTTGTTAAGACAAACCAGGGACGACGAACACAATTAATGGCAGAGCTCTGTGCAGTGGTGTCAAACGGAGAGAGACCAAGGGCTGCAGTTACATTGTTCCATGGAAGTGGCATCACAGGTGGACAGGGCAGGGAAAATGGATTTGACACACTAGCCCTCGTGGGTCAGAGCATTGAAAACATGAGTTGGTCCATCATGATTCGGCTGTATCAGACATTGCTGGGACTCCAGTTGGAGTACTGTGTGGAATTCCGATCCTCCTGCTTTAGGAAGCATATTCTGAAACTGTAAATGGAGCAAAGATTGACGAAGATGTTACTGATACTGGAGAGTTTGACAGAAACAGAGAGGCTCGATAAACTGCAAAGCAACATGGGTGGAATGAGATAGATATGGCAGATAAAGTTAAGGAGAATCCAAAGAGATTTTACAGCATACAAGTACAAAAAAGCTACTAGAGTGACAATAGAGCCCCTCAAAGATCAATAAGGCCATTCATGTGTGGAACCACAGGAGATGGGCGCGACCCGAAATGAATATTTCATGTCAGAACATACTGTGGACAAAGATTAGGAAACAAAAGGAAATAAATAGTGATGTCTTGAAAAGAGCCCCCATTACAGAAGAGATGGTGCTGGAGGTCTTAGCACACAAAGGTAGAGAAAGCCCTAGGTCCTGAACAAGTGTATCCCAGAACATTGTGGCAAAGTTGTCGTGGGGGCCGTGACAGAAATATTTGTATCATTATCCTTCGCATTTCCATTGGGTGTAGGTGGCTGAGGGGTGACTTTATAAAGGTTTATAAAAACATGAGGGGTATATATAGGGTCAATAGTGAAGGTCTCTACCTCAGGGTAGGGGAATCCATAACGAGAGGGCTGAAATATGAGGTGGGAGATGAAATACTTAAAAACAACCACTGGAGAACATTTCCACACAGAGAATGGTGCACACATTGAATGAGCTGCCGCTGAAGTGGTCGAGAAAAGTACAATTCCATCATAGAAAAGACATTTGGGCAGATACATGGAGAGGAGAAGGTTTGACGGGATAGGGACCAAACGCAGGCAAATACGACTCATTCAGGAACCGTGATCAGCATGGACTAGTTGGATCGAAGGAACCGTTTCTGTTCTGCATGCCTCTTTCTCCAGTTATTGGAAGAGGAAACTACTGAGATAAGGCATGTTGTAGGCACTGAAGCAAGTTATAGAGATAGAGATGGTAGTCTAGAATGCAGTACATTTCAAATGTGTGGAGGGACTATCGGGAAGGGAGGAGGTTACAGGGACAGGAACTGTTATAGGAGTTAAAAATTGTTGAAGACGCTGGTCCACGAGACATGGTATATGTACAGTGTTGGAGGGGGAACACAGAACAAAAACATCCCAGGCATTCCCACACACTCATGGGAAACCTGATGTCCCCTCTGTTATACTGATGTTCACGAGGACATCACAATCCTGGATTGATAACTGTGACTCTCCCGATGCTTCACCAATCTTTTGGAATTCTATGAAGACATTTCAAGCAAGGTGGACAATGGGGACCCAGTGGATGTGGTGTAGCTGGATTTCCAAAAGACCATCAACAAGGTGCTGTGCAAGAGGCTGTTGCATAATATAAGGGTGCATGGTGTAAGGGGTAGAAGATTAGATTAGATTAGATTAGATTACTTACAGTGTGGAAACAGGCCCTTCGGCCCAACAAGTCCACACCGACCCGCCGAAGCGCAACCCACCCATACCCCTACATTTACCCCTTTAACCTAACACTACGGGCAATTTAGCATGGCCAATTCACCTGACCCGCACATTTTTGGATTGTGGGAGGAAATCGGAGCACCCGGAGGAAACCCATGCAGACACGGGGAGAACGTGCAAACTCCACACAGTCAGTCGCCTGAGTCGAGAATTGAACCCGGGTCTCTGGCGCTGTGAGGCAGCAGCGCTAACCACTGTGCCACCGTGCCGCCCTATTAGTTGTCTAATAGGAAGCAAAGTGTGGGGATAAATAAGTATTATTCTGGCTTGCAATCATTGATAAGTAGTGTGCCTCAGGGATCGGTGTTGGGGCTGCAATTATTTCCAATTGATACAGATGATTTGGAGTTGGAACCAAATGTAGGGTGTCAAAGATTGCATGTGACACTAAGATGATTAGTGGAACAAAGTGAGTGGAGGAGTGTGAAACTTTGCAGAGGAACATAGATACATTGAGTGAGTGGTAATGGTCTGTAAAATGAAGTAGAATGTTCATAAATATAAAGTTTATACTCTTTGGTTGTAGTAACATTTAAAAAAAAACTTGAATGTTAAAAAGTTGAATCATTTGCTCTGCAGAGGGACCTGAGCATCCTTCTGCATGTAGGTTGGTCACCAGGTACAACAATCAGTTCAGAAAGCAAAAGGAATTTTGTCCTTCATTGCTGAAGGGATTGTGTTTAAAAGCAGAGGTAATTTTCCAGCTGTATTTGGGTGCTGGTGAGACCACACCTGGCGTACTGCATGTAGTATTTATCTCCTTAGTTGAGAAAGGATGTATTGGCACGAGAAGGGGATGACGAGGATGTTAACTAGGTTGACTCCGGAGTTGATGGGGGTTGGCTTAAGAGAGACTGAGTAGATTGGGATTATATTCATTGGAATTCAGAAGAATGGAAACATATAAAATAATGAATGGAATGGATAAAATAGAAGTAGAGAGATGTTTCCATTGGCAGGTGAAGCCAGGACAAGAGGGCATCAGTACAAGACTAGACGCAGAAAATTTAAGACTGAATTGAGAAGGGGCTTCTTGACCTCGATGGAATTCATTGCCCAGGGAAGTAGTTGATGCCAGTTCAGAAAACGTTTTTCAAGCTAGGTTAGATTTTTTTAAAACATAATTAATTAATGGACATGGTGAGAACGTGGGTAAATGGTTCTGTGTCCACGAAATGATCAGCCATGATCTTATTGAATGGCAGAGCAGGCTAGAAGGGCAGGACGGACTTCTCCTGTTCCTAGTTCTTCTTCTGTTATACATCCTCCCTCATTCGTGACTTGGAGGTGTTGATGTTGGATTGGGATGGATAAAATTAAAATTCACACAACACTAGGCTATTGGTCAACAGGATTATTTGGATGCACTAGGTTTGCTGCTTCTTCATCAGATGGTTTTGAGATGCTGTTGACATTTTTAACTCTTGTAACTCATGAACAGCAACAAAAGACACGAAGCAATCCGCATGCTCCAGCCAACAATGGGCTCCGTGTGATTGATGTCAGCGGCGGACCAATGGAAAGGCAGGGACAGAGCTGGAGGACCTGGCGGGGCAGTTGGTCCTCCGACCAATCAGGGTGATTTAGGGGCGGGGCTAGGCTATACCACGTGATCATCCTCGCCGTCGTTTCGGGATGTGTGGACGGAGAGCTGTTGGTTAAGACAGAAATAAACAGCAGGAAGTGTGAGGGAAATGGTGTTGGTATGGGTTGAGAAGGTTTATAGACATTTGGTACACATCGAAAATACAAATTTGAAACTTAGTCCCTTTTTTGCAGTAAACGAGAAAATGCCTCATCCAGCGATTGACTCAAGTAAGCGCCGCCATCTTTATTCGGGGCAACAATTCACTGGACACGTGCAGCCGCCAGCTTTGTGGGGGGCAAAGTTCAGCGGGACGCATGTGCAGCCCTCTCTGGTCGAGAGTCATAGGGCAGGATTTACACAGAGCATATTCACACCAAGAGAAAAGGATTTTTTTTTTCTGGATTTGTTTTGTCATTCACTTAAATGATTTGGATGTGAATAGAGGCGGTACAGTTAGTAAGTTTGCAGGTGACACCAAAATTGGAGGTATTGTGGATAGTGATAAAGAGTATCTCAAAGTACAATGGGATATTGATCGGATGGAACAATGGGCTGGGGAGAGGCAGATAGGGTTTAATTTAGATAAATGTGAGATGCTGCATTTTAGAAAAGCAAATCAGAGCAGGAGTCACACACTGAATTGTAAGATCTTGGAAAATCTTGCTGAACAAAGAGACCTTGGAATGTAGGTTCATATTTCCTTGAAAATAGAGTCGGAGGTAGATACGATAGTGAAGAAGGCATTTGGTATGCTTCCCGTTATTGGTCAGAGCATTGGGTAAAGGAGCTGGATAGGTGATTGGTTAGGTCACTTTTGGAATATTGTGTGCAGTTCTGGTCTCCCTCCTATCAGAAGGAGGCACTGAAACTTGAAAGGTTTGAGAATTGATTTTCAAGGAGTTGGAGGATTTGAGTTGCAGGGAGAGGCATAATAGGCTGAGGTCATTTTTCCTGGAGTGTCAAAGGCTGAGGTGTGATGTTATAGAGGTTTATAAAATTGTGAGGGACATGGATAGCGTAAATAGACAAGGGTTGGTGGAGCCCAGAACTAGAAGATATAGGTTTAGAGTTGGAAGGGGGGAATTCAAAAGGAGCCTAAAGGACAACTAAAATTGTAACATTTCAAAGGCATTTGAATAGGAAGGGTCAGAGTGATGTTGGCCAAGTGCTGGCAAATGGGAATAGATTAGGTTAGAATATCTGTTTGGCATAGATGGGTTGGACCGAAGAGTCTGTTTCTGTGCTAGACATCTCTGATTGTGGGATCATAAAAGTGAATATTGCTCTGATTCATCTCTGGGCTCCTTAATGTCCACTTTTTTGTTGTCTAGCTTTCTCAGTCTATCGTGTATATTTTTGCTGTGTGTAGTATTTTACTATTACGTTCACAGACCTTTTTGTAAATGAATTTTCCACTGCTGCCTGGCTCCTGACCATATGCTCCATTATCAGGTTATTTTTTCGACAATATCTTTGAAAATCAAGAGTTCTTTTTTCCAATAAGTGAGTGGATTTTCCTTCCATTTCTGACAGTCAAATTCTGCACCATTTTCATTCCCTATAAATCATATTGCACTCTCTGAAACATGATATGTACTTCTCCTTCCACAGATACCAGTGATCAAGGCCAAAGCTCTGTTGCCTGTTGAGAAGGTAATGTTTGACTTCCTTGTACTGCTGCAGTTGGTACAGTGAAGGTTCTCCCACAACGTGGTTGGGTAGGAGACATTACAGATTATTCACTGTGATAGTGAAGAGTAGAAGATATCTGTACAAATCAACACATTTTTAATTTCACAAAAATATTGAGAACTTTTGACATAAGACCACAGATGGAGAATATTATGTCCGGTGACCAAACCTTTGCCAAATAAGCAATTTTTCAGGAATGACTTAAAGGAAGAAAGCAGATCTTAGAGGGTGGGAATTCCAGACCATGTTGCCTTGGAATCTATAGAAACAGTCATACAGCTGAACTCAAAAATAAACACATCATTGGGAGTCTAAACTAAAATGAGTTATTGTGATGGGAAAGGGTGTGTGGTGCATGGAGATAGGAATGATTACAGCCAGGAATTAAGTCAACGGTGTGAAAGTAAATTGCTGTTGCTTATAAATGGGAGCCTTTTGATGGATCAGCAAGCTCTGGTCCAAGTCAGCACTTGGGCGGTAGAGTTTTCAATATTCTGGATATTATAGGGAGGGTGATTGTGGGATGTTAGCCAGGAGTGGGTTTAGATAATGAAATCTAGAGTTAACAAAATGAATGAATGAATGAGAGTTTCAGTAAATGAGCTGAGACTGTGGTGAGGTCAGGTGATATCACTGAAGTCGAAATAATGGTCTTGGAGTGGGATTGGGCTATCACCCTCACCTCACCTCTGGAATTCAGCTGTTTGTCAGTTTGTGAATCAAGTCTGTAACAAGATCAGGAGCTGAGTGGCCCTGGCAGAACCCAAACTGGGTGTCACCGAAGGTTATTGCTGAGCAGCTGCGTGACAGCACTGTTGATGACACCTTCCATCACTTCACTGCTGAGCGAGTGTCGACTGATGGAGGGAAATTGGCTGGGTTGGCTCTGTCCTGAGTTTTTGTGTTGAACATCCCTGGGAAATGTTCCACAATGTCAATAGGTGCCAGTGCTGGACTTGTCTTGTTGGACAGCAATTTCTGGAGCACAGCCATCAGTATTATTGCCACAATGTTAGTATGGCTGACAGCCTTTACACTACTTCTCCATTTCTTGATCTGATTTGAAATACGTTTTGAACCAAGTTGAATCACGTCTGTGATGTCAGGGACCAATGTAGAAGGCTCATCCACTTGGCACTGCTGGCTGAAGATTGCTGCAAATGCTGTTGTCTTGTCTGTTGCATGGATGTGAGAGACCCCTCCATCAGTAATAGTGGGGATATCTGTGATGCAGTGAGTTGTTTAATTGCCCATCACCATTCCTGACTAGGTGTGGCAGAACTGCAGAGCTCAGATCTGATCCATTGGTTGTTGGATCACATAGTTCTATTTGGTGTTGCTTGCGCTGTTTGGCGTGCAGGTTGGGTAGCTTCCCCAGGTTAGCACCACATTTTTATGTATGCTTGGTATTGCTCCTGGCATGCTCTGTGGAACTCTCCATTGAACTAGGGTTGATCCCCTGGCTTGATGTTAATGGTTGAGTGGGGATTATACCAGGCCATGAGATTTCAGATTGGGCTGGAGAACAGTTCTGCTGCTGTTGTTGGCCCACAGTGAGGTGGAAGTTGCAGGGCCAAGAGGGCTGATTGTGTTGTATTTTCCAGTGCATTGGTAGATGTTTTGTGGTCCATCAAGTTTCATTCCTTTGTTGAGACTGTGCAGTGATTAATACAATGAGTGATTTGGTGGGAGTGTTGAGTGTTGTCAGGAATGCAACTTTTAAAATAAGGTTTTGTGATTTACACATGAAAGAAATGAAACTATCATGGTATTCAAACAGATGAAAGACTCAACAGACAATCAAGGTATTTTTCAATGGAAAATTTCAGTTACATCACACTATACATTTTTGCTGTACATTCTGTGCCTTAGAACTGTGCCCTCCACAATCACCTGATGAAGGAGCGGTGCTTCGATAGCTAGTGTACTTCCAATT
The DNA here is from genome assembly GCF_037043375.1 of Chiloscyllium plagiosum. Taxonomy (NCBI): domain Eukaryota; kingdom Metazoa; phylum Chordata; class Chondrichthyes; order Orectolobiformes; family Hemiscylliidae; genus Chiloscyllium; species Chiloscyllium plagiosum. The sequence goes on from NW_028270183.1 coordinate 96,320,589, forward strand.
ACACCTGGTGGACTATAACCTGGTGTTGTGTGATTCTTAGAACATTACATCACTACTAACAGGGCTGCATGTAAACAGGCTCAGTCCAGTTAATCAATACATTCGGAAGGATTTCCTCCAAGTTTGATGATACAATATTAGTCAAAACCGTCAACTTCAACCTGCAATGTTGCTGTTAACAAAAACTTCAGGCTGACACAAAGCTCCCCACCCCACTGCAATGTGGTAACCGGGCCTGGCCCAGGAACTGGGACATTTGTGGACTGTGATCTCAAAGGAAGCGAGCAAACACAATTCTGACAGATTAGTCCTCAAAGGTGAGTAGCAAGTTTGAGACAAGGCAGGTGGGATGCCATCTTGCACTTAGCTTAATTGCATTTCTTATTTACAGTCGTGTTTTGCAAAGTATAAAGAACTGTGTTTTTTTTTCCATGGTTGGGGAGTTTTATCCTCGTTGATCACAATTGCTGCCTCTCGCTTCTCAAGTCAAATCATAGGATGTATAATAAAACAATAAACTGCAGGTGCTGGAGATCTAAACCCCAGAAACAAAGTGCTGGAGAAACTTAGCAGTTCTGAGGGCATCTGTGAAGAGAAAAAATGTTACATTTCAACTTCACTGACTCTTCATCTGAAAGGACAAAAGGTCATGAGACTTTGAACTTACAATGTTTTATTCCCCTCAGATATGCTGCTGGACCTGCGGTTCTCCAACATTGTGCTTTTTATATTGAACTTTATTTCCAAACAGATCGGAAAATACTAATCTGCAAAAGTGAAAAGTTCATTGTAAACATGAACATAGTGTCTCCACTTGAATTACAGAAGCACGCCTCAGTTTAAAAACAAGATTTAACTCAAAATAACATTCCATCTGAAAGTTAGCCAAGTTACACCAGTAATAAAGCTCATCCACCCAATGAGGCACTTCAGCACAACATCCTGCAGTGTTGCACACAGCCACCTTTACCAAAGAATGGTCACATGTCACAAAATTGAAGGCCAAGAGCATGTCTCTTTCAAGGAGCTGAAGTCAAACTCTCAATGTTTGGAAAGATTTTTATTAAACCTGATTGAACATTTAAATCTCAGAGCATAATCTTTGCTTTTTTAAAACAAAGTTTGTGGGAAAGATCCCACATCTTACTAAAGGTTCAGTTCAGTCTGATACATAGAGCCAAAGGTCAAACAAACATCTCACTTTCCATTCACTTCTACAAATTGTTTGTAAAATCATGTCACGTCAAAGAACTGGACAATAAATGTCATTGTATGCAATAAGAGTGAAGCCTGTGACAGCAGATTTAGCTTTGGAAGGCAGTGTGTGTGCTTTCTAAATTCTGGGAGCACTTTGGGAGACTGCTCCCAGATGGTGATAGTGAGCATATCTGGAATGCACCGTTTAGATTTGGGAATCCTTGGGATACAATCTGTGGTTTCAGTCGTACTTGGCTTGTGTTGGTGTACAGTAAGCAATTTAAAAAGTTACTTATGCATTGTTGGTGACTACCCGAATGGTATTTAAATCTGCCAGGTTGCCTTCAATAGTGTGAATGCATCTATTGTAAATATTTGGAATATCCCAGTGCTTGGCAAATTCAGGGGGGACAAAAAAATCACATTTGAGTAATTTGAAATTAAGAATCCAAGAGGACTTAACCACTGAAGTATTCAATTCAAATAGTGAAATGGAGTGCTCACATTTAAAATACCTGTTATCCATAGGAATGGATGGACTGACAGAATTGGGACCAAATTCCGAGCTGGGGCATGTGAAATGTGCTTTGATAAAGTCACCTGCATTTACCAACAATAATTTGGCAAGCTCGGAAATTTAAAAAACAATACGAGCTTCATTGCTGCTCCAGTCGGGTCCCAAGCTCTGTGAAAAAAATAACAATGTTCAGGTTTATTGCATACACTCTGAAACACGTGTTCCTTCTACAGATCCTGCAAGTTTCCCCAATGAGCATAGTCCATCCAAATGACGTTGCTAACTTTGGCTAACTCATTTCTTTCCGAGCCTCTATAACCTGAAGAGTGACCAGAAGCAATTACTCCACATATGTGGGAACATTACTGACGAGGATTTTTTCCTTCAGCATTGACTTCCATATATTCAGTGCCCAGAACAGATAAAAAGCTTGTTACCTTTTATAGAGCAATGATTCAATGGAAGTAAAACGCTAACCTTTTCTTGCTTAATAATCAAGCTGCCTAAATTCTAAACATGAACACTTCTTAATAGTTCACTAGATCATAACGAAATATTTTGTGCAAAACAAATCACATGATACATAGTTATTCAGATAACAAAACAAGTTTGTTCATTGAAGAACCCAGAGGAAAAGGTCATGAAACAATGTGAGTTTGATATACCTCAATCATCATTTCAAGTGCACTCTCTGCATAAATTCTCCTTTTGTCCTTGAAGTATTTAACGTCTTGAATAATTGAGAGAATGAAGTCACAGTTGTACAACACAAAATCAGACCCTTCAGTCCAACTTGCCCATGCTGGCCAGATATCCAAAATTAATCTAGTCCTATTTGCCAGCATTTGTTCCATATCCATCGTAATCCCTTTCTACTGATTATCAGTTTATTTTTCTTTATCAGCACTTGAAATACTGACATTGTTTTCTCCCAACATTGGTTAAAGAAATCATTTATTCAAGTTAGTTTTGTAATCTTTCACAAAGAAACAAGTGAGAACAACATATAGCTGAGTGCAAAACAAAATACTGCAGCTGTGCGATATCTGGGAACACGCTAAAGGTGAGGCACTGATATTGCACAAGTTTGTCAGCACAGTTTCAATTACTGACAATAATTTAGTAATGTCTTAGCCTTCACATAGTTAAGGTAAATGTGAGATACCTGAATTTCATGAATTGGTTCCTATTGCACTTTGATCAACAAAAAATATTCTTGGTTTAATCTACTCAAAGGAGAAAGTGATGACCAAAGAAGCTGGACATCAGAACCGAAAAGTGTCATGCTGGAAAAGCACAGCAAGTCAGACAGCATCCGAGAAGCAGGAGAGTTAATGTTTCGGGCATAAGCACTTCATCAGGAAACACAGGCTTCAGAAAAATAACTGGCATAGACTTATGCCAATACATATGTAGAAGGGTCAGAACATGTTACTATCAGATTAGAGACTAATTTCAGATTTGGTACCATTCAGTGCAACATTTCAGTATGGTATTTATATATGTACCTAAAAGAGAAGTTGTCTAAAATTACAAGCTCTAGAATGATTATAGAATTAAACCTGGAAATAAAGCTGGTGAACAAGAATGGCAAAGTAAAGTACCATCAGTATCGCCTTGGGCAGTGTCAAGTAAGAATTTGAGAGCAGAGTTGCCACTTTGGTGTAATCTTCAGTCTGGCCAAATTGCAGCAAAAAGCTGTTCAATTTTATCTGCAAATTATTGAATGCAAAATCCTCCTTGCACAATAATGAGGCAGCATTTTGGGATGTCATTTTTAAAATATATTATTTTCAAAGTTACTCACAATTAAGAGTGATCATTCGGTGCTGTCTGCATAACACAGTATGAAAAGGAATTAACAGAAAAAAAAACATTATAACCCAAATTCAGAGTCACAAATTCATTGATTATTGCATGGGTCCAGCATTTATAAGTAATCTATTTTTAAAAATAAATACAGATACATTTACTAACTATATTGGAGTACAATCAAGTTTCTTACTGAACAGTGACAGGATTGGACAGAGTCCGCATGGATTTAAGAGAGGGGAATCATACTTAGCAAATCTACTGAAAGAACCTACAGAGTCGAATATTAAAGTAAGAAATTGCAGGACATTTAGAAAAGTTTATCATTAAACATGGTAGACTGGGGTTTGTGAAAGAGAAACTATATTTAACAAATTTGCGACAGTTCATTGAGGAGATAACAGGCAGGGCTGATAAAGGGTAATCCAATGATGTTCTGTGTTTGGATTTTAAAAATGCAAATGATAAGGTGCTACATAAAAGTTAATTGCACAATTTAGGAGCTCATGGTATCGGGGTAATGTATTAGCATGGATTGGGGATTGGTTAAGCACACTGGCTGTTGCTGAGTCCTCACTTGCAGTGCTGTATACAATGATAGCTCCCATATTTAATAAAGGATAAACCACATCGGAGACCATTCAAAAAAGATTCACTTAGCTGCTTCGAGGACAAAAGGGTTGACCTATCAAGAATAGATAAGCAGGGGTGATCTTACGGAATCAAGATTCTGAGGAGCTTGAAAGGGTAGATGTTGACTAGATCTAGCACTAGTGAAGTCTCAAACCAGGGGACATTACATAAGGGAACATTCATTTTAGAAAAAGTAAAGATTTTTTTTTCTCAGTGAATGGCTAGAATTTTCTCACCCAAACAATTGTGAAAGTAAAATGTGGGAGGGGAATGGTTGGGTTACTCTTCGGGGGGTTGTTCTGGCTTGTTGGGCTGAAGGGCCTGTTTCCACACATTAGGGAATCTATGATTCTATCACAAATTATTTTAAGAGGGCAGATAGATTTTTGAAATATTGAGCAGTTGAAGGCGATGTGGATCAAGCATGAAAGAGGTGTTGAGGTCTGGGTTGGCCCAGCCATGATCTGATAGAATGGGGGAACAAGCTGAACGGAATGAATGCATTACTCCTGCTCCGATTCCTTGAGGCTCTGTTTCATGTTTTTTTTGTTTCCAAAGAAGAGCGTGATACAATGTGCTAAAGATCTCAGATGTTGTGAAAATGGGGTGTTTATGTACTAATTCAGGTGGCATTGATTCATCAATCACAGCTATACAGTCATGAGTAGGAAGGCACTTCCCTCCATGAATAAAGGAAATCTACTGCAGAGCTCACACAAAGGGAATTCTTACCCTCAGCAAACTCTCCCATCACATTACCCAACATATCAGCTAAAGCAGGACACACTGTGCATGCTGTCGCCAACAAAGGAACCCCAGGTGATTGATGTCAGCACCGGACCAATGGAAGGACGGTGGGCGGGGTTGGAGGACCTAACGGGCGGTTGGTCCTCCAACCAATCAAAGTGAATGTAGGGCGGAGCTAAACTAAACCATGTGATCACCCTCGCGCCCGGCGCAGAGTCGCTGTAATGAATGCTCGGGAAGTTGTGGAGAGAAAGGATACGGTAAGGAAAGAAATAAACAGGGAAATGGGAGAAAAACTGTGTTGCCATGAGCGGAGAGGTTTTACAAACAAATTGTGCACGTCGGAAAACACAAATTTGAACGTCCCAGTCCCGTGTTTGCAGTAAATGGGGAATTGCCTCAGCACGGCTGCAGGCCTGAGTGAGCGCCGCCATCTTTATTCGGGACAACGATTCATTGGACATGTGTGGAGCCGCCATCTTTGTAGGGGGCAAGGTGCAGCCAGGCGCATGTGCAGCCTTTCTCTGGTATAGAGTCATTGTGATCATAGCAGCCCATACAGCTCTGATTCACCTCTGGGCTCCCTCTTGGCCACTTTGTCAATGTCTAGCTTCCTCAGTCTGAACCATGGGTGTATTTTTGGTCTGTTTACTACTGTATTATTACTTTTTTAGACCCTTTGTAAATGAGTTTTTCACTGAGGCCCAGCCCCTGACCATGTGCTGCTCTATTATCAGATTACTTTTTTCTTGAATATTTTTGATAGTCAAGAATTCTTTTTTCCAACAAGCAAGTGTATTTTCCTTCCATTTCTGACTATCAAATTCTGCACCATTTTCATTCCCTGTAATCCGTTTTGCACTCCCTGAAACATCGACTGTGTTTCTCCTTCCACAGATACCAGTGATTAATGCCAAAGCCCTGTTGCTTGTGGAGAGGGTAATGTTTGACTTTATTGTACAGCTGCAGTTTGTCTGGTGAAGGTGCTCTCACAATGTGGTTGGGTAAGAGACATTATAGATTATTCATTCAGCAACAGTGATGATTTGAAAATAATGTCAAATCAACAACAGTTTGTATTTTTATTATCATGCTTATAATTTCACAAAAGTACTATTGAGAACTTTAGTTATAAGACCAGAGATGGAGATATTAGGTCAGGTGACCAAACGCATTGCCAAAAAACAGGTTTTGAGGGATGTCTTAAAGGTGGAAAGCAGACCTGTGAGGTTTTGGCTGTGAATTTCAGACTATGCTGCTTCAGCAACTGTAGAAACATCCACACAGGTGAAGTAATGAATTAACAAATGGTTGGGAGTCTTGAAGAAAATGAGTTGTCGAGGTCTCAATGTGTGTGTGGTGCAGGGAGCTAGGGATTATCACAGCCAGCAATTAAATCAAGTGTGAGAAATTTAAATTGAGGGATATTGGCCACATGCTGGCAGGTGAGACTAGATTGGGTTGGGATATCTGGTTGGCATGGACGGGTTGGACCGAAGGGTCTGTTTCCATGCTGTACATCTCTATGACTCTATGTTGTTGCTTATGAATAGGAGACTTTTGATGAATCAACAAGCAGATATTTAGATGTTCTTGAGATTACAGGGAGGTTGAATGTGGGAAGCTGGCCAGGGAGTGAGTTTGGATAATGAAGTCTAGAGATAACACAATGTGGATGAAAGTATATGAGCTGAGACAAGGGTGAAATCAGCTAGAAATAGTGATCTTGGAGTGGGACTGAGCTATCACCCTCACCTCACCTCTGGGATTCAGCTGGTTGTCAGGTTGTGAATCAGGCGGTGACACAATCGGGAGCTGAGTGGCCCTGGTGGAGCCTAAAGTGAGTGTCGCTCAGCTGGCTGTTGTTGAGCAGCTGCTGCTTGGTAGCCCTGTTGATGACTACTTCCATCACTTTACTGCTGATCGAGTGTAGACTGATAGAGGGAAATTGCCTGGGTTGGATTGTTCTGTGTTTTTGTGTTGAACATCCCTGGGCAATGTTTCGCATTTTTGGTAGATGCCAGTGCTGGAGCGGTACGTGGCTCGGTGGGTGGCAAGTTCTGGAGCACAAGCCATCAGTATGATTGCCAGAATATTGGCAGGGCCTGTAACCTTTGCACTACTTAACCATTTCTTGATGTTATTCAAACTGAATCGAACTGGCTTAAAACACACATCTGTGATGTTGGAAACCACTGGAGAAGGCTGAGATGGATCATCCCATTTTGCACTTCTGGCTGCAGATTGCTGCAAATTCTGTCATCTTATCTGGTGCATGGGTGTGTGAGGCCCCTCCATCAGTAAAGGTGGGGATATCTGTGATGCTTCCATCAGTGAGTTGTTTAATTGTCCATCACCATTCACAACTGGATGTGGCAGAACTGCAGAGCTCCGATCTGATCCATTGGATGTTGGATCACTTAGCTCTGTTGCTTGCTGCTGATGCTGTTTGATGCAGGTAATTCTGTTTGATAGCTTCACCAGATTAGCACTTCATTTTTAGGTCTGCCTGGTGCTGCTCATGGCATGCCCTCCTTTACTGTCCATTGTGATGGGTGAGAGCAGGATTTACAACCCCATGAGATTACAGATTGTGCTGGAGTACAGTTCTGCTGCTGTTGATGTCCCACAGTACCTCATAGATACCCTGTTTGAGATCCTACATCTCTTTGAAGTCTGTCCCATTTAGAACGGTGATAGTGCCACTCAACACAGTGGAGGTTTTATCAACTTTAAGGCAAGGCATTGTCTCCAAAAGGAACATGTGATGGTCGTTCTTACCGATACTGTCGTGGCCAGACGTATCTGCAGCTGGTCAATTCATAACAATGAGATCAAGTATGTTTTTTTTCCCTCTTGTTGGTTCCCTCACCACCCGCTGCAGACTCAGTTGAACAGCTATGTCCTTTAGGACCTGGCCAGCTCAGTCAGTAATTCTGTTGCAGAGCTAGTCTCGATTGTGGACATTGAAATCCTGTACCCAGAGTACGTTTGACACCATTTTATTGCCTCAGTGCTTCCTCCAAATGTTGTTCAACACGAAGGAGAACTGATCCATCAGCCAAGGGAGGACAGTACGTGGTAATCAGCAGGAGCCATGAGACTCCCGGGGCAAATCCTCCCTGTCTGTACACCACTGTGCCACCACCTCTGTCTGGTCTGTGCTGCCGGTGGGACAGGACATATCCAGAGATTTCAGGAGAAATTGAAGACTGTAGATGCTGGAGGTCAGAGTCGAGAGTGTGGTGCTGGAAAAGCACACCAGATCAGACTGATGAAGGGCTGAGGCTCAAAACGTCGATTCTCCTGCTCCTCTGATGCTGCCTGACCTGTTGTGCTTTTTCATCACCACACTCTCGATATCTCGGATGGTGATGGTGGTGTCTGGTCATTGTCTGTAAGGGATGATTCTGTGAATATGACTATGTCAGGCTGCTTCTTGACTAGTCTGAGGTACAGCTCTCCACATTTTGGCACCAAAAACTAGATGTTAGTGAGGAGGACGTTGCACCATCGAGAGGGATGATTCTGTGGTTGTAATTTCTGGTGCCTTGTTCGTTGCCAACTGGTCCATCCAGTTTCATTCCTGTGTTGAGACTTTGCAGTGATTAGTACAGTGAGTAGCTGGATGGGCTGCTGTCAGGTTGGCAGGGTTTTTTTTTACCATTGACAATGGTTTCATGGAGATCAGGAGATTCCTAATTCCAGTTATTTCTCGTGAATTCAGATTCTACCATCTGCCAAGATGGGATTCGAACCAGGACTTCAGTCGTTTGTTTTAATATTCTGGATAAAAGCTAAACACATCAGGTTTGTTCACTCATTTTAAATATCACTAACCCTGGATTTGTTTCTTGTAAAACACTGTCCATCATCCTGTCTCCTCTATCCTCCCCTCCAATAACATGAGTGAGGAGCACATGGAGTTTCTCTGTCACCATGACTGAGATAATCCGATCTGCTGCTTCCCTCCCTCCCACTAGCCCACTGAGCCAAACTGCCTCACGTGGTGTTCCTGGTTTTTGTCCTAAACCTACATCTTTCTCCAGTCTCTTGTTAAGCCTTATCAGAGCTCATGTTTACAATTTACCCAAAGCTCACTAAACCACACACTTTCCAACACTCTGTCTCCTCCTCCTCCTCACCGATTCACAGATATTGTTCCTTGTTCTGTCTGTCTGTCTTTTCTGGTTATGCCCGTCTCTCCCCTTCTTTGAAAAGCTTCCTTTTGACCTCACGGTTTTTGGAAAATCCTGCTCCATTTCCACTCTCTCTTTCCTTTCTGAATTCCTTGCATTTGGTGTCCCTCCAGTATCTATCCTTGCTCTCTCCTGTATCTCACCTACATACTGCCAGGAGTTGACATTGTGAAAAAGCACCATGTTAGGTTTCACATGTACACTGACACTGTCCAGCTCTCCCTCCCCACCATCCCTCTCTATTGTTCCACTGTTACTCAGTTACCAAATTGCTTATCACATTCCCACTACTCGATTAGCTGCAGTTTCCTCCAATGAAACATTGTCATGGTTAAACCCATTGCCTTCAGTTGTTATTCCAAATTCCTTTCTCTTACTGCTCAGCCTCTCCCTCTCCCTGGTAACTGTCTGAGGCAGAAATACGTTCTTCACAATATTGCTGTTATATCTGACCCCAAGGTGACCTTCTGATCAGACATCTGCAAAATCCCAAACACCAGGAATTTCAATCTCTTAAACATTGTTTGTCTCCACCTCACCCCAGCTCCATTGCTACTGAAACCCCTTACCCGCCTCTGTGTCGCCTTAAACTTGACAAATCTGAAGCAGAACCCTTGATTCCGCGACTGACCAGAATCTGGTTCCAGACTCCCTTTTCAGTATTAACACTCGGAAACATCCACTCAGTATTTATCCTGTCAAACCCCTTAAGAATCCCATCTGTCTCAATGAGATCACCTCGCTTTCTCCAAAATCCATTGAGTAGGGTCCCAACCTGTTCAGCCTTTATTTAAAAGATAATCCCTCCAAACCAGGGATCATCCCAGTGAATCTTCCCTGCTGGAAAAGCGCAGCAGGTCAGGCAGCATCCAAGGAGCAGGAGAATCAATGTTTCGGGCATAAGCCCTTCTTCAGCTTATGCGCAAAACGTTGATTCTCCTTCTGCTTGGATGCTGCCTGACCTGCTGCGCTTTTCCAGCAACACATTTTTCAGCTCTGATCTCCAGCATCTGCAGTCCGCACTTTCTACTAGTGAATCTTCCCTGAAATGCCTCCAATAAAGTGACACATTTCCTTATCTAAAGGGACCAAAACTGCTCACATTACTCCAGATATGGTGGTCTCACCACCACTTCCTCACGTTACTCTCAGGTATATACTCCAATCTCTCATACTGAAAACCCTCTAAACAAAACATTCCATTCCCCTTCCTGATGACCTGTTGTAACTATGTACAGTAATCCTGCGCCAGGAGGAGGGGATGGTGTGGGTTTCTAACTTGAACTGAGAGTGACAGATTTTATAAACTTGTATTACAGGATATTACAGGTGGACATTCAGATGGTAATCTCAGTAAATGTTCTGCCAAACTCTGAATTACTCAGTACATCAGGACCTGGATATTCGCATTGTGAGTATTGCGTTCCAGATCAATCCCATTTGCTGCTTAAAAATTCTCCTTTGAATCATCACATTCTCTCAAAAGGTCTCCCCAAAACATCATGTGTTATGTAATCCTTTTATAATGATGTGATGAGTGTAAGGTTTATTATTCGAATGTGTAATTTTTGTATAAGGATGCCTCAGAGAGGGAGCAGAATATTCTTAAAGGGGAGAATAACCATTTTGAGCGGCGGTTGTTGTTTATTGGTATCAATGACATAGGAATAGAAGAGTTCACATTGTTGGATTATTCAAATCTCTTGTGGGGTAGAATTGACCTCCATCAGAAGGATGGATTGTACCTGCACTGAAAGGGAAGAGATGCTAGTGCTATTCAGGAGGCATTAAACCAGTGAAGGAATGGAGGTAAACTCAAAGAGAGAGTGAGGAAAGAGCCAAGTCTGAGGCTGGTACAGTTCAGGCATCAGGCAAGGGCAAGGCACAGAATGAGGTAGGACTGAGCAGTTACACTGCATTTATTTCAATGCAGGAGGCCCGATAGGTCAGGCAGAGGAGCTCAGGGTATGGTTTTGAACATGGCACTGGGATATTACAGCAATTACAGAGGTATGACTTAGGAATGGTTAGGACCAGCAGCTTAATGTTCCAAGGTATAGATGCTATAGCAAAGATAGAAAGGGGGCAACAGAGCAGGGGGGTGAGGCGGTTTTGATGAGGGATAACATTATGGCTGGGCTTCAGGAGGATATTCCTGGAAGTACATCCAGGCAAGTTGTACAGGTGGAACTGAGAAATAAATAGTCAGCCGGGAATTGAGAAGCAAATTTACTAACAGATCACTTATCTGTAAGAATAGTATGGTTGTATACAAGACTTGACCTTTTTTAATTCATTCACAGGATGAGGGTGTCACTGGCTGGGCCTCAAGGGCAGTTAAGATTCAACCACGTTGCTGTGGGTCTGGAGTCACATGTAGGTCAGACCAGATAAGGATGGCAGATTCCTTCCTTGAAGGATATTAGTGAATCTCATGGGTTATTTTTTTTTTGCAACAATCAACAATGGATTCATGGTCTTTAAAAGATTCTTACTTCCAAATTTTTATTGAATTCACATTCCACTGTCTGCTGTGACGGGATCCAAACTCTAGGCCCCAGAACGTTATCTGGGTGTCTAGATTATCCATCTAGCGATAGTATCACTAGATCATTGGGCAGGGTGAGTGACTGAGGTATCAGTGGGGCAGCACATCAGCACCAAATATCCCATGGTCTCTGTGGAAAGTAGAAAGGGCTGGGGAGGGAGATATATCCCTGGTGGTGGGGTCTGACTGTAGGTAGCGGAAATTGCAAATGTTAATGCGCTGTATCTGGAGATTTGTGGGGTGGCAGGTGAGGACCGGTGGATTATATTCTTATTGTGGTTGGAGGGGTGGGGGGAAGGTGGAGGTACGGGAAGTGGAGGATATGCATTGGAGGGCATTGTTGATCACGTGGGAGGGAAATGCAGTCCTTGAAATAGGAATCCTTTCTGGGATGTCCTGGAGTAGAATTGCTTCTCCTGGGAGCAGATATGGCAGAGGCGGAGGAATTGGGAGTACAGGTTCATGTTTTTACAGGAATATACTCAAGGGAAATCAGATGAGCAAAAAGGGAACATGAAATATCTCTAGGAAATGGTTTAAGTAGAATCCAAAGCGATTCTACAAATATATCAAGGATAAAAGAAAAAACAGACAAAGAATACAACTTCTTAAAGATCAAGAAGGCCATCTGTGGAACAACAGGAGGTGGGAGAGATACTATGCTATTCTTTTCTGGAGAGTTTGGAGAACTTGATAGTTAACAACAGTGATAACTTGAAAAGTGTCCATGTTACAGAGGAGGTGGTACTGGATGTCTTTAATGGCATCAAGGTGGATAAGTCCCTGGGTCCTGATCAGGTGTATCCCAGAAATTTGTGGAAAGCTAGGAAAGCAGTGCCCCTCCCTGAGGTATTTATATCATCGTTTGTGACAGGTGAGGTGCTGGAAGACAGGTGTTGTTATTTTAAAAAGGTGGAAAGGAAAGGCCAGGGAACAAGAGAACAGGCAGCCTGAAGTCAGTGGGAGGCAAGTTGTTGGAAGGGATTCTGAGGGATAGGATTTACATGTATTTGGAAAGACCAGGAAAGATTAAGGATAGTCAACATGACTTTGTGTGAGTAATTCTCTCTTTCTAACTTGATTGAGTTTTTTTGAAGATGTGACAAAGATGATTGATGAAGGCAGACTGTGGACGTTGTCTATATGGACACTGAACGATGTTCCACAAAGCAGACTGGTTAGCAAGGTTAGATAACATGGAATGTTGGGAGAACTAGCCATTTAGATACAAAACTGGCTTGAAGGTAGGAGGCAGAGGGTGGTGATGGAGGGTTGCTTTGCGGACTGGAGGCGTGTGAGCAGCATTGTGCTGCAGGAATGGATATTCGGTCCTCAAATAAATGACTTGGATGTGAATATATGAGATATAGTCAGTGGGTTTACAGAAGACACCAAAATTGGAGGTGTAGTGGACAGCGAAGAAGGTTAGTTCAGAATACAACAGGATCTTGATCAGATGGGCCATTGGAGCAAAGAATGGTAGACGGAGTTCAATTTAGACAAATGCGAGGTGCTGCATTTTGGAAAGGCAAATCAGGGCAGGATTTATACACTTAATGGTAAAGTCCTTCGGAGTGTTGCTGAACAAAGAGACCATGGAGTTCAGATTCATTGTTCGTTGAAAGTAGAGTCGCAGATAGGCGGACTAGTGAAGGTGGTGTTTGGTATGCTTATATTTATTGGTCGATGCATTGAATACAGAAGCTGGGACATCATATTGTGGCTGGACAGGAAATTGATTAAGCCATTTCAGGAATTCTGTTTTAAGTTCAAAATCCCCTGTTCTGGGAAGGATGTTCTGAATCTTGAAAGAGTTCAGACAAGATTGACAAAGACTTTGCCAGGGTTGGAGGATTTGGGCTACGGAGAGGCTGGGGGTAATTTCCCTGGAGAGTCAAAGATTGAGAGGTGACTTCATGTAGATTTGTAAAATCATGAGGGGCATGGATAAGGTGAACAGCCAGGGTCTTTCCCCCCCAGGTTAGGTGGTTCCAAAACAAGATCACATGGGCTTAAGTCAAGAGAGCAAAGATTTAAAAGGGATCTGAGAAGCAAAGTTTTCAAGCTGTGTGTGGTGTGTGTATTGGATGAGCTGCCAGATGAAGTAGTGGAGGCTGATACAATTACAACATTTGAAAGGCATCTGATTGGGTACATGAATAGGAACGGTTTCGAGGGATACGGATCAATAGCTGGGAATAGGATTCCATTAGTTTAGGATTCCTAGTTGGCATGGACAAATTGGACCAAAGGTCTGATTCTGTGCTGTACATCTCTATGACACGAATAAATGAAAATAAGATGTGTTCCTCTTTTGTGGAGAGCTAGCAGAAGCACAGATAATTGTCCTTGGAGCTGAGACGGTTAAGCAGTGAGTTTGACCAGTTGCAAATTTGTGTCTTGGATATTTAATTTGCAGAGAGAAGGGAATTGTGAACAATGCCACAATTTTAGTAACTATTTTCAGGTAATTGGCAAATAATATATGAACATTATTTTATTCAGTAAAGTCTGAGCATCTGGAACTGTCTGATTGGCAGCTGGACACAGACTCAGCAGTTATTCATAAACAGATTTGGAATTTTACTTTTTAGGGGAAGATTTGGGGGGGCTATGGGCAAATGGGAAGGGAATTGGGACAGATGTGCAGCATCTCCAGAGGGAGAGAGTACAGTCCCAGTGGGCTGAATAGCCCCCAGCCCCTGTGCTCTGAGATACTGCCCCATTCACTGTGAATGATGAAGCTCATCCCAGGGCAGAGAGATGGAGGATCCCACCACTCACCTCACAATGGGTCTCGTGTGATTGATGTCAGCGCAGGCCAATAGGGGGCAGAGGGCATACTGGAGGACCAGGTCGTACCAGTTTGTCTTCCAACCAATCGGAGTGAATGACGGCATCCTCAAGGCTGGAACTAAAGAAAGGCACATGTAGCAGAGATCTGAGAAACTGGAGGACATGAGATAGGGAGTGTTCTGTGGCTGGTGAGGAATTATATAAATAAGGAAGAGTTGTGAGGCTGGATGAGGTGACAGTGATCAGGAGAGTTGAGGATGGAGGAATTTAGAGTTAGTGAGGATTAGAGTCATAATGTTATACAGCAAGGAAACAGGCCCTGTGGTGCAACCAGTCCATGCCAACCATAATTCCAAACTGAACTAAGTGTACGTGCCTCCGCTTGGTCCACATCCATCCAAATATTTCCTATTTATGTACTTATCTGAATGTATTTTAAATATTGTAATTGTATTCACAGCTACCACTTCCTCTGGAAATTCATTCCACACGTATGTTTTTTTTTAAAACCCTTATGTCTTTTCTCAAACCTTTCTCATTTCTTCTCAAAATGAATGCACCCGAGTTTTGAATCCCCCTCTCCCCCGGCTATTCACCTTATCTGCACTCTTTTTCTGATTTTATAAACCTCTAATAAGGTCACCCCTCAACCTCATGCACTGCAGTGGAAAACATTCCCAGCCTATCCAGCCTCTCCTTAGAACACAATCCCTCCATTCATGGCAACATGCTGGTAAATCTCTTCTGAACCTGCTCCAATTTAATAATATCCTTCCTATAACAGCACAACCAGAACTGGACAGAGTATTCCAGAAAAGGCCTCTCCAACATCCTGTACATCCTCAACATAACGTCCCAACTCATGTATTCAAAGGTCTGAACAATGACGGTAAGTGTGCTAAGCACCTTCTTAACCACCCTGTCTACATGTGACACACACTTCCAAGACGTGAAGCCCTCTGTCTCTTTGTTCCCATATCACTACTCAAGGTCCTACTTTTATTGAGTGTCAGTCGTACCCTGGTTTGTTTTATCAAGATGTAATATTTTGCATTTATTCCAATTCAAAACATTTTCAAGTATAAAGGCAGTAGGAGTATAATTAAGAGGGAAATCAGGAGACAAAAAGGGGACGTGAGATAGCTTTGGCGAATAGGGTTAAGGATAATCCAAAGGGCTTTTGTAAATACATTAAGAACAACAGGCTAACTAGGAGAAAATAGAGATCAGCAAGGCAGTCTTTGTGTGGGGCTTCAGGCGATGGGCGAGATAGGGAAACAAGTACTTTGCATCAGTGTTTACTGTGAAGAAGTACATGGGAGATATAGAATGTGGTGAAATAAATGGTGATATCTTGAAAAATGTCCATATTACAGAGGAGGAGGAGGTGCTGGAAGGAGCTGGTGCAGGGGAAAATGATTCACATTTTTGCATCATTGTGATCTCCTCTGGAGTAGAGTTGACCTGCATAAGAAGGATGGATTGTACCTGATTTGGAAGGTGTCTAATATCTGGGCAGGGAGATTTGTTAATGCTACTCAGGAGGCATTAAACCAGTGAGGGAGTGGGTGTGATTGCAAATAGATAGTGAGAAAAGAGGTATGTCTGAGGCTGGTACAGTTCTGAGGTCAAATAGTCAAGGCAGGCAAGGGCAAAGCAGAGAATGAGGTCAGACTGAGTAGTTACACTGCATTTATTTCAATGCAAGAGGCCTGACAGGGAAGGCAGATGGGCTTAGGGTATGGTTTTGAACATGGCACTGGGATATCATGGGTATTACAGAAACGTGGCTCAGGGATGGATAGGACTGGCAGCTTAATGTTTCAGAGTATAGATGCTATAGGAAGAATAGAAACGGGGCCAAGAGAGGAGGGGGAGTAGTGTTTTTGATTAGGGATAGCATTATGTTTTTGCTTAGGGAGGATATTCATGGGAGTCCGCCCAGTGAAGTTATTTGGGTGGAACTGGGAAATAAGAAAGGGATGATCACCTTATTGGGGTTGTCTGCGTGGATTTCATCCGGGTTCTCTGGTTTCCTCCCACAGTCCAAAGATGTGCAGGGTAGATTGGATTATCCAGGCTGAATTGCCCGTAGTGCTCAGGGATGTGTAGGTTGGGTGGCCCTGGAAAATGCAACGTTACAGGGGGAGGTTAGGAGGCTCTGAGCGTCAGTATCGATGTGATGGGCCGAATGGTCTCATTCCACACTGTTGGGATTCTGGGACTCTCTGATAATTATATTAGTTTTAAAATAGTTACAGAAAATAATAGACCAGATTGTCCAATTTAGAAACTTAACTTTTCAAGGGTCAATTTTGATGGCACAAGGCAAAAACTTTCATCTGACCCCTCAAACCTGCTCTGCCATTCAATAAGATCAGGGCTGATCTTTTCATGGCCTCAGCTCCACATTCCTGCTCTCTCACCATAACCCTTAATTCCTTTCTTGTTCACAAATCTACCTTTTGCCTTAAAGGAAATAAAGTTGATAGCTCAACTGCTTCACTCAGCAGGGAATTCCACAGATTCACAACCCTTTAGCTGAAGAAGTTACTCCTGAACTCAGTCCTAAATCTGCTCCACCTTATTTTGACGCTCTGTTCTCTAGTTTCACCCATCCCTGGTGAAAATAAACTCCCTGCTTCTATTTTACTTACTCCCTTCATAATTTTGTTTTTTTTACCCCATCCAACCTCCCATTCTTCTAAATTACAATGAGTATAGAATCAGTTTTCTCAATCTCTCCACAGACACCAACCCTCTCAACTCCAGGCCCAAACTAGTGACCCTCCTCTGCACCCCCTCCAGTGCCAGTACATCTTCCTGAAGTAAGGAGATCAAACCTGTACACAGTACTCCAGGTGTGGCCTCCCCAGCACCCTGTACAGCTGCAGCATAACCATCCCTCTAGCAAGGAAGGACAATATTCCGTTCACTGCCTTAAATACCTGCTGCATCTGCAAACCAACTTCCTGCGATTCATGCACAAGGACATCCAGCTCCCTCTGCACAGCAGCATGCTGCAGGTTTTCACCATTTCATCATCCAGTTTGCTGTTAGTTCGACCAAAATGGATGACCCCACATTTCCCAACATTGTCCTCCATCTGCCAGATCCTTACCCACTCACTCAACCTATCTGTATCCCTGTGCAGACTTACAGTGGCCTCTGCACACATTGCTCTACCTCATCTTTGTATCAAATCTGAACTCTGACACCGTACACTTGGTCCTCAACTCCAAAACATTTATGTAAATTGTAAACAGTTGTAGTGCCAACACTAATCCAAACGCCCATTTATCCCCATTCTTTACTTTTTGTTGGTTAACCCATCCTGTATCCATGCTAATACGTTACCCATAACGCCGTGCAGCCTTTATCTTATACAGCAGCCTTTCATGTGGCAACTTGTTGATTACTTTCTGGAAATTCAGATACACCACATCCACTGGGTCCCCTTTGTCCAACGCATTTGTGATGTCCTCAAATAGTTCAAGTAAATGCATTAAACATGAGCTGCCTTTCATGAATCCATGCTGTGTCTGCTCAATGGGATAGTTTCTACCCAGATAACTCACTACTACTTCCTTGAGAGGTTCAAGCATTTTCCCCACTACAGAAGTTAAACTAATGGGTGTTTTTTTTTAAATAGTGGCATCACATTTGCAGCTTTCCAATCTGTCAGATACGTCCCAGAGTCCAGCAAATTTTAGCGAATTATCATGAACACATTTGCTATTTTCCCGGCCATCTCTTTTAGCCCCTGGGATGCATTCCATCACGGCCAGGCACCCTTTTTACCTTTAGGCTGTTACCTTTCCCAGCACTTCCTCTTTACTGAGAATGATTGATTCTCTGTCCATATCTGCCATTGCCTCCATAGGCCTGTAAAAATGAGACAATGAGAGTACACAGACAGTATGTTCCTGTTAAGGGCAAGGCTGGGAGGCGTAGAGAATGTTGCCTGTCAAGAGAAATTGAGGCTCTGGTCAAGAAAATGAAGGAGGGATATGACAGGTACAGACAGCTGGGTTTGAGTGGATCCCTGGAGGAGTATAGAGACAGTAGGAGAATACTTGAGGGAAACCAGGAGGGCAAAAAGGGGACAAGCGATGGCTTTGGGAAATAGGTTTAAGGAGAATCCAAAGAGATTCTAGAAATACACTAAGGACAAAGAGTGACCAGGCAGAGAATAGGGACCCTCAAAGATCAACAAGACTGACTATGGAACCCCAGGAGGTTGGAAAGATTCTATATGAATATTACACATTGGTTTTTACTGAAAAACGATATGGAAGCTAGAGAATTTGCACAAATAAATAGTGATAACTTGGCAAGTGTCCATGTTACAGAGGAGGATACCCTGAATGTCTTAAAATGGATAAAGGTGGATAAATCCCTAGGACCTGATCAGATGTATCCCTGAAATTTGTGGGAAGCTAGGGAAGTGATTGTTGGGCCCCTCCCTGAGATATTTGTGTCATCAATAACCACAGGTGAGGTGCTGGAAGATGTGTGCCATTATTTGAGAAAGGTGGTAAGGAAAAGCCAGGGAACTATAGACCGGTGAGCCTGAAGTCAGTGGCAGGCAAGTTGTTGGAAGGGATTCTAAGGGACAGGATTTTCAAGTAATTGGAAAGGCAAATAATTGGGGAGAATCAGCATGGCTTTGTGCATGGACATCGTTAACTTGGACTTCAGGAAGACACAATGTTCCACATAACAACAGACTGGTTAGCAAGTTCAACATCATAGAATACGGGGAGAACTAGCTATTTGGATAAAATTCATCACAGAGACATACAGCACAGAAACAGACCCTTCGGTCCAACCCATCCATGCCAACCAGATATTCCAGCCCAATCTAGTCCCACCTGCCAGCACCTGGCCCATATCCCTCCAAATCTTTCCTATTCATATACCTATGAATGTTGCAATTGTACTCGCCTCCACCACTTCCTCTGGCCACTCATTCCACACACGTACCACCCTCTGTGTGTAAACGTTGCCCCTCAGGTCTCTTTTATATCTTTCCCCTCCCACCCTAAACCTATGCCCTCAAGTTCTGGAAGCCCCCACTCCAGGGGGGAGACTTTGTCTATTTACCTTATTTATCCTGTCCATGCCGCTCATGATTTTATGTTTCTCTGTGAGGTCACTCCTCAGTCTCCGACACGCCAGGGAAAACAGCCCCAGCCTATTCACCCTCCCCCTGTCGTGATTTCGACCAGGAGCAGATTTGTCTCCAGGATATTTAGTTGACAGAGAGGGAAAGTAGAAAGTTTGTCACAATTTTTAGTAACTACATTCATGTAATTGGCAAATAATGCAAGGTAAAAATGAGAAGATTATTTTACAGAGTCAGTTCTGAGCATCTGGAACAGTTTGAAGAAGAGCTGAATGCAGATTCAACAGTTAGTGTCAAAACAAATTTGGAATTCAACTTTTTAAGGAAAGATTTTGAGGGCTATGGACAGATGGGAGGGGAGTTGGGACAGATTTGCAGC
Organism: Chiloscyllium plagiosum; assembly: GCF_037043375.1. NCBI lineage: Eukaryota > Metazoa > Chordata > Chondrichthyes > Orectolobiformes > Hemiscylliidae > Chiloscyllium > Chiloscyllium plagiosum. The sequence continues at coordinate 96,340,545 of NW_028270183.1, forward strand.
ATCTGCAGAGGGAGAGAGTACAGCCCAAATAGGCTGACTAGCCCCCAGCCCCTATGCTCTGTGATAATGCCCCATTCACTGTGAATGATGAAGCTCATCCCTCCGCAGAGCCATCGAGCCATAGAGATGTACTGCATAGAAACAGACCCTTCGGTCAAACTCGTCCATGCTGACCAGATGTCTTAACCTAATCAAGTCCTGTTTGCCAGCACTTGGCATATATCCCTCTATACCCTTCCTATTCATATACCCATTCAGATGCGTTTCAGATGGGGTAAGTGTACCAGGCTCCACCACTTGTCTTGACCGAAAATTCTATGCATGTAGCAACCTCTGATTGACAGAAGCCCCTTAGGTCCCTTTTAAATATTTTCCCTGTCAACTTAAACCTATGCCCTCTCGTTCTGGACCTGTCTATTTATCCCATTCATGCCCCTCATGATTTTATAAAACTCAATGAGGTCACCCTTCAGCCTCCAATACTTATGGGAGGATCCCACCAACATGACACAATGGGGCCCAGGTGATTGACAGCAGCTGCAGACGAATAGGAGAGTTGGCGTGATCCTCCAGCCAATAGAAGTGAATGAGGGGTGTGGCCAGCAGGCCAACACGTGACCATGAGCTGTGCAGGCGCAGTGTCACTGTGAGGGGGGGACTCAGTGAGTGTGATGGGAGTGGCATAGACTGGGAGAAAAATGGGTTTTGTGGGTACTGGGGCGGTTTATAAACACACGGTGTAGGCTGCTTGACATGAATTACAAGCTCCCGCTAAATAAAAACCAGAAAACACTGTGGATGATGGAAATGATGAACAACAACCAGAAAGTGCTGGAAAAGCTCAGCAGGTCTGGCAGCATCTGTGAAGAGTTAACATTTCTGATCCTATGAACCTTCCTCAGAACTGATGTGACTGAGAAAAAAATGTTGGTTTATATGCAGAAGGTATAGGTTAAAGAGTAAATGATTGGGAATAGAGCCCAAAGAGAGAGAGAGAGGAGAAATTGGACAAAGGAGTGTATATCGATCTGGCTGGGGGAGGGTGAATAGCTGTTTATGGGGACTGTTAGTGGCTAATCACAGATAGTGTGTAATAGCAGGCTATGTAATAACAAGGCCTGGTGTGTGGGGTAGGGGGCTAGGACGCTAGGACGTGGGAGAGTTCAGCATCTGAAATTATGGAATTTGATATTAAGGCCAAAAGGCTGAAGGGTACCCGAGTGGGTGATGCGGTTTTGTTCTTCCAGCTTCGTTAACATGTGGCACTGGAAACGCACAGCAGGTCAGGCAGCATCCAAGTAGCTGGAGAATCGACGTTTTAGGTATATGCCCTTCATCAGGAATGTGCAGTGTGGGAAAGAGTGCTGAGAGATAAATAGGAGGGGGGGTGTAGGGTTGGGGGGGAAGGGAGCTAGGAAAGCAATAGGTAGATGCAGATGGGAGGTAATGGTGAGAGGGTGGAGTGGATAATGGGGAAGGAAGATGGACAGGTGGGTCAGTTCAAGAGGCCAGTGCCGAGTTGGAGGGTTGGAGCTAGGATAAGGTGGGGTGAGGGGAGATGAGGAAACATTGATGCTGTGTGGTTGAAGGGTCCCAAGGCGGACAATGAGGTGTTATTCCTCCAGGCTTCGGATGGCTCGATTTGGCGATGGAGGCAGCCCAGAATCTGCATGTCCTTGGCGGAGTGGGAGGGGCCGTTGAAGTTGTCGGCCACAGGGCAGTGTGGTTGGTTGGTACGTGTCCCAGAAGTGTTCTCTGAAATATTCCGCAAGTTGGCGTCCTGTCTCCCCACTGTAGAGGAGACCACATCGAGAGCAAAGGACTCAATAGGTGAGATGTTTGAATGTAAGAACTATCTCTGCTGAATGTGGAAGGATCCTTTGGTGTCTTGGATGGAGGTGAGGGGAAGGTGTGGGCACAGTTTTTCCACCTCTTGCTATGGCGAGCGAAGGTGCTGGGAGTAGAGGATGGGTTGGTGGGGAGCGTGGATCTAACAAGGAAGTCACAGAGAGAATGGTCTCCGAGGAATGCTGAAAGGACTGGGGAGGGAAATATATCTCTGATGGGGTCTGATTGTAGGTGGTGGAAATGATGGAGGGTGATGTGTTGTACCTGGGTGGAATGTGAGGACTTGGGGGATTCTATCCTTGTTGCAGTTGAAGGAGTTGGGTTCAAGGGCGGAGGTTTGGGAAGTAGAGGAGATATGGTGGAGGGTATTGTTGACCACATGGGAGGGGAAATTGCTGTAATTGAAATACGGATCCATTTGGTATGTTCTGGAGTGTTCTGCCAGTTTGTATCAAGCTTCACTGGAACATTGCAGTAAGTATGAGACAGGGATGTTGCCCAGGGAACAGGCTCGTGTGTTGAAGTGGCAGGCAACTGGAAGCTCAGGGTCTTTTTTGCGGCAGAACGTACATCAGCCACCATTTCCATCCCATCCACTGAGATGCTGCCCGACACCGGTTCCTGTTCCCTCTATTAACAGCTATGCACTCTCCCAGCCAGATCACTATCCAGTCCTTTTTCTTTCCACATGTTCCTTTGGGCTCTGTCCCCACCTATTATTCACTCTTTAACCCCTATCTCCTTTGCCATTGCACTGGGAGCTAAATTGCCCCTAGTTTTCAGAGATGTGTAGGTTAGGTGCAAGATAAATATTTGTCTTTACTATTCATCCTGCACTGACTGTGAGTTTTGTTGTGTGAATTCATTTTATGGGACATGAATTGAGACTGGGATCTCAAAAACAGGTTTTTACAGTCAGCAGAGACATCAGGACCTGAATATAATTGGCATTTAACTGTGGAAACAGAAAGGTTTTTCTGTTCTGTCTATGAGAAAATATCATTTACTGGGCGGCACGGTGGCACAGTGGTTAGCACTGCTGCCTCACCGTCCCTGAGACCTGGGTTCAATTCCTGCCTCAGGCGACTGACTGTTTGGAGTTTGCACGTTCTCCCCTTGTCTGCGTGGGTTTCCTCCGGGTGCTCCGGTTTCCTCCCACAATCCAAAGATGTGCAGTGTCAGGTGAATTGGCCATACTAAATTGCCCGTAGTGTTAGGTAAGGGGTAAATGTAGGGGTATGGGTGGGTTTCACTTCGGCGGGTCGGTGTGGACTTGTTGGGCCGAAGGGCCTGTTTCCACACTGTAAAGTAATCTAAATCTAATCTTCAATACTTTTGTAAAGCAAAAATCAGAGAGATTGACAAATTTGTGGCTGGATCACCCTTTGGGTGTGTGCTCTGTTCTGGGCCCTGCAGCTGAGGAAGGAGATATTGCCCTGAAAGGGAGCACAGATTTATCCAAATTGCACCTCATCTCTTTGCAGGAACTGTCAGATTTAGTCCCCAATCACCCACTTCGTAATGTTAACCTGTAAACTCTTTATTTTCAGTTCTCTGCAAACTACCCATTAAAATTCCTATGGACTAAAATTCCAGCATCTTTTCAGGTGGAATGTTCCAGATTCTGACAACTGAAAATGACAGGGCTGTACTGAGAATGCTGCTTGGCTCAGTGAGTGTGTTTTGGAGTTGGGTGAAAACAATGAGATGAGACAGGGAGAAGGTGAAGCTGAAACTCAGGTTTAGTTCAGGCCATTCAGAAATTCACATGGCCCCAATGGGAATAGCCAATTTTTATGAGATACCTGCTGAATATTTTGTAACAGATTTTAAAGTATAACATGTCAGCTTAAGTAAAGGTCGGGGATTTAGATTATAATGGACATGCTTGAAGTGAAGAAAGGTTGCTAGCTCATTTAAGTTCTCGCGATAGGAGAACTAGCTGAATCCAGAGAGACATTGTTACAGGAGACCTCAGATCCACGATGTTCTCCTCTTGTACAATGTGGGAAATAAGGGATGCTTCCAGTGTCCCTGGCGACAATATGTGCAGGAAGTGTGCCCATCTGCAGTTACTGGGAAACTGCTTTTCAGATCTGAAGCTGTGAATGGACTCACTGTAGCTCATCTGCAATTCTGAGGATGTTATGGACAGCACGTTCAGTGAGTTAGGAAAGGGAATGGATGACTATCAGATCAAGTAAAAGGCTCAGGAAGGAAATGCAGGAGTTCCCAGTGATCATCCCGTTATCAAACAGATACTGTATCCCGCTTCGGATTCTGCACAGAACAGGAGGAAAGAGAGTGACGGGGATTCAATAGTCAGGGGTACAGACAGACACTTCTGTGGCCACAGGCATGAATCCAGGATAGTATGTTACCTCCCTGATGCCAGGATCCGCGATAGCATGGATAGGTTATTGGACATTGTGGAGCTGGAGGGTAAACAGCCAGTGGTGGTGGAATCATCTCACTATGCAGACCATGTATCATTTACATTCTCCACTGCTTCTCACTCATGTCTGCTTCAAAAAGAGGGAATCACTGAGAAACACGGAATAAAATGGGGTCAGAGTCTCTGGTATAAAACTGTTGAACACAATGCCCCCATCTTCTCCATATTGGTCATCAAGCACACAGGCCCACTGCGATCATCTCATACCTTTTTGATATTAGAATAGATGATAGATGATTGGTTAATGTTTTGGGGAGGCAAATGAGCAGAGAGGTTTAGTAGGAAATTCTGGAGCTCAGGGTGCAGGAATCTGAGTTAAAAATGGGCTATCCTCAAGGCTGGAATTACAGAAAGGCACTTAGCAGAGAGATTTGTGGGGATCGAGATTACAGAGATAGGGAGGATTGTGTGATTGGAGGATGTTACAGAGATGCTTATGATAGCAGAGATAAGGAAGAGTTGTGAAGCTTCATGAGGTGACAGTGATAGGGAGAGTTGTGAACACGAAGACACCGAGAGTTAAGAGTTTCAAAGTTATGTATCATGGAAATGGACCCTGTGGTCTAACCAATCCATGTCGACTATAATTCCACCTAAACTAACCACACCTGCCTCTGCTTGGCCTATATCCCTCCAAATATCTCCTATTTATGTACTTATCCAAATAATTTTTAAGTATTGTAATTGTATTCACAGCTACCACTTCCTCTGGAAGTTCAACCCATAAGTGCAAAAATAGAAAAACTCATGTCTTTTTAAAATCTTTGTCATCTCTTCTCAAAGTCTATGCACCGGTGTCTTGAATCCCCCTTCATGCAGCCATTCATCTTATCTACATAGAACATAGAAGAATACAGCGCAGTACAGGCCCTTCGGCCCTCGATGTTGCGCCGATCCAAGCCCACCTAACCTACACTAGCCCACTATCCTCCATATGCCTATCCAATGCCCGCTTAAATGCCCATAATGAGGGAGAGTCCACCACTGCTACTGGCAGGGCATTCCATGAACTCACGACTCGCTGAGTAAAGAACCTACCCCTAACATCTGTCCTATACCTACACCCCCTTAATTTAAAGCTATGCCCCCTTGTAATAGCTGACTCCATACGAGGAAAAAGATTCTCACTGTCGACCCTATCTAAACCCCTAATCATCTTATACACCTCTATCAAGTCACCCCTAAACCTTCTTTTCTCCAATGAAAACAACCCCAAGTGCCTCAGCCTTTCCTCATACGATCTTTCTACCATACCAGGCAACATCCTGGTAAACCTCCTCAGCACTCGTTCCAGTGCCTCCACATCCTTCCTATAGTATGGCGACCAAAACTGCACACAATACTCCAGATGTGGCCGCACCAGAGTCCTATACAACTGCAACATGACCTCAGTACTCCGGAACTCAATTCCTCTACGAATAAAAGCCAGTACGCCATATGACTTCTTCACCGCACTATTTACCTGGGTGGCAACTTTCAAAGATTTGTGTACATGGACACCAAGATCCCTCTGCTCATCCACACGACCAAGTATCCGACCGTTAGCCCAGTACCCCATCTTTTTATTACTCTTACCAAAGTGAATCATCTCACACTTAGCTACATTGAATTCCATTTGCCACCTTTCTGCCCAGCTCTGCAGCTTATCTATATCCCGCTGTAACCTGCCACATCCTTCCTCACTGTCTACAACTCCTCCGACTTTCGTATCATCCGCAAACTTGCTCACCCAACCTTCTAACCCCTCCTCCAGGTCATTTATAAAAATGACAAACAGCAATGGTCCCAAAACAGATCCTTGCGGAACACCGCTAGTAACTGCACTCCAAGATGAACCTTTACCATCAACTACTACCCTCTGTCTTCTTCCAGCCAGCCAACTCCTAATCCAAACCTCCAACTCGCCCTCAATGCCATACCTCCGTATTGTTTGCAGTAGTCTACCATGGGGAACCTTATCAAACGCCTTACTAAAATCCATATACACCACATCTACTGCTTTCCCCTCGTCCACCTCCTTAGTCACCTTCTCAAAGAATTCAATAAGGTTTGTGAGGCACGACCTGCCCTTCACAAAACCATGCTGACTATCCTTGATCACATTATTCCTATCCAGATGTTCATAAATCCTATCCCTTACAATTCTCTCTAAGATTTTGCCCACAACAGAAGTGAGACTCACCGGCCTATAGTTACTAGGGTTATCCCTACTCCCCTTCTTGAACAAGGGAACCACATTTGCTAGCCTCCAATCTTCTGGCACTACTCCTGTAGACAACGAGGACATAAAAATCAAGGCCAATGGCTCTGCAATCTCCTCCCTAGCTTCCCAGAGAATCCTAGGATAAATGCCATCAGGCCCAGGGGACTTATCTATTTTCACCCTTTCCAGAATTTCCAACACCTCTTCTCTACATACCTCAAAGCCATCCATTCTACTTAATTGTGACTCAGTACTCACATTGACAACAATGTCCTGTTCCTGATTGAATACTGACGAAAAGTATTCATTCAGTGTCTCCCCAATCTCTTCAGCCTCCACACGCAACTTCCCACTACTATTCTTGACTGGACCTATTCCTACCCTAGTCATTCTTTTATTCCTGACATACCTATAGAAAGCCTTGGGGTTTTCCCTAATCCTACCAACTAAGGACCTTTCATGTCCCCTCCTTGCTGCTCTTAGCTCTCTCTTCAGGTCCTTCCTGGCTACCTTATAACTCTCAATCGCCCCAATTGAACCTTCACGCCTCATCTTTACATAGGCCGCCCTATTCCATTTAACAAGGGATTCCAATTCCTTATTAAACCACGGCTCCCTCACACGACCCTTTCCTCCCTGCCTGACAGGTACATACTTATCAAGGACACTCAATAGTTGCTCCTTGAACAAGCTCCACATATCAATTACGCCCTTGCCTTGAAGCTTACTTTTCCAAGCCACACATCCTAAGTCATGCCTCACAGCATCATAATTTCCCTGCCCCCAGCTATAACTCTTGCCCTGTAGTACACACTTATCCCTCTCCATCACTAGAGTAAAGGTCACCGAATTGTGATCACTATCCCCAAAGTGCTCACCTACCTCTAATTCTAACACCTGGCCTGGTTCATTACCCAGAACCAAATCCAGTATGGCCTCACCTCTTGTTGGCCTGTCTACATATTGTGTCAGGAAACCCTCCTGCACACATTGGACAAACACTGACCCATCTAACGAACTTGAGCTATAGCTTTCCCAATTAATATCAGGAAAGTCCCCCATAACAACCACCCTATTAGTTTCACTCTTCTCTTGAATCATCCTCGCAATCCTTTCTTCTACGTTTCTAGGACTATTAGGAGGCCTGTAAAAAACTCCTAACAGGGTGACCTCACCTTTCCTATTCCTAACCTCAGCCCAAACTACCTCAGATGGCGAGTCTTCATCCATCGTCCTTTCCACAGCTATAATACTATCTTTGACAAGCAATGCCACACCTCCCCCTCTTTTACCCCCACCTCTGACCCTACTAAAACATTTAAACCCTGGAACCTGCAACAGCCAATCCTGTCCCTGTTCTACCCATGTCTCCGTAATAGCCACAACATCGAAGTCCCAGGTACCAACCCACGCTGCAAGTTCACCTACCTTATTTCGTATACGTCTTGCATTGAAGTATACACACTTCAAACCACTTTCAGGCACCCTCCTTTGAAATTGATGCCATGTTCCTAAACTCCCTACACTCCAGGTCCTGCACCCTAAAGCTACAGTCTGGGTTGCCATGCCCCTGCAGAGTTAGTTTCAACCCCCCCCCCCCCCCCCCCCCCACCCAAGAGCACTAGCAAACCTCCCACCAAGGATACTGGTGCCCCTCCGGTTCAGGTGTAGACCATCCTGTTTCTAGAGGTCCCACCTTCCCCAGAAAGAACCCCAGTTATCCAAATACCGGAATCCCTCCCTCCTGCACCATCCCTGTAGCCACGCATTTAACTGTTCTCTGTCCCTATTCCTCGACTCTCTATCACGTGGCACGGGTAACAAACCAGAGACAACAACTCTGTTCGTTGTAACTCTGAGCTTCCAACCTAGCTCCCTGAAAGCCTGCCGAACATCCTCAGCGCTCCTCCTACCTATGTCATTGGTGCCAATGTGGACCACGACTTCGGGCTGCTCCCCCTCCCCCTTAAGGACCCGGAAAACACGATCAGAGACATCATGTACCCTTGCACCTGGGAGGCAACATACCAAACGTGAGTCTCTCTCGTTCCCACAAAACCTCCTATCTGTGCCCCGAACTAGCGAGTCCCCAATTACTACTGCTCTGCTCTTCTTCACCCTTCCCTTCTGAGTAACGGGGACAGGCTCCGTGCCAGAGACCTGAGCCCCGTTACTTACCCCTGGTAGTCGTCCCCCCCCCACAAGTATCCAAAGCGGTATACTTGTTCTTGAGGGGAATGGCCACAGGGGGTCCCTGCACGGGCTGCTTCCTCCCAGTCCCCCTCACTGTCACCCATCTATCTGCCATCTTTGGAGTTACTACTTCCCTAAAGCTCCGATCTATGACCCCCTCTGCCTCCCGAATGATCCTAAGTTCATCCAACTCCAGCTCCAGTTCTCTAACACGGTCTTGGAGGAGCTGGAGATGGGTGCACTTCCGACAAGTGTTTTCAGCAGGGATGTCCATGGCATCCCTCACCTCAAACATGTTGCAAGAGGAACATTGCACTGCCTTCACTGCCATCCCTCTGAAAGTAACCTTTTGTAAAAAAAAAAACTAGGTCTAAAGAATAGAACAAGCAAAATGCAGCACTTACCTACTTACCACAACGGTCTTATTATTTAGGTGAGAGGAGGAGGGCGGGTGGGAGACACTACCTCTGCAGTGCCTCGGGTTCTTCTCCTGCGCGCTTTTAAAGGGAAAAAAAACCTACCTGGCTGCCCCTCCGGTCTTTGTCACTTCCCCCTGCTGCTCCCGCTCTTTCTGTAAAGAGAGAAAAAAACACCGCTGTCCGCTACCGGTAAGTAATTTTAAAACAAACTGTCTTACCTTAGCTGCTGCTCACACTCCATGATTTTATATACCTCTAATAAGGCCACCCCTCAACCTCCTGCTCTCCAGTGACAGACATCCCAGCCTATCCATCCTCTCCTTCTAAAACAATCCCTCCATTCATGGCAACATCCTGGGAAACATCTTCTGAACCCTCTCCAATTTAATAACATCCTTCCTCTAACGGGGGACCAGAACTGAACACAGTGAAGAGGCCTCACCAACATCATGTATAACCTCATGACAGTGTCCCAACTCCTATACCTAAAGGTCTGAGCAATGAAGGTAAGCGTGCTAAACACCCACTTAACCACCCTGTCTACATGTGACACAAACTGCAAAGACCTGAACCCCTCGGTCTCTTTGTTCCACATCACTACTCAAGGCCTTACTTTTAATTAGTGTAATTAATTAATGAGGCTAAAGGAGATGTTTGTTTTATTAAATATAATATCTTACATTTATTCAAATTAAATTCCATCTGCCACATTTCAGCCCATTCACCCAATTGATCAGGATCCCTCTGTATTCGTGGATACAGTTTTTGATGTCACCCACAAACAAACCATGCTTTGTATATTCTAATTCAAACCATCTACACACATGACAAACAAAAATGGACCCAGCACCGATTCCTGGAGAACACTGCTGGTCACTGGCCTCTAGTGTGAAAAACAACCCTCTACTATTACTGTCTCCTATTGTTAAGCTAATTTTGTATCCAGTTGGCAAGCTCTTGCTGAATCCCATGGGATCGAACTTTACAACTTCGTCTCCCCTGCACAACCTTTTTAAAGGCTTTACTAAAGTCCAAATAAACAATGTCTGCCACTCTGCCCTCATCGATCTTCTTGGTGACTACCTTAAAAATCTCAAACAAGTCTGTGAGACACCCTGTTAAGTAACCATGTTGAGTGTCCCTAATCATTCCTTAACTCTCCAAATACATGCAAATCCTATCCTTCTGAATCGCCTCCAACGGCTTACCCACCACTGAGATCTACAGTTCCTGGGCTGCTCCTTATACCCCTTCATTAACAAAGGTACAACATTAGCCACTCTCCAGTCATCAGGCAGCTCACCTTTAGTTATCGATTATACAACTATTTCTCCATGGTGCCCACAATTTCCTCTCACCTAAACTGTTCCCGTCCTATCACTTCAGTCACTTGCCCTGTCTGATCAGACAAGAAAAGGTCAGGTGTTGCTTGCTTCCTGATAGGAACATTTAAATATTGATAAAGAACATTTCTTGAACTCATTTAACACATTCTTTACCAACCAAACCTTTCACACTATCGTAATCACCTACTACTATAACCTTATTGTTGTGACTGTATATCGGAGATCTCTCTGTATATTTGTTCCTTATATTCTCCCTGATTATTGCAGCCTCTATAGTACCATCTGACCAAGGTGATTTTTTTAAAGTTTGAAAACACCATTTTGTTTTTAAAAAATCTTTCCTCTGCGATTTAAATATAAATCTCTTTTTGTTTATTCACTCAGATGTGGATGTTTACCCTGAGGGCAGTTGAGAGTTAACCACATTGCTGTGGGTCTGGAGTCACATGTTGGCCAGACTGGGTGAGGATGACAGTTTCCTTCCCTAAAGGGCATTAGTGAACCAGATGGGTTTTTTCCTAACAGTCGACAGTAGTTTCATGGTCATCATGAGCCTTTTCATTCGAGATTTTATTGATATCAGATGCCACCATCAGCCATGATGCTACCATCTAACCGTAATCCTCGGAAGATTGCTCATATTACTCGTCTAGCAAGAATATCATCTGGCCATTGCCTCCCTTTTTAGCAATGTATTATTTTTAAAAAGCTCCATCATTCTACGTGTACAATTTGAGGTAAAATTACACACATGCAATTTCTGAAGCTGGAGAGGGATTACAGAGACAGGGAGGGATGTGGGTCTAGTGGGGGATTGTTGTCCAAACATCACTGTGGTGTACATGGACTGCAGCATTTCAGGGAGGCGGTTAACCACCACTTTCTCCAAGACATATAAAGGTGGCCAATAAATACTGGTCTGGGCAGCAAAGGCAACCTCCAGTGAATAAAACCGAGCAGTGACCTCTCCCAGCTGACTTGTTGTGAAGGTATAAACCGCTCGGAAATGCAGCTTGGAGAAAAGAGAAACAAACAGTGACATTTCACAGCTGCCCTCCGAGAGACCTCGCTCTCTGAGCTGCTCACAGCCGGATCAGCTCAGTGGGTTTCAGTCTCTTGAAACATCAATTTTAGACGGTTTTATTATATTAATAGTGAGAAAGGGGAGGGTTTCTTTTTTATGTCTTTCGGTCTGCTGTTTAAATGTTTAAAATATAAAGCGTAAGCATTAAGTTATTCTCGGGCAGTATTTTTCGAGCAGTAAGACTGTGCCTTTGTCTTGGTCTGTAGATTGTTAAGGCGGAGAGATGGCCTGTTGTAGAGTGGTGTGCTGTTCCTGCCGGATGTTGGAGATTAGAGAGAGTTTCAGTGATCCTGATGATTGTGTCTGCAGGAAGTGTGTTTGCAAATCCTATCAGATCACATGGATTGGTGGAGGAGTGATTAAAGGCAGTGAGGTATTGACAGGAGCCGGGGGGTGTGATAGGTGGCAGTCTCAGGAATGCAGGATACTGCAGATACAGTCAGGTAGATGGGTTACCACCGGGAAAGCTAGGAGGGGTAGGCAAGTACTGCAGGAATATCCAGTGGTTATCCCCAGCTCAAACAAGTGTACTGTTTTGGAAAATGTAGGGGGTAATAGACTTTCAGGGGAATATAGCACTGACTGCCAAGTTACTGCGACTGAGACTGGCTCTAACATAATGTAAGGTATACCCAGTTCCACGCAAACGATGGTGATAGGGGACACTCTAGTCAGGGGCACAGTCTGCCATTTCTGCAGCTGACAGTGAGACATCAGAATGGGGTGGTGCCTCCCTGATGCTAGGGTCAAGGATGTCTCACAGAGGGAGCAGAATATTCTCAAAGGGGAGAATAGCCAGTGGGAGGACATTGTACATTGGTACCAATGGCATAGGAAGGGGAAAGCATGGGGTCCTGATGAGCAGGGAGATTTGCTAGTTCCACTCGGGAGGTATTAAACCAGTGAGGGAGTTGGGGTAAACCTAAAGAGATGGTGAGAAAAGAGGGATGTCCGAGGCTGGTACTGTTCAGATTAGACTGTCAAGGCAGGCAAGAGCAAGCCACAGAATAAAGTGGGACAGACCAGTTACACTGCATTTATTTCAGTGCAAGATGCCTGACAGGTCAGGCAGATGGGCTCAGGGAATGGTTTTGAACATGGCACTGGGATATTATAGCAATTACAGAGGCATCACTCAGGGATGGATAGGACTAGCAGCTTAATATTCCAGGGTGTAGATGCTATAGAAAGGGGGCAACTGTACAGGGGGAGTGGCGTCTTTGATTCGGGATAACATTACAGCTGGGCTTCGGGAGGATATTCCTGGGAGTACATCCAGGCAAGTTACTTGGGTGGTACTGAGAAATAAGAAAGGGATAACCGTCTTACTGGGATTGTATTATAGACTCCCAATAGTCAGCGGGGAATTGAGACACAATTTTACCAGGAGACCTCAGTTATCTGTAAGAATAATATGGATGCAATTTTAAGGGGTTTTAACTTTACCAACATAGCCTTGGAGTGCTGTAGTGTTAAGGGTTTGGATGGAAAGGTATTTGTTCAGTGTGTACGAGAACATTTCAGATTCAGTTTGTAGGGTGTACCTACTAGAGAAGGAACAAAACCTGACCTGTTTTCTTTATTCATTCACAGGATGAGGCTGTCACTGGCTTGGCCAGCATTTATTGCTTTGTTTAACCAGAGGGCAGTTAAGAATCAGCCACGTTGCTATAGGTCTGGAGTCACGTGCAGACCAGAACAGGTAAGGATGGCATTTTCCTTCCCTACAGGTCATGAGTGAACCAGATGGGATTTCCCAACAATTGACAATGGATTCATTGTCGTCACAAAATTAATTTTTCCAGATATTTATTGAATTCACGTTCCAAAATCTGCTGTGATGGGATTCAAACCCAGGTCCCCAGAACGTTATCTGGGTCTCTGGATTAATTGTCTAGCGATAATTTCACTCTGTCATCGCTGCCTCTTAGGAAATGAGGCAGGGTGAGTGACCGAGGTATCAGTGGGGCAGCACATCAGCACCAAAGATCCCACAGTATTGTGGCTTAGTGGTTAGCGCTGCTTCCTCAGCACCAGAGACCTGGGTTTGATTCCAGCCTCTGGCGACTCTGTGTTGGAGTTGGCACGTTCTCCCCAGTGTCTGTGAGGGTTTCCTTCGGGTGTTCCAGTTTGCTCCCACAGTCCAAAGATGTGTAGGTTAGTTGGATGAACCACGTTAAATTTCCCATAGTGTCCAGATGCAGTAGATGAGGTTTGGGGATGTGCGGAGAAATCTCTGCCTGATGTGAAAAGATCCTTTTCGTGTCTTGGACAGAGGTCAGAGGGAGGTGTGGCCTCATGTTTTACATATCCCGTGGCGGCAAGGGAGCGTCAAGGGTGTGGAGCGTGGGTTGGTGGGAGGGTGTGGGCCTAACAAGGGTGTTGTCGATGGAATGGTCTCCGTGGAACGCAGATAGGGGTGGAGAGGGAAATATGTCTGTGGTGGTGGGATCCGACTTTAGGTAGCAGAAATAACAGAGGTTAATGCACTGTATCTGGAGATTAGTGGGGTGGAAGGTGAAGACTGCAAGGTTATAATCTTATTGTGGTTGAAGTGGTGGGATAAAGGTGGAGGTGCGGGAAGTGGAGGGTATACATTGGAGGGCATTGTTGATCAAGTGAGAGGGAAATTGTGGTCCTTGAAGTAGGAGGCCTTTCTGGGATGTCCTGGGGTGGAATTGGTCCTCTTGGGTGCAGATATGGCAGAGGCAGAGGAATTGGGAGCACAGGATCACACTTTTGTACTTGAGGGAAATCAGGAGAGCAAAAAGAAGACATGAAATAGCTTCAGGCACTGGTTTAAGTAGAATCCAAAGAGATTAAACAAATATATCACAGACAAAAGTTTAACTGGACCAGAGAATAGGACCCCTTAAAGATCAACAAGGCTGTCTATGAAACCACAGGGAATGGGAAAGATATGCAAATATTTCATATCATTTTTTACTGGAGAAGGATATAGAAACTTGAGAGTTTGGAGAAATAAACAGAGATACCTTGAAAACTGTCCATGTTACAGAGGAGGTGGTACTGGATGTCTTAAATGGCATCAAGGTTGATAAAGTCCTGGGACCTGATCAGGTGTATCCCAGAACTTTCTGGAAATCTAGAAGTGATTGTTGGGCCTCTCCTGAGATATTTGTATCGTTGATAGCGACAGGTGAGGTACCATTATTTTTAAAAGGTGGTAAGGAGAGGCCATGGAACAAGAGAACAGTGAGCCTGAAGTCTGTGGCAGGCAAGTTGTTGGAAGGGATTCTGAGGGACAGGATATCCATCTATTAGGAAATGTAAGGAATGATTAGGGAGAGTCAATGTGGCTTTGTACATGCACAATTGTGTCTCACTAACTTGACTGAGTGTTTTGAAGTGATAAAGAAAATTGATTAATCCAGGCGGTGAATGTTGTTTATGTGGACATTCAACAAGTTTCCACAAAGCAGACTGGTTAGCAGGGTTAGATAACATGGAATGCAGGGAGAGCAAGCCATTTGGATACAAAACTGGCTTGAAGGTAGTAGACAGAGGGTGGTGATGGAGGGTTGCTTTGCGGACTGGAGGCCTGTGGGCAGCAGTGTGCTACAAGGATCGATATTGGGTCCTTAAATAATTGACTTGGATGTGAATGTGTAAGGTATGGTCAGTAGGTTTACAGAAGGCACCAAAATTTGAGGTGTAGTGGACAGTGAAGAAGGTTAGTTCAGAATGCAACAGGATCTTGATCAGATGGGTCAATGGCGCAAGGAATGGCAGATGGAGTTCAATTTAGACAAATGTGAGCTGTTGGATTTCGGAAAGGCAAATCAGGGCAGGACCTGTACACTTAATGGTAAAGTCCTGGGGAGTGTTGCTGAACAAAGAAACGTTGGAGTGCAGTTCATAGTTCCTTGGAAGTCGAGTCACGGGTAGGCGGGGTAGTGAATGCAGTGTTTGGTCCACTCCCCGTTATTGGTCAATGCATTGAATGCAGCTGTTGTGACGTCATATTGTGGTTGTACAGGACATTGATTCTGGGATTCTGTTTTCAGTTCCAATCTCCCTGTTCTCGGAATGATGTTGTGAAACTTCAAAGGTTTCAGAAAAGGTTTGCAAGGACTTTGCCAGGGTTGGACGGGTTGAGCTATTGGGAAATGCTGAATAAGTAGGGACTATTTTTCCTGGAGAGTTAGAGATTGAGAGGTGACCTTATAAATGTTTATAAAATCATGATGGACCTGGATAAGGTGAGCAGTCAGGGACTTTTTCCCAGGTTCTGTGGGTTCAGAACTAGAGGACACAGGCTTAAGATGAGAGGGAAAAGATTTAAAAGGGATCATTTTCCTCAATGAACAGAGTTATCAGAATCTGGAACATTCCACCTGAAAAGGTGCTAGGATTTGAGTCCATAAGGAGTTTACAGGTTAACATTATGAAGTGGGTGATTGGGACTAAATCTTACAGTTCCTACAAAGAAATGAAGTGCAATTTGGATCAATCTATGCTCCCTCTCAGGCCAAAAAAGACCCTGAGCTCCCGGTTGCCTGCCACTTTAACACGCGAGCGTGTTCCCTGGCCAACATCTGTCTCATGCTCAGGTGCAGTGTTCCAGTGAAGCTTGATGCAAGCTGGCATAACACTCCAGAACATACCAAATGGACCATATTTCAAGGACTGCAATTTCCCCCCACATGTGGTCAACCCCAATGCCCTCCAGTGTATCTCCTCCACTTCCGACACCACTGCCCTTGAACCCCACCCCTCCAACCTTAACTCACACACATTGTTATCACATTGCCTGCTATTGCACACTACCCACGATTAACCACTAATTGTCTCCGTTGACAGCTATTCCCCACCTACATCACTCCACAATTGGAGCTGCCAAGGACACAAACCTCTGGAATATCCTCCCTAACCCCCTCTGTCCTCCGTTAAGATTGTTGGGCCTCTCCTGAGATATTTGTATCATTGATAGCGACAGGTGAGGTGCCATTATTTTTAAAAAGGTGGTAAGGAAAGGCCATGGAACAAGAGAACAGTGAGCCTGAAGTCTGTGGCAGGCAGGTTGTTGGAAGGGATTCTAAAGGGCAGGATATACGTGTATTTGGAAATGATTAGGGAGAGTTAAAGTGGCTTTGTTTGTGCAAAATCGTGTCTCACTAACTTGAGTGTGTTTTGTTTCTTGAAGAAGTGACAAAGACAATTGATGGCAGCCTGTGAATGTTGTCTCCATGGGCATTGAACAAGGTTCCACAAAGCAGACTGGTTAGCAAGGTTAGATAACATGGAATGCTGGGAGAACGAGCCATTTAGATACAAAACTGGCTTGAAGGTAGGAGACAGAGTGGTGATGGAGGGTTGCTTTGTGGACTGGAGGCCTGTGAGCAGCAGTGTGCTGCAGCAATGGATATTGGGGCCTTCAATAAATGACTTGGATGTGAATATATGAGATATGGTCAGAAGGCACTAAAATTGGAGGTGTAGTGGGCAGTGTAGAAAGTTAGTTCAGAATACAACAGGATCTTGTTCAGATGGGCCATTGGAACGAAAAATGGCAGACTGAGTTCAATTTAGATAAATGTGAGCTATTGTATTTTGGAAAGGCAAATCAGGACAGGACTTATGCACTTAATGGTAAAGTCCTGGGGAGTGTTGCTGAACAAAGTTCCTTGGAGTTCAGGTTCATTGTTCCTTGAAAGTAGAGTCGCAGGTAGGCAGACTAGTGAAGGTGGTGTACAGTATGCTTATATTTATTAGTCAATGCATTGTATACGGAAGCTGGGACGTCATATTGTGGCTTCACAGGACATTGATTAAGCCATTTCAGGAATTCTGCTTTCAGTTCGAATATCCCTGTTCTGGGAAATTTGAAAGGAGTCAGACAAGATTTGCAAAAACATTGCCAGGGTTGAAGGATTTGGGCTACAGGGAGAGACTGGGGCTATTTTCCCTGAAGAGTCAAAGACAGAGGTGACTTTATGGAGATTTATAAATCATGAGGGGCATGGATACGGTGAACAGCCAGGGTCTCCCCCCTCCCCAGGTGAGGTGGGTCCAAAACAAGAGCACATGGGCTTAAGTTGAGAGGGCAAAGATTTAAAAGGGATCTAAGGGGCAACGTTTTCAAGCTGAGTGTGTTGTGTGTGTGGAATGAGCTGCCAGATGAAGTAGTGGAGACTGATACAATTACAACATTTGAAAGGCATCCATGAATGGGATGGGTTTTGAGGGATAGGGCCCAATAGCTGGCAAATGGGACTCCAGTAGTTTAGGATTCCGAGTCGGCATGAACGAATTGGACCGAAGGTCTGTTTCTGTGCCGTCCATCTCTATGACACTAATAAATTAAGATGCGTTCCTCTTTTGTGGAGAGCGAGCAGAAGCACAGATAATTGTCCTTGGAGCTGAGATGGTTAAGCAGTGATTTGGACCAGGTGCAGATTTGTTTCCAAACAATTAATTTGCAGAGAGAGAGGAATTGTTAGCACGATCACAATTATTCGTAACTACTTTCAGGTAACTGGCAAATAATGCAGAGTGAAAATGGGAACATTATTTCACTCAGTAAGTTTTGCACACCTGGAATAGGCTGAAAGGCAGCTGGACACAGATTCAGCAGGTGTTCTCAAACAGATTTATAATTTTACCTTTTAAGGAAAGACTTAGTGGGCTTTGGGCAAGTGAGAGGGGAGTTGGGACAGATTTGCAGCATCTCCAGCGGGAGAGAGTACAGCCCCAATTGGCTGAATAGCCCCCAGCCCCTGTGCTCTGTGATACTGCCCCATTCACTGTGAATGATGAAATTCATCACAGGGCAGAGAGAGAGAGGATCCCACCACTTACCTCACAATGGGGCCCGGCTGATTGATCTCAAACAAGTACACTGTTTCGGAAAGCGTCGGAGGTCACCCTCTCAGGGGCATATCGCACTGACAAGCAAGGTACTGGTACAGAGACTGGCTCCAATGTAATGTGAGGTATATAAGGTTCCTGGTGATCGATGGTGATAGGAGATTCTCTGGTATAGGGTACAGACTGCCGTTTCTGCAGCTGACAGTGAGACATCAGAATGGGTGGTACCTCCCTGGTGCCAGGGACAAGGATGTCTCGGAGAGGGAGCAGAGTATTCTCAAAAGGGAGTATGATCAGTGGGAGCTCATTATACATTAGTACCAATGACATCGGAAGAGGAAAGGATGAGGGTCTGACGAGAGAATATAGCAAATTATCCTGGAGGATAAAAAGTAGGTCTTCGTGGGTAGTAATATCTGGATTACTCTTTGTGCCGCATGCTAGTGAGAGTAGGAACAGCAGGATAGAGCAGATGAATGTGTGGCTAAGGATCTGGTGCAGGGGAGAAGGATTGCCATGTTTGGATCATTGGAATCTCTGCTGGGGTAGAATTGACGTGCATAAGAAGGATGGATTGTACCTGAATTGGAAGGTGTCGAATATCCAGGCAGGGAGATTGGCTAGTGCTACTCTGGAGGCATTAAACCAGTGAGGGAGTGGGGGGTAAACCTAAAGAGATAGTGAGAGAAGAGGTATGTCTGAGGCTGGTACAGTTGAGAAGTTAGACAGGCAAGGGCAAGGCACAGAACGAGGTGGGACAGAGCAGTTTCACTGCATTTATTTCAGTGCAAGAGGCCCGTCAGGGAAGGCAGATGAGCTGAGGGTATGGTTTTGAATATGGGACTGGGACATCATGGATATTACAGAAACGTGGCTCAGTGATGGATAGGATTGGCAGCTTAATGTTCATGGGTGCAATGGGAAGGATAGAAAGGGGGACGAGAGGAGGCAGAATGGCGTTTTGGATTAGGGATACCTTTATGGTTGTGCTCAGGGAGGATATTGGGAGTATTTCCAGTGAAGTTACTTGGATAGAATTGGGAAATAAGAAAGGGATGATCACCTTGTTGTGGTTGTCTGCTTGGGTTTCGTCTGGTTGCTCTGGTTTCCTCCCACAGTCCAAAGATGTGTAGGATGGGTGGGTTATCCAGGCTGAATTGCCCATAGTGTTCAGGGATGTGCTGGCCAGGTGGATTGCTCATTGGAATTGCAACGTTATAGGGGTAGGGTAGAAGGCTCTGATGTTCAGTGTGGATGTGATGGGCTGAATGGCCCGCTTCCACGCTGTCTGGATTCTCTGATAATTCTACTAGCTTTAAAATAGTTATAGAAAATAATAGACCAGATCTAATAGGAAGCCTTCTAATTTGGACAATTTCGATGGCACAAGGTAAGAACTTGCAAAATTTGTTTGCGGGAGGTTATTTCCAGGGAAAGGGATGGCTGGACAAAAGAGTAACCAGGCAGAGAATAGCAACCCTCAAAAATCAGTAAGGCTGTCTATGGAACCGCAGGCGGTGGGAGAGATTCTGTAAGTATTTCACATCAGTTTTTACTGAAAAATGATATGGAAGCTAGAGCGTTTGGAGAAATAAATAGTGATAATTTGGCAATTGTTCATATTACAGTGGAGGAGCTACTGGATGTCTTAAAAAGCAGAAAGGTGGATAAATCCCAGGAATCTGAGCAGGTGTATCCCAGAATTTTGTGGGAAGCCAGGGAAGTGATTGCTGGGCCCCTCGCTGAGATATTTGTATCATCAATTGCCACAGACAAGGTGCTGGAAGATGGGTGCCATTATTTGAGAAAGTTAAAAATCACACACCAGGTTATAGTCAAACAGGTTTATTTGGAAGTGTGCTTCCAATTAAACCGTTTAGACTATAACCTGGTGTTGTGTGATTTCTAACTTTGTACACCCCAGTCCAACACTGGCATCTCCAAATCATTATTTGAGAAAGGTAGTAAGGAAAAGCCAGGGAACTATAGACCGGTGAGCCTGAAGTCAGTGGCAGGCAAGTTGTTGGAAGGGATTATCAGGGACAGGATTTACATGTCATTGGAAAGGCAAGAAAAGATTAGGGATAGTCAGCATGGCTTTGTGCATGGAAGTCATTAACTTGGACTTGAGAAAGACACAAGGTTCCACATAACAGGCTGGTTAGCAAGTTCAACACCATAGAATACAGGCGGAACTAGCTATTCGGATACAAAATTGTTTGGAAGATCAAAGAGTCATAGATGTACAACACAGAAGCAGAGACCCTTCGGTCCAACCAGTACATGCTGACCAGATATCCCAATGCAATGTAGTCCCACCTGCCTGCACCCGGCCCATATCCTTCCTATTCATATACCTATCAAGATGCCTTATAAATGTTGCATTCGTCCAACCTCCACCACTTCCTCTGGCAGCTCATTCCATACACGTACCACCCTCTGTGAAAACGTTGCCCCACAAGTCTCTTTAAAGTCTTTCCCCTCTCACCTAAACCTATGCCCTCTAGTGCTGGGATCCAACACCCCAGGGAAGAGACTTTGTCTATTTATCCTATCCATGCCCCTCATGATTTTATATACCTCTATAAGCTCACCTCTCAGCTTCCAACGCTCCAGGGAAAATAGCCCCAGTTTATTCAAAATCTATTCAACCCCCAGCTGAGCTCAAATCCTCCAATCCTGGTAACTTTCTTGTAAATCTTTTCTGAACCCTTTCACAACATCCTTCCGATAGGAAGGAGACCAGATTTGTACGCAATATTCCAATAGTGGCCTCACCAATGCCCTGTACAGCCACAACATGACTCCCAACTCCTGTACTTAATGTTCTAACTATATGCCGCCTTCACTATCCTATCTACCTGTGGCTACACTTTCAAGGAGCTATGAACCCGCACTCCAAGGTCTCTTTGTTCAGTAACACTCTTCAGGACCTTACCATTAAGTGTATAAGTCCTGCTAAGATTTGATTTCCCCAAATGCCACTCCTCAGCCCATTCACTCATCTGATCAAGATCCCGTTGTACTCTGAGGTAATTGTTTTCACTGTCCACTACACCTCCAACTTTGGTGTCATCTCACTAACTATGCCTGCTATGTTCACATCCAAGTCATTCATATAAATGATGAAAAATAGTGGATCCAGCACCGACCCTTGTGGCACTCCACTGGTCACAGGCCTCCAGTCTGAAAATCAACCTTCCACCACCACACTCTGTCTTCTGCCTTTGAGCGAGTTCTGGATCCCAATTGGTTAGTTCTCCCTGTATGCCATGAGCTCTAACCTTGCTGAGCAGTCAGTGTCTTGGTGGAGGGTGCTTTTAGGACTGGAAGCCTGTGGTGAGCAAAATGCTGTCAGGCTGGGTGCTGGGTCCACTGCTTTTTGTCATTTATATCAATGATTTCCATGTGAATATAGGAGCTATGGTTAGTAGGTTTACAATAGACACCAAAATTGGAGGTGCAATGGACAGTAAAGTTACCTCAGAGTACAATGAGACTCCGATCAAATGGGCTGAGGAGTGGCAGATGAAGTTTAATTTTGATAAATGTGAGGTTCTGCATTTTGGAAAAGCAAATCAGGGCCGGACTTCTACACTTAATGGGAAGGTCCTGGTCAGTGTTGCTGAACTAAGAGATCTTGGAGTGCAGGTTCATAGTTCCTTGAAAGTGGAATCATAGGCAGGGTAGTGAAGAAGGTGTTTAGTATTCTTGCCTTTATCGGTCAGTGCATTGAGTACAGGAGTTGTGACGTCATTTTGCGGCTGTACAGGACATTGATTCAGTCACTTCTGGAATTCTGCTTTCAGTCCTGGTCTCCCCACTATCGGAATGATATTGTGAAACTTGAAAGGATTCAGAAAAGATGTGCAAAGATATTTCCAGGGTTGAGCGATTGAGCTATAGGGAGAGGCTGAATAGGCTGAGGCTGTTTTCACTGGAGAATCGGATGCTGAGGGGTGACCATAGAGGTTGATAAAATCGTGAGGGGCATGGATAAGGTAAACAGCTCGGGTCTTATTCCTGTTTAAGTGAGTCCAAAACTAGAAAGCACAGGCGTGAGGGAAAAGATTGAAAAGGGATATTAGGGGCAAAGTTTCAAGCTGAACGTGATACGTGTATGGAATAAGCTGCCAGAGAAAGTGTGGAGGCTGGTATAGTTACAACATTTAAAATGCATCTCATTGGATATGTGATTGGGAAAGGTTTAGAAGGTTATGGACCAAGTGCTGGCATATGGGACGAGATTAATTTAGGATATCTGGTCGGCATGGACAAGTTGGACAGAAGGGTCTGTTTCTGTGCTGTACATCTCTATGGCACTAATAAATTAAAATTAAGATGGGTTTCTCTTTTATGGAGAGTTAGCAGAAGGTCAGACAATTCTCCTTGGAGCTGGGAAGGTTAAGCAGTGATTTTGACCAGTAGTTGATTTGTTTCCAGGATATTTCATTTATAGAGAGACAGAGTGAGAAATTTTTAACGTCACAATTTTTAGTAACTACTTTCAGGTAACTGGCAAATAATGCAGGTTAAAAATGTGAAGATTATTTTACTCACTAGGTTCTGAGCATCTGGAACAGTTTGAAAGACAGCTGAATGCAGATTCAGTAGCTATTGTCAAAACAAATTTGAAATTTAACTTTTTAAGGAAGGATTTGGAAGGCTATGTCCAAATGGGAGGTGAGTTGGAACTGACTGGCACTATCTCCAGAGGGAGAGAGTACAGCCCCAATGGGCTGAATAGCCCTCAGCCCCTGTGCTCTGTGATACTGCCTCATTCACTGTGAATGATGAAGCTCATCACAGGGCAGAGCTGTAGAGATGTACAGCATGAAAATACATCCTTTGGTTAAACTGGTCCATGCTGACCAGATATCCCAACCTACTCTAAGTCCCATTTGCCAACACTTGGCACATACACCCTTCCTATTCATATACCCATCCAGATGTCAAATCGTATAATTGTACCAACATCCTCCACTTCCCGACAGAAGATTCCATACACGCACCAACCTCGGTGGGAAAAAAATTGCCCCTCTGATCCATTTTAAATTCTTCCCCTCTCATCTTAAACCTATGCCCTCTCATTCTGGACTCCCCCACCCCAGGGAAACGACCTTGTCTATTTATCCTACCCATGCCCCTCCTGATTTTATAAACCTCTGTGAGGTCACCCCTCAGCCTCTGATGCACCTGGGAGGATCCCACCACTCAGGTCACAATGGGGCCTGGCTGATTGACACAGCTTCAGACCAATAGGAGATTTGGCGTGATCCTCCAGCCAATGGGAATAAATGAGGGGTGGGTTCAGCAGGCCAACACATGACCATCAGCTTTGCAGGCGCAGTGTCACTGTGAGGGGGGACTCAGTGAGTGTGAAGGGAGTGGGAGAAACAGCAGAGACTGGGAGGGAGATGGAGGTGGTGTGGACTGGGAAGGTTGATAAACACTGTTTCAGTCTGCTAGACCTGAATTAGATACTCCGGGTAAATTGAAAGAACTGTGGATGCTGTAAATCACACATAACAACTGAAAGTACTGGAAAAGCTCAGCAGATCTGGCAGCATCTGTGAAGTGAAATCGGTTCGCATTTTGGATTCGGTGTCTAATCCTCAGGAACTGATGCTACTGAGAAAAAATGTTGGTTTTTATGCAGAAGGTAGAGGTTAAGGAGTAAATGATGGGGGGAATAGAGTCCAAAGAGAGAGATAAGAGCAATTGGAGAAAAAGAGTGGATAACGATCTGAGGGAGAGGGTGAATAGCTGTTTATGGAGACTGTTAGTGGCTAACCATAGGTAGTGTGTAATGCCAGGCTATGTAATAACAAGGCCTGGTGTGTGGGGTAAGGGGCAAAGACACTAGGACACGGGAGAGTTCAGGACCTAAAATTATTGAATTTGATGTTGAAGCCAGAGGATTGTAGGGTCCCCGACTGGGAGATGAGGTGTTGTTCTTCCAGCTTGTGGTGCTGGAAAAGCACAGCAGGTCAGGCAGCATCCAAGGAGCAGGAGAATTGACATATTGGGCATGTAAGCACTTCATCAGAAATGTGGGAGTTGGGGGAAGAGGGCTGAGAGATAAATTAGGAAGGGTGTTTGAGGTTGGAGGGAAGGGAGCTATGAAGAGACTAGGTAGATGTAGATGGGGTAGTGGTGAGAGGGTGGAATGGATAATTGAGAAGGAAGATGGACAGGTGGGACAGTTCAGGAGGCCAGTGCCGAGTTGGAGGGTTGAATCTGTGATAAGGTGGGGGAGAGGAGATGAGGAAACCTTGATGCCGTGTGGTTGAAAGGTTCCAAGGTAGAAGATGAGGTGTTCTTCCTCCAGGCGTGGGGTGGCTTGGATTTGGGGGTGGAGGACACCCAGGACTTGCATGTCCTTGGCAGCGTGGCGGCGGAGGGGATGTAGCTGAAGTGGTCGGCCACAGGGCGGTGGGGTTGGTTGGTGCATGTGTCCCTGAAATATTCCACAAGTTGGCGTCCTGACTCCCCAGTGAAGAGGAGACCACGTTGAGAGCAAAGGACACAATAGTTGAGGTGTTTGGGTGGGCAGGGAATTCTCTGCTGGATGTGGGAGGATCCTTTGGTGCCTTGGATGGAGGTGAGGGGGAGGTGTGGGCACAGGTTTTACACCACATGCAGTGGCAAGCGAAGGTGCTGGGAGTGGAGGATGGGTTGGTGGGGAGCATGGACCTAACGAGGAAGTCACAGAGGGAATGGTCTCTGTGGAATGCTGAAAGGGGAGGGGAGGGAAATATCTCTGGTGTGGTCTGATTGTAGGTGGTGGAAATGGTGGAGGATGATGTGTTGTATCTGGGTGGAAGGTGAGGAGTGGGGGGAATCCCATCCTTGTTGGGGTTGGAAGGGTGGGGTTCAAGGGCAGTGGTGTGGGAAGGGGAGGGGATACATTGGAGGGCATTGTTGACCACATGGGAGGGGAAATTGCAGTCCTTGAAATAGGAGACCATTTGGTATGTTCTGGAGTGTTCAAGCTTCACTAGAACACTGCAGTAAGCATGAGACAGAGATGTTGGACAGGGAACAGTCTTGTGTGTTAAAGTGACAGGCAACTTGAAGCTCCGGGACCTTTTTGCAGCCACAATGTAACTCATCAGTCACCATTTTCACCACCGCCACTCAGATGCTACCAGGTTCCTGTCTCCTCCACTAACAGCTTTCCACCCTCCCACCAGATCGTTATTCACTCCTTTGTCTTTCCAAATGTTCCTGTCTCTCTTTGCGCTCTGTCCCCACCTATTATTTACTCTTTAACCCTGATCTCCTGTAGTCCAAAGATGTGCAGGTTCGGTGAATTGGCCCAGCTAAGTTTCCCGCAGTGTTCAGGGATGTGCATTAGTCCGGGGAAATGGAGAATAAAAGGGAGGAGAATGGGTCTGGGTGGGATGAACTTCAGAGGGTGGGTGTGGAATTGTTGGGCCGAAGAGCCCGTTTCCACACTGTAGGGATTCTACTTTTCCCAGCTGTCTTCGGTTCTGCTGAAGGGTCACAGAACCCGTGATGACCCTTGGTGTTTGCAGGAGGCGGAAAGGGGAGAGTGGCAGCAGAAACCGGATGAGATGTATCAGTGTAGACTGGGAGGGTTTAGTCATACTCTGTGCAGGTCGTTAATCTGAATTAGAAAATCTTGGTCCGACATTTGCAGCAAAGGGGAAAACAGCTGTGGGCCTCAGGCAGTGAGAGGTCCTGGGTTATGGCCGCCACCTTTATTTGGGGCAAGGTACAGCAAGGCGCAGGCACATGTCCTCTTTTGGGGGGGCAGGGTGATTTCAAGAGGAGTGTTTACACATCAAACACATACCAAGAGAAGTGTTCGCCTTCACTATTCACCTTGCACTGATTGTGAGCTTTGTTTTGCGAATTCATTTTCTAGGATATTAATTGAGAATAATTGAGACTGGGATCTCAAAAACAAGTTTCTACAGTCAGCGGATCTGAATATCATTGGCATTTAACTGTGGAACGAGAAAGGTTTGTTCAGTCTAGGAAAATATCACCAATAGTTTTGTCAAGCAAAAAGATGTTCAAGTTCATGGTCAGAGCACCCTTTGGGTATGTGTTCAATTCTTGGCCCTGCAGCTGTGGAAGGAGGTATTGGCCTGAGAGAGAGCATAGATTTATCCAAATGCCAGATTTAGTCCCAGTCACCCACTTCATGATGTTAACCTGTAAACTCCCGACTTCCAATTCCCTGCAAGCTTCTCATTGAATTTCCTTGTGGACTCAAATTCCAGCACCATTTCAGGTGGAACGTTCCAGATTCTGACAACCGTCTGTTCATCCAGAAACTGCTGAAGTCCATGTTGACTCTGGGGTTACAAAGGGCTGAATTGAAAGATGAGATGCTGTTCCTGAGCTCCCATTGAGATGCATTAGAACAGTACAGGAGGCTGAGGGCAGTGTAGGTGGGAGCAGACATTGAAAATGACAGGGCTGCACTGTGACGGCTGCTTGGCTCAATGAGAGTGTTTTGGAGTTGGGTGTAAACAGAGTGAGATGAGACTGGGAGAAGGTGAAGCTGAAACTCAGTTTTAGTTCAGGCCATTCAGTAATTCACGTGGTCCCAATAGGAACAGCCAATTTCTCAGAGATACCTGCGGAGTATTTAAGTTTTTAAAGTATGACATATCTGCTGAAGTAAAGATTTTTTTTATTATAATGTACATGTTTGAAGTGAAGGAAGGTTGCTCACTCGTTTAAATTTTCTTAATGGGAGTAACGAGATAAATGTCGAGAGATGTTGTGATAGGGCACCTCAGACCCGTGGTGTGGTCCTCTTGGACAATGTGGGAAATAAGGGACGCTTCCTGTGTGCCTGATGGCTATGTGTGCTGCAAGTGTGTCCATCTGCAGTTACTGGGAAACTGCTTTTCAGACCTGGAGCTGTGAGTGGACTCACTGTGGAGCGTCTGAGAATGTTATGGACAGCATGTTTAGTGAGTTAGTCACACTGCAGGTGAGGGCTACACAGGCAGAAAGGGAATGGGTGACCATCAGATCAAGTAAAAGGCTCAGGAAGGGGGTGCAGGGGTCCCCAGTGGTCATCCCCTTCTCATACAGATACTGTATCCCGCTTGGGATTCTGTAAGGGCGGGAATGGATGGGGTGGCCTCTCGGGAAATCAGCACCAGCTAGGGTCATGCCACCACAGAGAGCTCCGCTGCAAAGAGCGGAAGGAAAGAGAGGAAACACGGCTATAGTGACAGGGGATTCAATGCTCAGGGTTAGGGCGGGCACTGCTGTGACCATAGACATGAATCCAGGATGGTATGTTACCTCCATAAAGCTAGGATCCGCAATATCATGGAGCTGCTGCAGGACTTTCTGGAGCTGGAAGTTAAACAGCCCATGGTGGTGGAACACACAGATACCAACAACATCACTAAACAGAGGGATGAGGGCCTGAAAACTAGATATAGGGAGAGCAGAGATGCATTAAAATGTAGCTCCTGAAATGTAATAATGTCAGACTTACTCCCAGTGCCATGTGCTAGTGAGAGCAGGAATAAGAGGGTAGATCAGCTGGATGTGTGGCTGGGGAAATGGTGTACCAGAGAAAGGTTTAGATTCTTCAGGCACTGGGACTGTTTCTGGGTGGGTCCTATACCAGCCTGACCGGTTACCCCTGGGCAGAGCTGAGACAAATCTGATGGGGGCTTTTGCAGTTCCATTGGTGAGGTTTTAACTAGTCTGGCAGGGGGTTGGGAACTAAAGTGTCGGCTCAGATGGGTACGATTCAGGTCAGGGAATGGGAGGTAGAATATTAGTGATGTAGTCATCAGCTCAGAAAGCCAAAGAAAAGGAGGATTAAACGAGGATTGAGTCCCTCTTCAGCCATCAGTCCTGCCATCTCAGAAATGTGAGTCAACAAAATATGGAGCTTGTATACATATCTATGACTCTATGTGCTTCAGCAAAATGGTGGAAATCTGCAATAAGAACATAAATTGCTGGACATCCTCAGCAAGTCTGTCAGCATCTGAAATGGCGACAGATGCAGGAAACATTGCAGCCTTGAAGAAGTGTTAAGATGATCACACCAAGCACTACAATATCGGCTACACGCTGAGTGCCAGAACGTGGGACTAGAATACAAAGCGTTTGATGACCAGCATGAATACGATGGGGCTGGAAAGTTGATGTTTTGGGTCAGGACTATTCATCCGGACTGACAAACTGTCCTGACCCAAAACATCAACTTTCCTGCCCCTCTGATGCTGCCTGACCTGCTGCACTTCCCCAGATCAACATTGTATAAACTCTGACTCACAGCATCTGCAGCCCGTAACTATCTACACATCCCAGGACTCAGGCTGGTGACCCTCCTTTACTCTCTCTCAGTAACCAGGATAACTTTACTTGGGAAAGGGGAACAAAGGTACACACAGTACTCCAGGTGTGGTCTCACCAAGGCCCTTCCAGAAAGGGATCCCTGCTCCGGTACTCGAATCCTCTCACTAGGAAGGTTACACATCATTTACATTCTCCACTGCTTCCCACTCCTGCCTGCTTCTGAAAAGAGGGAATCTCAGAGAAACACGGAATAAAATGAGGTCAGAGTCTCTGGTATAAAACTGTTGAACACAATGCCCCCATCTTCTCCATACCGGTCATCAAGCGCACGTGCCTGGTGTAATCATCTGAACACTTCTTCCAGGCTGCAATGTTTCCTGCATCTGTCACCATTTCAGATGCTGCCAGACCTGCTGAGGATCTGCAGCACTTTTTGTTTTCTCTGTTGTAGAGTACTGAAAGGGGGAATTTGTAGTTGAGAAATTCACATTGAATTTCATGTTCAGTTTTGATAGTTACTGGATCCGTGCCGATCTGGATATCATTGGTCTTTTCATCTGGAACGAAAGGTGTGCATTCTGCCTGTGGACGAATAGCACAAATGTCAGCGTGACTGGAAAAAGTACTGAGACAGCGAAGTCCATGTTAGCGGGGACTGTGGAGAGAAATTTCATTTGGTTTTTGAAAGTCTAAAAAATCATGGCACATTTCCCAGGAACAGTTAAGCCCCAGATTGGTTTTGTATGAGGACAATTAACCATGAAACCAGAAAGACAAAAGGATTCCTGCATCATGGAAAAAGCTATGAAAATGGGATTGTTGTAACAGAGTGAATTATCGATCATGGATTGTAATCCATTGGCGTTGTCATGTCGATTCCAGCACCGTGGGGAAACACGGGAAATGTGATGGATGCAGTGGAGGTTCCAGTTATTCAACTGGAAAAGGTACAGAAGAAATTTACAAGGATGATGCCAGGTCTCAGGGGTCTGAGTTACAGGGAGAGGTTAGACAAGCGAGGACTTTTTGGTTTATAGCAGAGGAAACCGAGGGGGAATATATTAAAGAAGTGTATAAGATCATGAGAGGCATGGGTAAGGAGAGGCAGCATCGGGTAACCCCCCGCCTGTCCGATGTGCCACTCCCATTCTTATACCTTTGTGGTAATGCACTCAGTCTTTTTCCCAGGGAACTAAGGACTGGAGGGTATCAGTTTAAGGTTAGAGGAGAAAGACTAAAAGGGAACCTGAGGGGCAACTGTTCTACACAGAG
This sequence comes from Chiloscyllium plagiosum, assembly GCF_037043375.1. Taxonomy (NCBI): domain Eukaryota; kingdom Metazoa; phylum Chordata; class Chondrichthyes; order Orectolobiformes; family Hemiscylliidae; genus Chiloscyllium; species Chiloscyllium plagiosum. The sequence goes on from NW_028270183.1 coordinate 96,370,510, forward strand.
GGTGGTATGTATATGGAATGAACTGCCAGTGGAAGTGGTTGAGGCAGGTCTGTTAACAACATCTAAAGGGCATTTGGACAAATACATGGATAGGAAAGGGTCAGAAGCAGATGAGTCAAGTGCATGGAAATAGGGTTAGCATGGATGGACATTCTGATCGGCATGGGCCAGTTTGGGCCAAAGTGCCTGTCTCTGCTGTAGGATTCTATAACTAAGTGCATTTGCTATTTCTCCCCCTAACTCTGTTGGTATATTGGGATGTATTCCATCAGGGCAAAGAGACTTTTTTTTTAGATTACTTAGTGTGGAAACAGGCCCTTCGGCCCAACAAGTCCACACCGACCCGCCAAAGCGTAACCCACCCATACCCCTACATTTACCCCTTTACCTAACACTACGGGCAATTTAGCATGGCCAATTCACCTGACTTGCACATCTTTGGAGTGTGGGAGGAAACCGGAGCACCCGGAGGAAACCCACGCAGACACGGGGAGAACGTGCAAACTCCACACAGTCAGTCGCCTGAGGCGGGAATTGAACCCGGGTCTCTGGCGCTGCGAGACAGCAGTGCTAACCACTGTGCCACTGTGCCGCCCACTTGTCTACCTTTAGCTCCATTAGCTTGCCCAGCTCTAACTCTTTCATGATAACTGTTGTTTCTAGGTCCTCACCTTCCTCAGTCTCCTTATCAATTCCTGGCATGGTCTTCGTATCCTCCACTGTGAAGACTGACTGCTGTGTCCTCATATTCCTGAACCCTGCTGGGTAGGAATAACTAGGTACAGAACTCTGAGAGGTCTTCTTTGAGTCTTTATTGATGAGACATGGCAGTTACCTGATAGTGTACATGCAAAACACCTCCAGGCAGCATCAGGTAACTCCCCACCTGTCCGATGTGCCACTCCCATTCGTATACCTTTGTGGTTTGTGACTTTGAATAGAGACTATCTCTCAGGATTATCTCCATGGCAACAGCAGTTAAAAAGTCTAGTTCAGTTCAGCACTTTGTGGTTAAACCACACACCCCTCCCCCCACGCCCCTTTGGCTCCCTCAAGTACCTGACATGCACTTCAGTTTCAGTGGGGCTGTCTATCAGGATTCTGATGTGGAGGAGCCGGGGTTGGGGTGGGATGGACAAAGTTAAAAACCACACAACACCAGGTTATAGTCCAACAGGTTTATTTGGAAATACAAGTTTTTGGAGTGTGCTGTGATTTTTAACTTGATCAGGATTATCTCTATGGTAACAGTTAAGTGCTCCAACAATTATAGAGGCCATATGTTCCCCACATAACAGGTTCCCCTCCAGTAGTGTAAACTGCTATTCTGTCCCTGGAGATAGCTACTCATTACATTTTATCCCGAATCCCAGCAAGCTTTCTGTTGATCTTTGAAGTTTTTCTAATCTCCTGGTTTCTCCTTGGTTTTTACCAATTTGTGTGCCTTCTATTTCAATTTGACAGACTCCATTATTTCCTTACCCACCCATGGCAGATTACTCCTTTTCCGACAGTCCTTCCTTTTCACTGATATATGTTTTTACTGAGCACTTTGAAAAATTGCTTTGATATTCCTCCACTGTCTGTCAACTGTCCCACCCTAAAGTCTTTGCTTCCAGTCTATATTAGCCAACTCCTGCCTCATCCTATTGTAGTCTCCTTTGTTTAAGCACAGGATCTTGGGATTGGATTTAATCTTCCCACTTTCCATCTGTGTTCTAAATTCAACCAGACTTCTCAGGTCTTTTATCAGATTACGAGGTGAGGCGGTGTTTTGGTTTCATTGTCAAAGACCTTGGCTTTGTAGTAAAGTATAGGATAGATATTCCCAACGGAGTATTCTGGACGCTGTGAATGTCCTACACAGTCGAAAACCGTAAATCACTGTGTCCCCTCAGTGTAAAATTGCAAAATCATTATCTCCTACTCGCTTCCTCACTATCTAAGTTTGGAACGCTAATCCACCTGAGTATCCTGCATTTTCTGAAGGTGGTGAGTTTTGGATTCAGCTTTCCAGTTTTGCCGTAAGAAGATAAGCCCTGGGCCCAGGAGAGGCAATGCAGCCCTTCGAACCAGCTCCACCATTTAATACAATGATGACTGAGCTCACCTCGCTCTCAGCTGGATTTTCCCGCCTGCCCTCTCTCACCCTTCAACTCATTGCAAATGAAACATCTGTATCTTTTCATTAAGTTTGCTCATTGCCCTGGCATCCACTGCATTTTGAATAGGAAATTCCACAGATTCAGAACGCATTGAGATAAGTACATTCTTCTTCATGAGAATAGAATAGAGTCCCTATAGTGCAGAAACAGGGTGTTCTTCCATCGAGTCCACACCAACCCTATAGTGAGCATCCCATTTAGACACATCCGTTCCCTGTAACCCTGCATTTCCTGTTGTTAATTGTCTAACTGGCACATGCGTGGACCCTGTGGGCAATTTAGTATGGCCAATCCATCAAACCTGCACATCTTTGGACTGTGGAAAGAAACCGGAGCACCCAGAGGAAACCCACGCAGACATAGGGAGACAAACTCCACACAGTCGCCTAAGGCTAGAATCAAACCCGGCTCTCTGACGCTGTGAGGCAGCAGTGCTAGCCACTGAGCCACCTCTCTTCAACTTTGCTGCCCCTTATTAACCTCCCCACCCCGCAATTGGCTGAATGTATATTCCTTACGTCAGAACTCAGGTTGTCTAAGCAGATGTCTCAGTAAAACCCAGTGACAGCCCACATGTCCTGTGTGTCTGAATATGGATCCAACACCCTCTAGCCCACAATTTTCATTCACTTTCCAGAGGCTTCATGGGGACAACAACTCCCACAATCCCTGAGGCAGGGACCACACGTGTGGGGAAACCCGGCATTGTACATATACGGAATGTGGGCGTGTTCTGGAGCATTTGTTTTGGGTAACTAGCAGAAAGCATTTCACACTGATTGGCTGGAGAAGGGACGCATCTACTTATAGTATTGATCGGTTTGGGGGGGGGGGGTCAATGTGCCATCACACCCACGTGGAACCAAGTTCCATCCCCAACTTGTTGTAACGCTGGAAATCGACCTATGGGGAACGAAGAAGGATCTGACCCATTCCCTCAGACTGAAGGTTCCTCTTCTGTCCAGGATCTGCCATCTCCCTGTCTGTTTCCTTTTATTTCATTCTGCTGTTACATTATTGACTTGCAGCAACTGAAGGGAAAGGAAGTGAACCCAGAAAGGGTGCAGAGTCTAACCAGGGGCGGGAAGTGGTGGCATGGATCTGTTTACCAGTAACTCCATGAGAATGGGGAGAGTGTACATTAGGGGGTAGCAGAGTCAGAATGGTGGGAGAGAGTAAGTGGGCTGGAGGGTTACAGCTTTGGGGGAAGAAAGGGGAAAAATATTCCAGAGAAATTAGAATTGTCTGTTCTGAATTTCTAATCTGTACATATTCCTTTATACAGGGTGCAAGATGGTGAAGATTTGCAGACTGAAATCTCAAAATCATGTGCAGATCGTGATTAAGTTAACCAGCATTTGAAGAACCAAAGATAGAGACTCACTCGGCCAAAATCATGAACACTCTCCCTCCCAGTATTGTGGGTCTCTCTGCACCAAATGGACTGTGAATGGTTCAAGACAGCAGCTCACTACCATCTTCACACGGGTAACTAGAGATGGGGTTTAAATGCTGGCTGAGCCAGTGATGCCCATATCCTGGAAATGGTTTCTATCTCTAGTTGCTGAAACGCGGTTGATGTTACTGCAGGATGATGAGGAATGCTGAGTGCATCCTCCAGGAGGCAACACCATCACATTACCCCTGCCTACACCCACACAGTAACACCGCAACGCCACTGAAACAAAAGGCAGTGAAACCAAAGGAGGACTTCGCTGAATTTACCTCGAAGAACTATATCTAAGGGGATTGGAACACAGCAGGAACAGGTGACTGAGCTGGATGGTCAGCTGGTTCCCATTGGTTAGTGGAGCAGGATTGAAAAGCCGAATAGCTGCTTCCTGCTATCTCCCAGGTATGTATATAGCCATGGAGCCCGAGTAGGAAGAAGTAGGCAGGGCAGGGATTCTCCAGGAGATTGCATCAGTTTTCAGTGAGGGAAGGTTTGATGGATTTTATTTAATATTTGTCTTTTACATTTAAAAAAAAATAAATTTGCAAACCTTGTATTCAGGTTTATCCCAGAATAAAAGTAAAAGAATCGAAACGATCTGAATATAACAGTTTTTGAAATTTCAAACGCCCTGTAAAACAAAATCCTGTCTATTCCCGGAAACCATCACTTCCCAGTTACTCAAACTCCAGGGAAATATTCCCTCCCTGACTGAACCTTTGGTTTGATTTAACTGCTTTTCAGTTCTTGTTCTGTGAGCTGTGAAGCGTTCTTTTTCCCCCCATTTCTCCGACCCAGAAATGTTATCTCACACAGCTGTGCAACCTTCCCACCATCAACATCATCATTACGCCATTTTGCTTTTTGTTACCAGCAGTAAGCCACACGTGTAACCAATTGAATATTTCCAAACAAGACCCCTTACAGGCAAAGCAAACCATTACAAGTGACAAAGTGAGAAGGGACGAAATCAAGGTAGAGTTGTAGGGAGGGGGCAGCGACAGAGATAGTGCACGTATCCCGTGCGGTGCCCACCTCTGTCTAAAGGCATTGAGAGCATTGATAACACCACATGCTCCTTCTCCAGGGACACCCTGCTGTGTCGCGTTTATCCTCAATCATAGAATAAAATCCCGACAGTGTGGAAGGAGAGCATTGGCCCATCAAATCCCTGTAATACTGCATTTCGCATGGCTGATCCACCGAGTCTACACATTCCTGGACGCCATGGGCAATGTAGCACGACTGATCCACCTAACCTGCACATCTTTTGACTGTGGGAGGAAACCAGAGGACCCACACTATCGTGGGGAGAATGTGGAAACTCCACACAGGCTGTTGACCAAGGCTGGCCTCTGACCTTGTACCTGGTGCTTTGAAGCAGAGGTGCTTCAATCCCAATATAAATCAAAACAGATGACCCCTGCACATTGTCACATTGCTGTTTGTGTTGCCTTGTGCTCAGAGAGACATCCTGAAGTTCAGAAATGGGATTATAAATTCAGTCAACTCCAGCCCAGTTAATGTGGCTAACACAAACAACAACATCAATATTCCAACAGTGTCATCATATACAAGGTCCGGTCCTGACTCTGATGAACAGTAACTGCAGAATCAGAGTCCTGCAGTGATGTGTGAACTCTACCCCACACGGAGCAGGGGGATGACCACTTCCCTGTGTGCACTCACTGGTCTCTCAGTCATGTTGAAGATGCAGCAAATCCCTTGTCACACTGAGAGGTAAACAACTCCTACCCAGTATGAACCCTCTGGTGTATCAGCAGGAGGGATGAATCACTGAAACCCTTTTCACACACTGAGCATCTGAATGGTCTTTCCCCAGATTGGGCTCACTGGGGTCTCAGCAGATCATAAGACTGGCCGAATCCTTTCCCACACGTGGAGCAGGTGAATGGCCTCTCCCCGGTGGCAACGCACTGATGTCTCTGCAGGAGAGAAATTTGAATGAATCCTTTCTAACACATGGAGCAGGTGAAGAGTCTAAATCCTCTGTGCCCTCTCTGGTGCCTCAGCAGATTGCAAGAGTGAGTAAATCCCTTCCCATACATGGGGCAGGTGACCAGCCTCTTCCCAGTGTGACTGTGTCAGTGAGTGTCCCACTGGGAGGGGTAAGTGAATTCCTTCCCACAGTCCCCACGTTTACACAACCTCACCTGGTCCCGTCATAATGGTGTCTTCCCAGATCACATGACCAGTTAAATCCTCAACCACATGCACAACACGAATGGTTTCTCTGGGCTGGGAATGCTGCTTTCCCCTTCCATATTATGTATAATGTTCGGGACCTGCGAAACTGGGTGCGTTAAATGTGATGTTAAAGCTGAGTTTCCCATCTGTGAACTCTCTCTGTGTAAAACAAGTTTATCTCCTTCATTACTACAGCTCCCAACACCAGCTCTCCCTTTAGTTCTCCTGAAATTCTAAATTTGGACTAATGCAATAATGTGGCTTTCTCTCACTTGTTTCTGAAAGTAAATTAGGATGATTTTGAATAACGACTTTACTAGCCAAACTCGTTCCTACTCTATCATATACGACTTTTAACCCATGGGATAATGTGTTACCAGCTTTGAAAATCGTTATAATGCTCTGACCACTTCTATGGAGTCTGTATAAGTTGATTCTAACAATTATCAATAGATCGTATCTAAACAGGATGCCCACACAACAGTAGGCGCTCTGACACTCAATGCCTGTAAGTTATTTTTCTTAAAGCCCCACATGTGTCTGGCAATCTGGCAATACAATTGAAGATAGTTTATACAGTAACCTTACAGTCTTAGTTGCCAATTCCAATCCATGAAGCAGTCAGTAACATTCCCCAGTGAATTGAATTCTATTAGCAGCTTTCTCCTGTCAGGAGAGATTGAGGAGCATGAAGCTGTCTTCTCTGGAGGACTGAAATATGAAACACTTGAAATGAACAAAATTCTTCAAGAGCTCAATAGGATAGATATAGGATGATGTGCACCCTGGCTGATATGTCTTGAATGAAATAAGCACTAACTGCGGTGTCTTTATCCAGCATCCCCTTTAGCTGCATAAATGTTCAAGATTTATTTGCTGCTCTAATTCCACTCTCTTATTGAATCCCATTTGTAATGTTGGTTGCCGTGCAAATTGGTAACATTTGATTCAATCTATCCTGAAACCTCTCTGTATCTGTGTCTCGCTTTTGTTCACCAAGACCCTCATTCAGTCTGACCTCTTTACAAACCCTGCCCTGATATTTCCCTAGAGGGCTCAGAAATTAAATGTCCACAGAATTGTTACTGCACAAAAGGAGGCTGATTGGCTCATCAGCTCTCCAAAAGATCACCTCACCGAATGCTATTCTTCTACCTTTACCCCATAAACCTTCCCATTCGTCCTCTTCCAATAACTGTTCTGTTCAATTCTATTCTCTTCATTATACCTGGCTCCAATTGTACTCTTTGGCAGTGCATTCCTGACCATAAACTTTCTCTGCATGAAAACACTTTGTATCATGTTACATGTGCTTCTTTTGTCAATCCCTTGACATCGGTGCCTCCTCATTATTGATTCTTTCATGAAAGAGAGCAGTTTCTCCTGGTCTACTCTCAATAGATCCCTTTTGGAGGTATCTTTACCCAGTATCCCTCGGGATGGTGAATATCATCTCTCGCGGTCACAGGAGACCAGTGCGAGACTGTTGCTTTCACTGTGCGGCTGGGTTCAGGACACCATCCAGCCTCACTGTACTCCAGCGCATACACACTGGGGAGAGACCATTCACTTGCTCTGAGTATCGGAAGCAATTCGCTCAGATATCCAGCTTGGTGAAACACCGGCAAATTCACAAGTAACCACAGCGATTGGATTTATTTTGTTTGTTCATGGGATCACGGCATCACTTGCCAGGGCAGCATTTGTCATCCATTCTGACTGCCAAGAAGATGGTCCAGGGTCAACCCCATTATTCAGGGTCTGGATTCACATGTAGGCTGGTCAAGGTCAGAATTAACACAGTTTCCGAGACCAGTGACATGAAGAGTTGATTTCTGGCCTATTACTTATGTGATGATAATGAATCATTTTTGCAGTTGAATTAAAAGTGAAAGACCAAAATGTGTTTTATTCTGATTGAGCACGTCCTCCTGTTTTCTCAGTTGTTATTGACAGTCTCATTCCCCTCGCACCAGAACCTGTTCCAGAGAGTGTTACAGAAAAGGCAGAATGGTCAGCTGCAGCTGGTCACCTGACCCCCAAAGGTTCACTCTCCACAGATGCTGCCAGACCTGCTGAAATTTTTTTTAATTTCTGATTTCCCAGCATTTGCAGATGGTTAGTTTTTCAATATTCATCTTGTCTGTTGCAGAGGAGTTTATTGATGAATTTAGAGAGTTTTGAATGGCAGAGCAGGGTTGAGGGGCTGAATGTCCACCTCCCCTTCCAGTGAAAGTTGTCCATCTGCAGCTTGTGTCAACATTTCCCCTCGCTGCTCACTTCACATCCATGTCTTACACACTGTTACTGACTGAGCAAACCTCCTGTGTTTGAGTTTAAACCTGCTAATGTTCAGTGTGCCTCTCCTGCCACCCAGGTTTAACTCTCATCGTGGAATGTTGTCCCGTATTACTGAGGGAATGCCCACAATGGACTCAGCCTGGAGTCTGTATCCCATGGGATCCACAAACCCGGTTTATTTCCTCCTTCCTCTTTCATTCTGGCTATTGAACTCTCGGTTTCAATCCAATCTCCTGTCATGCTCTTCAACATGCCCATGTGGATGGACTAGAGGAAGCTGGGATTTAATGATAGGAAGTGGGGATTAGGCGGAAGTACGAGGAGCGGTGACAGCAAAGACAGTACTCATTGTAACGGCAGAGTTTCTCCATGACCCAGTGAGTGGTGAGGCACCTGAGTTTGTGGGGGAGACAGATTCAATCAGGGATTTGGTAAGACACTCAGACATTGACCTGTCCATCTGATTGTTAACTCAGACAGAAAGAAAGATGCACATTTAGATAGCACCTTTGATGACCTGGGGAAATAAAACATGCTTCCATCCCAATGATTTCAACCACAAATCTCTGAAAACACAGGCACAAAGATTAGATTACATTACATTACATTACAGTGTGGAACCAGGCCCTTCGGCCCAACAAAGCCACACCGACCCGCCGAAGCGAAACCCACCCATACCCCTACATTTACCCCTTACCTAACACTACGGGCAATTTAGCATGGCCAATTCACCTGACCCTGCACATCTTTCTTGTACCAGGTTGTCTCTCAGTCTCCTCTTGAGAAAAGAGTTTTAAGCTGTTTAGCCTTTCCTGGTGATTATAACCTCTGTGTTCCTCTAAGATTTGTGACTGAACCTTTATTTTACTGTTCCTTGTGAGTGGTGCCAGCAGCAGAAACAGTTCCTGACCTGTGCGGGTTTCGATTGGAGTATTTGTATTTAAAAATTCATTCTCACCCTCACGTACAGTTTGAAATTGCTGTAAAACAGAAGGAAAGGATTGAGTGAGAACCCACAGAAACACAAAAGCAGCGCGTGTACCTGAGCTGAATGAAACTGGCATGAGGAAAACGTGACGATAATCACAACTAGTTAGAGTCTATGAATCCCATAGGTGCAGAAAGAGGCTATTCGATCCATCGAGCCTGCAATAAACTGCTCTCCCACCCTACCTCCATAACCTCTCATTTACCATGGCTAACCCAACCCGCTAAACCTGCACACGACAGGCCATGTTAGCACAGCCAATAGAGCAAACCTGCACATCTGTGGGAGGGTCACAGATTACATCCAAATGCTCGAAATTGTGGATGATGTCTCACGAATATTTGACTCTGATACAAATGCTCTGTTTTTAAAAATAAAAGCTGGGGCAAACTGCAACCAGAAAGATTTCCAATTATCTCTGGAGGAAGAGAATTCAAAACTCGTGCCATTGACCCAGGGAACACAGTGAAGTCACAGAGGTCTGAGAACCATCAGAAATGTAACAGGTTGTGAGCAAGGTGGGGGTGAGACAAGGACAAAAAGACAGTCTGTCACACAGGGGAGGGCAGGAGAGATTAAACAGCAGAAATGGTAGTGCCTCAAGGCCACAGGGAATAGAGTTTCTGACCTCTCTGTTACTGAATGTCTCCTCCCTCTCCAATCGATCTGGATTCCTCAGCATTTTATCACTTCAATTAAATCTCAGCTCATTCTCCTCGGAAACCATCCCCAGCCTATCCAACTTTTCCTCAGAGCAGAAATTTCCAATCGGAGAAACATTCTGATCAGTCTCCTCTGTACCCTCTCTGGTGTGATCACATCAACCCTGGAATGTGGGGATCAGAAGTGTGTGCTGTACTTTAGCCGTGGTCAAACGAGTGTTCCTGACATTTCCCGTGTCACCTCCGTGTTCTTGTGGTTGTTGCTCAGACAAGAAGTGTCCTGGATTTCCCACATAGAACTAGATGTGCACTCCATGAGGCTGGGATTCCCTACCATGTGTTTATTTGTTAACTAATCCTAAATTAACTTCAGATTAAAACAAGATTATCAGCTACCCACCAATCAACTTCTTCCATTATACTCAAGTCACCTTACTTTTGGTTAATACCTTGAAGAGAACTGTCTTCAGAACTCCAGCTGTGCTCTGACTTCATTCACAACTGGATGTGGCTGGACTGCAGATCTTCGATCTGTTCTGTTGTTTCCCGGATCGCTTCACTCTGTCTATCACTTGCTGCTTATGCAGTTAGGCACACAAGTAGTCCTCTTTGGTAACTTCATCAGGTTAACACCTCATTTTTAGGTATTCATGCTGTTTTTACTGTAAGTTTTGTTGGAGTACAATTTTACTGCTGTTGGTGGAAGGAAAGAGCTAAACTCTTACACTGTGGGCCCCATACCCAAGAAGCTACATGCAGTATCATGAACACTGAAAGGCCAAGACATGAAATACGAGCAACTCTCTACAATGATGCAGGATCACAACTGCAGCAAGGGGAGTTTAAGATCCAACCCGACATAGGAGTGTGGAAAGAAGCAGCTGATCAGATTGTCTCATTCAGAGTCACAAAGAGACTCTGTGAGATTATTGTACTGTTGGGGGTGAGGATGGAGGAGGTTGAGGAGATGGAGAGCCCTTCAAAAGAAACTAATCTGCCTGAGAGTTATGGGATTGACTTAATTGCCTTACATTTAACAGAAAGCTAATTGAAACTGTTTTTATCCCCAATAGATAACAAGGCATCAGAAACAAAGCCCAGAATACATGGTTCAGAGATGGATGTCAATAGCCCATCAACATCCAACTCTTGCAATGAATAAAGGAAAATAAAAGTCTCTACCCAGTGTGAATCTGCATGTTCAACGATGTTGTGAACATTTCCAAAACTAAGTTCTCTATATGCAAAACTTTATGAACTGCCAAAACCATTGTTCATTACTTGGTGTGAACAAGAGAAAAAAAATTCTTCAACTTGTGGTTATGAGTAAATTGACTGGCGTCTCAGCAGGATGGATGCCTGAGTGAATCCCTTCCCACCCACGCCCCCACCACCCCCACCACACACACACCCACACACAGAGAGAGCAGGTGAACAGCTTCTCCCCAGTCTGACTGGTTTGGCCAGTTTCCAGGTGGGATGGGTAAAGAATTCCCTTCTGGCATTCCCCACATTTCCAGAATCGGTCCCTAGTGTGGCAGCACTGGTGTTTTGCCATTTCAGATAAATGCTGGCAGACTGTTATACACACTGTTACACCCCCCTCCCCTCCCCCACCCCCAAACCCAGTATAAAATAGTAAACATTATCTCTTGCTGTGGAAGGACAGACTGTATTGGTCTGAGTAGGAACACTGAGCAGATTTACCTCAATGACAATTTAATCGGTGACCAGAGCAAGTTAAGCAAGTCCAAATAAAATGCATTATAGCACAGAGAGAGGCCCATCAAATCCAAGCTGGCTCTCTGTAGCAGAATCCCATATTCTCGCTCCCTATACTTCCCCCAAACTCTGCAAGTTTATTTCCCTCAGATCTGATATAACTGTTTTTATCAATTATTCATCTTCTCCTCTGCCTGCACCACCATAATAGGCAGTATGTTCTGCATATATCCAGCCAATACAGACAGCAGAAACACTGGCTCATCTCCCACTGTCTCAAAGTGGGGGTGGCGTTTTTGCCAGTTTGATGGTAAGTTTGGTGTTGGAGCGCATGGGGGTGGAGGTTTTTGTTGGTTTGATGGTGAGATTGGGGAGGCGCACTGGTAGTTTGGCGCACTGATCTTTACACCGCTGAGGCTAAACGCCAGCTCACGGACACCTCCTCCTACTGCCCCCTTGACCATGACCCAACCACCTCCCACCACCAAACCATCATCTCCCAGACCATCCATAACCTCATCACCTCAGAGGATCTCCCATCCACCGCCTCCAACCTGATAGTCCCACAACCCCGCAACGCCCGTTTCTACCTCCTGCCCAAAATCCACAAACCTGACTGCCCCGGCCGACCATTGTCTCAGCCTGCTCCTGCCCCGCCGAACTCATCTCTGCATACCTCGACACGGTCCTGTCCCCCTTAGTCCAATAACTCCCCACCTACATTTGGGACACCACCCAAGCCCTCCACCTCCTCCATGATTTTCACTTCTCCGGCCCCCAACGCCTTATCTTCACCATGGACATCCAGTTGCTATACACCTCCATCCCCCATCACGAAGGCCTTCAAGCCCTCCACTTCTTCCTTTCCCGCCGACCCAACCAGTACTGTTCCATTGATACCCTCCTTCGACTGACTGAACTGGTCCTCACTCTTAACAACTTCTCCTTCCAAACCTCCCACTTCCTCCAAACCAAAGGAGTAGCCATGGGCACCCGCAAGGGCCCCAGCTATGGCTGCCTCTTCATCAGATATGTGGAACAGTCCATCTTCCGCAGCTACACTGGCACCACCCCCCACCTTTTCCTCTGCTACATCAATGATTGTATTGGCACTACCTCGTGCTCCCACGAGGAGGTTGAACAGTTCATCCACTTTACTAACACCTTCCACCCCGACCTCAAATTCACCTGCACTGTCTCAGACTCCTCCCTCCCCTTCCTAGACCTCTCCATTTCTATCTTGGGCGAGTGATTCAACACGGACATTTACTATAAACTGACCGACTTCCACAGCTACATATATTACACCCCCTCCCACCCTGTCCCCTGTAAAAACGCCATCACATATTTCCAATTCGTTCGCCTCCGCTGCATCTGCTCCCAGGAGGACTAATTCGAATACCGAACAACTCAAATTGCCTCCTTCTTCAAAGACCGCAATTTCCCCTCCGAAGTGGTCGATGATGCTCTCCACTGCATCTCCTCCACTTCCCGCTCCTCTGCCCTTTAACCCCACCCCTCCAGTCGTCACCAGGACAGAACCCCACTGGTCCTCACCTTCCATCCCACCAACCTCCGGATACATCGTATCATTCTTCGTCATTTCTGCCATTTCCAGACAGACCCCACCACCAGGGATATATTTCCCTCTCCACTCCTATCAGCATTCAGGAGAGACCACTCCGTCCGCGACTCCCTCGTCAGATCCACACACCCCCACTAACCCAACCTCCACTCCCGGCACCTTCCCCTGCAACCACAAGAAGTGCAAAACTTGCGCCCACACCTCCCCCCTCACCTCCCTCCAAGGCCCCAATGGATCCTTCTATATCTGTCGTAAATTCACCTGCACCTCCACACACATCATTTACTGTATTCGCTGCACCCGATGTGGTCTCCTCTACAGTGGGGAGACAGGCCGCCTACTTGCAGATCTTCAGGGAACACCTCTGGGACACCCACACCAACCAACCCAACCGCCCCGTGGCAGAACACTTTAACTCCCCCTTCCACTCCGCCAATGACATGCAGATCCTTGGCCTCCTCCATCGTCACACCCTGGCCACACGACGCCTGGAGGAAGAACACCTCATCTTCCGCCTAGGCATCCTCCAACCACGAGGGATGAATGTAGATTTCTCCAGCTTCCTCATTTCCCCTCCCCCCACCTTATCTCAGTCCCAACCCTCGGATTCAGCACCGCCTTCTTGACCTGCAATCTTCTTCCCGACCTCTCCGCCCCCACCCCCTCTCCGGCCTATCACCGTCACCCTCACCTCCTTCCACCTATCGTATTCCCAGCACCCCTCCCCCAAATTCCCTCCCCCCTACCTTTTATCTCAGCCCGCTTGGAGCACTAGTATCATTCCTGCAGAAGGGCTTATGCCCAAAACTCGATTCTCCTGCTCCTCGGATGCTGCCTGGCCTGCTGTGTTTTTCCAGCACCACATTTTTCAACTCCCGCTGTCTCAAAACCTTACATCTGATCTTCATTCTTATGCTATCACCTATCGAATACAGATATTTTTGTCTGCTATATCTAGGTCTGTTGTAATCTTATACGCTCTATCAAAAATATATTCTACATCTTCACTTCAAAGAAAATAGCAATTTCTTCAAATCAATCCAGTGACAGCATTTTCTTCATTAGTGAACCACTCCAGTAAGTCTGTACTCTATACTCTGAAGATCACTCATATCCTTCATTGTTGATGTCTATTTTGTTCCACAAATCCAGACGACGCAAGTTTTCTGCACAACAGCAGTAGCTTTATTATTGGACAGCCGGAGAGAGTTTCAAAGCATCTCTAAAGTAGCTGAGTGTCTACTTGCAGAGGCTGTTCTTCCTGAATCTCTGCCTTACCCACAGAGACAGTATATTTAATAGGAATTAGACAAAGGCATATCAGTCACATGGGCGATTGTCAACAGATAGTTTAAAGTAGGTAATTATGACCTTACAAAGCTTGATGAATGACGATGTCCTGTGATAACGTGTGATGGATTACAGAAACTGATTATCGTATTGTTCATGTTTATGTCTTGATGGGAAGAGATTAAGGCAGAAGGGTTCTTCCTTCAGTTAATGGGGGATTCACTTATCTATGCTCATATGGAGGGGAGGTAAGATAATGGGACTGGGAGGCAGTTTAACAGGCTTGTGCCCAGGACTCTCAGTCTTGTCTGGCAAGGGCAAATTAGTCTGTCTGGGGTTATGGTGGTATCCACATGTCCTGAAAGAGAAGCAAATTATGGAACTGGCCCCTCTGTGGTATTTTAACTTCCTCATTCTGATTAGGAATTTGTTGACCAGAATTGGATGCAATGATTGATTGCGACCTAACTAGAGCTTTGTTAAGGGTTAGCATCTTTTCCGTGTACAAAGTTAAAAATCACACAACACCAGGTTATAGTCCAACAGGTTTAATTGGAAGCATAATAGTTTTCGGAGCGACGCTCCTTCATCAGGTGATTGTGGAGGGCTCCTGATGAAGGACCGTCACTCTGAAAGCTAGTGTGCTTCCAATTAAACATTTTGGACTATAACCTGGTGGTGTGTGATTTTTAAATTTGTACACCCCAGTCCAACACAGGCATCTCCAATTCACAACTTTTCCGTGAGTTTGTTATCATTCCCCGTATTAATGAAGCCGAGCATCCCATATGTTTTCCTCAAAACAATTTATGTTCTCTTCCCGTTAATGAGTTGTACACTTTGTTCCCCATTCCTGCTGTCCTGCTCTCTGTATCTGTGCCATTCAAATTATATATTCCCTTTCTACATTACTTCTCTCAAAATGCATCAAATGTATGTTCTAAAGAAGAAACATATTCCATTCAAAATATTCTCTCGCTCCACACATTCTACCCCCTAGAAAACAGAACAGCACAGCACAGGAATAATCGGCCCACCATGTCTGTGCAGATCATGATGCTATTCCAAACTAATTCAATCTCCCTGTATATGATCCATATCCCTGACAACCCATGCCTGCTTATGTGTCTGTCCAAATGCCTCTTGAACGTTGTGATTGTTTCTGCTTTTACCATCTCTCAGGCAAGTACATTCTAGTCACTGACCACCTTCTGCTCAAGAAACTTGTCTGACACAGCTTCCTTTAAACTTGCAAAGATGTTGTTGGAAATGCTCAGCAGGTCATACAGCATCTGTGAAGAAAACTCAGTTAATGTTTCGGTTCTGGTCACCCTTCAACAGAAACGTTAACTCTGATTTCTCTTCACAGGTGCTGATAGAACTGCTGAGGTTTTTTCCAGAAACTTCTGTTTTTGTTTCTGGTTTACAGCATCTGCTGTTCTTTCGGTGTTCATTTCCTTTGAACTTCCCCCTCTCCCTTTAAATCTATGGCCTCTAGAATTTATCATTTCCACCATGGAAAAAGATTCAGATTATTCACTCTGTCTGTGCCTCTCGGATTATTCCGCAGCCACTGACTTTCCAAAGACAGCAATTCAAGATTTTCCAATCTCTCCCAATCCAGGCAACATCCTGGTAAACCTGTTTCCACCCTCTCCAAAGCCTCCACATCCTCCTTATAATGTGGTGATCCAAACAGCACAAAATCCTCCAAAGGTGGCCTAATGACAGTTTTATATTCACTCCCCTGACAGAAGAAAGCTTTATTCCTGATGAAGGGCTCTTGCCTGAAATGTTGATTTTCCAGCTCCTCGGATGCTGCCTGAACTGCTGTGCTCTTCCAGCACCACTAATCCAGGAGAAGGCAAGCCTGCCATCCAGCTCCTTCACCACATTCAGGGAGCCGAGAACTTGCACCTGAAGATCCCTCTGTATATCAATGCTGCTCAGGGCCCTTCCGTTTAGTGCATACATTCCTCTTACAATGAGCCTCCCAAAATGTATCACCTCACACTTATCTGAATTAAAATCTGTCTGCAATTTCTCCACATAACCTTCCAACTGCCCTCTTCCTTGCTGTATCCTTTCACAACATTCTTCATGATTCACAACTTCGTGAGTTTGTACAATCTACAAACTTGCTAATTAAATCGTTTACATTTTCAAAGTAATCATTTATATATTACAAACAACAGATGTCCCAGTTCTGATCCTTGTGGACCAGCACTAGCCACAGACCTCCAGCCAGCAACTTGCCCCAGCACAACTGTTGTTGGGAGAAAAATCAAAGAGGAGCCTTCAGTTCTGTGCTGTGCAGCACGACCGACGTTTATTCAGAGCTCCTTACTAACGCATGATGGGAGAGGTCCATCTCTGGCTCCCCCAGCCAAGTCCAGCGTTTTGCTGCATTTCTTTCATACGTTCCGGTAATATATCCCCCCTGACCCAATCTCCTGGGTTTGGGATGTCAGCTTGGAGGTTTCTCTGCTCCCTTTTCCAGTTTCTGATTCTCTACCGTTCTGCAACTTCACCTCTCAGTTCATGCAGTTGCTTAGCCAGTTCTTTCACAAATTGTTTAACCCTATCCTTACCATTGCACATCTCGTGCCCTCCCACTGCCACACCCTCTGGCAGCTGCATAGTCCATACAGTCACTAATTCAAAGGTGAACAGCCCCGTTCCCTTTGCTGGGGTTGGCTTCAGTTTCATTGGGATGATGGGGAGTACTCTAACCCATTCCTGTCTGTCTCTGTCAGGGCCTTAGTCAGACTAGCTGTCAATGTCTGCTTCATTCCTTCTGCTGTACCTGAGCTCTGGGGTGGTGTGGGAGATGGGATTTCTGTTCAGTATCAAACAGGGCACATATGTGTTTAACTACGTGTCCCTTGGTCAGAATCTGCAGGGGAATGCTTGCACCCACTGTGTAAACCTATTTATTAAGACCCAGCAGGATTTCCTTCCCCGGGTTTGGGATGGAGGTGTATGTAAAATCCATCTGTAATTATTCCCATGTGCTTCTGGGTCTCAGCTGCTCGATCCACTTTACCCTGATTGCTTTCTCTGGCTCACACAGTGTACAGACTACACACCTTCGACAAAACCTCTCCCTGTTCCAGGCCACCCCGATAGTGGGTCATCTGATATTGCATGATATCCTGCCCAATATGGTTCAGCCCATGTTATGTTTTTAATAATGTTTGTCTTATACAGTGTAGTGGCACTGCTGGATCATCCAGACTCTGTCGTGTCCTATTATTGCCCCACCCTTTTCCTGTTCCTGTTTCTCCAGTTGTGTGACTGTTTCTAAGAATGTCTTTAAACTTTCCTTTCTTGCTTCTGTAGCTAGTGTGACTGCCACTTCCCCAAATGTCTGCACGGTTTCAGTCAGTATTCTACCTGACTCACCCACATACTCACTGCTCTGTTGGTGTGGAGTTTCTACTTTTGTGAGATCTAATCTTCATCATTGTTGCCTCACTGGGAAATTTAGCTGTTTCCACTAACTCTCTGACCTGTTCCTCATGTTCAATGTGGCCCCCAGAGGATGATGTCCCCTCACCGAGCCCAGGCCAACACATGGTCATGAACAATGTCAAAGGCATGCTGTGTACATGTTTCCTCCCTGACCCTGGCTAATGCCAGTGCTTCTTTCAGGGCTTTCGATGGCTCTGCCAATTCTGAATATTACGTACAAAATTCCCACAGTAGTTAAACAATCCTAAGGTTTGCCTTACGCCCTTCACGGTGTGCGGGTGGACAGTTTTAATATCATAGTTTTTGGTTCTGCTGGGACTGTCCGCTCACGCTTCATGATTTGATCTCCCCAGTATGATATCCCTACCTTCCCAGTTGCACTCTCTGTGAATTAATTTTAAGCCCGGCCTGGATGACCTGACCCAATACTCTGTTTAATATCCAGAGATGTTCTATCTCACCGACTGAGGTGATAAGGTGTTGGTAAGATCAATTTGACTAACTCCATCAGCCATTTACCGGTGGGATATACTGGAATATTGTGGGATCCCTGAGGTAACTGGATCAGGGTGTTCTGTTTCCTCAGACAGCTATCCGGCTTCTGTCAATTAGTAAGGGATACTGTCAGTCTGACGATTCTCTGCTGCTCTCAATCTGTCACTGTCACAATTACAACCTCCTCAGCCCCAGCTTTAATGGGATCCTGTTTGTGTGGGGAGTGAGAGGGTCCTCGATCTTTACAGGATCTACAGATAATAACCCACATTCCTGTTTGGGTTACCCACACCGCTGAGTGGTCCTAGCTGTAACTCCCAAGATTCCCTGACTGTCCTACTCTCCCTGCAATTCAGCTACTTTGGTGATGTCGCCTCTTATTTTCTTCCTGTCCCATTACTGGCTGGAGCGTCCCTATGTTATAGTCCAGGTCTCTACATCAATAGTTGCTCCTAATTGTTCTAAAATGGCAACTACCAGAATGGTCCTTTCCTCAGTTTCACACTCCCATTTTGTCATATTCCTGATCTACATCGGGACAGGTTCCTCCAGCTTCATCCAGCTTCCTCAGTTCCCACTCCGACTGCTCTCATTTTAGTAATTGAGAGGGTGAGGGGTAAATCCATATCGGTAACTGATATAGATGCTCCTGTGTTAACATCATGTGTTGCTGGAGCCCTAACAGCGTGTCAATAAATATTCATGGGCTATGCATGTGCACACGTGGACACAGGCCACACACAATGTGAGCACATATCTCCCTCTCTCTGCCTACGTTCCTTGTCTATATGCCCTTTTCTGCTTCCCTTGCAACATTGTGAGTCTGGTTCCTCTCCCTGTACTGCAGCTATTCCCTTGTGTTTCTGAGTTTGCCTCAGCTCTCATGGCCCAATTCAGAATTTGTTTAGAATTATCTCCCACTGGGAGTCTCATGTTTATAATTACAGTTACATGGGGTCCCATGTCATCTTTTAAATACATCAAACAAACTTCATCATCACAGGTTGACGTTTGGTATTCCCCCGTGATCCTTATACACCTCAAGCTTCCTCTCTGCATGATCCTCGATATTACCCCTGGGCCCTGAGTCACTAAGGTTATTTTTGCCCATTCAGCCTGTCCCCTCCCCAGTGTGTCCCTGTAATATCTGTAAATGCTGGGAGCCACTGATCGGCTGTGCACTGGGGGGAACCGGCTCACACCCCCACCCTCTCATTGCAGCGACAGATTCTGCTGTACACGTCAGGGCAGCTTGGCCTGCAAGGTTTTGGCCTGACATCCTCATCAGTGAGATTGCTTACTTCAATTAATTCATCCATATTTTCCCAATAAGACCCATGATAACAATTTCTCTATCAGGCTGGGTGTTCATTCACCAACATCTATCATTCAGCCAGGTAAACAGTTCAGGTTTAGTTTCTGTCAGTTCCCTTTGTTGCCCCCTCCTGTCTGTCCAAGTTTGAGTTTTGATGCCAGGTGGTGCCATAGACACGGCCTTCTGGACTTTACAGGGCGGTGGGTCATCCCACCCAATGCCGGCCCTCTCTCTATACATAGAGTCATAGAGACATAGAGATGTCCAGCATGGAAACAGACCCTTGGGTCCAACTCGTCTCTGCCGACCAGATATCCCTACCCAATCAAGTCCCACCAAACCTTTCCTATTCATATACCCATCCAAATGCATTTTAAATGTTGCAATTGTATCAGCTTCCACCACTTCCTCTGCCAGCTCATTCCATACACATACCACCCTCTGCATGAAAAAGTAGCCCCTTAGGTCTCTTTTATATCTTTCCCCTCTCACCCTAAACCTATGCCCTATAGTTCTGGACTCCCCAACCCCAGGGAAAAGACTTTGCCTATTTATCCTATCCATGCCCCTCAAAACTTTGTAAACCTCTATCAGGTCAACCCTCAGCCTCCGACACTCCAGGAAACACAGCCCCAGCCTGTTCAGCCTCTCCCTATAGCTCAAATCCTCCAACCGTGCAACATCCTTGTAAATCGTTTCTGAACCCTTTCAAGTTTCATAACATTTTTCCGATAGGAAGGAGACCAGAATCGCACGCAATATTCCAACAGTGGCCTAACCAATGTCCTGTACAACCGCAACATGACCTCCCAACCCCTGTAATCAATACTCTGACCAAGAAAGGAAAGCGTACCAAAAGCCTTCTTCACTATCCTATCTACCTGCAACTCCACTTTCGAGGAGCTATGAACCTGCACACCAACGTCTCTTTGTGCAGCAACTCTCCCTAGGACCTTATCATTAAGTGAATAAGTCCTGCTCAGAATTGCTTTCCCAAAATGCAGCACCTCGCATTTATCTGAATTAAACTCCATCAACAATTCTCAGCCCATTGGCCCATATCCTGCTGTAATCTGAGGTAACCTTCTTCGCTCTCCATTACACCTCCAATGTTGCTCTTATCTGCAAACTTAGTAATTGTACCTCTTATGCTCGCACCCAAATCATTTATGTAAATAACAAAAAGTAGAGGACTCAGCATCGATTCCTGTGGCACTCCACTGGTCAGAGGCCTCCAGTCTGATAATCAACCCTCCACCACCACCCTTTGAGCCAGTTCTATATCCAAATGGTTAGTTCTCCCTGTATTCCATGAGATCGAACCTTGCTAATTAGTCTCCCATGGGCAACCTTATTGAATGCCTTACTGAAGTCCATATAGATCACATCTATTGCTCTGCTCTCATCAATCCTCTTTGTTACTTCTTCAAAAAACTCAATCAAGTTTGTGAGACATGATTTCCCATGCACAACGCCATGTTGACTATCCTGAATCAGTCCTTGCCTGTGTTGGCTGGAATAGAACTACCCAGGCTTTACAGCATTCTGTATTCACCAATGAGAGCAATAATTTCAGACTCTGAATTCGGCCTTTCGTGTTATAACCTGTTTTTTCATTGGCAGCTGCATACCATGTTTCCTTATTTGTTTCCCAGCCCTAACTCCATTCTCCGTGGCTTTGAGGCACTACCATTTCTGCTATTTAATCTCTCCTGCCTTCCCCCGTGTGACAGACTGTCATTTTGTCTTTGTCTCACCCCCACCTTCCTCACAACCTGTTACATTTCTGATGGTTCGCAGGCCTCTGTAACTTTCACTGCGCCCCCCGGGACAATGGCACGAGTTTTGAATTCTCTTCCTCCAGAGATAATCGGAAATCTTTCTGGCTGCAGTTTCCCCCAGATTTTATTTTCAAAAACACAGCATTTGCGTCAGTCAGGTATATGTGAGAATTCATCAACAATTCCAAGCATTTTTATGTAATCTGTGACTCTCCCACAGATGTGCAGGCTTGCTCTATTGGCTGTGCTAACATGGTCTGAAGTGTGCAGGTTAGGTGGGTTGGTTTAGCCATGGTAAATGTGGGGTTATGGGGATAGGGTGGGAGAGCAGGTCATTGCAGACTCGATGAGCTGAGTAGCCTCTTTCTGCACCTCAGGGGTTCGAACGAGTTGTGATTGTCATCACATTTTCCTGATGCCCGGTTCATTCAGCTCAGGTACACATGCTGCCTTTGTGTTTCTGTGGGTGCTCACTCACTCCTTTCCTTCTGTTTACATCAATTTCTCACTTTAGGTGAGGCTGAGAATGAATTTGTAAATACAAATATTCCAACCAAAACCACTCACAGGTCAGGACCTGTTTCTGCTGCTGCCGTCACTCACAAGGAACAGGAAAATAAAAGTTCAGTCACAAAACTTACAGGAGCATTGAGATTATAAACACCAGGAAATGCTGAACAGCTCAAAACTCTTTTCTCAAGAAAAGAGGAGGCTGAGAGACAGCCTTTTACAAGTAGGAAGCTTTGTGTTTATGTGTTCAGAGATTTGATGTGGGAATCATTGGGTCTGGAGCATGGTTCAATGCCCCAGGTCATCAAAGTTGCGACCTAAATGTGCATCTTTCTTTCTGTCTATCTGTCTGAGTTAACAATCAGGTGGACAGGTCAGTATCTGAGTGTTTTCCCAAATCCCTGATTGAATCTTCCTCCCCCACAATCTCAGGTGCCTCACCACTCACTGGGTCACGGAGAAACTCTGCCGTTACAATGAGAACTGTCTTTGCTGTCGCCTCTCCTCGTGCTTCCACTTAATCCCCACTTCCCTTCATTAACTCCCAGCTGTCTCTAGTCCACCCACATGGGCATGTTAAAGAGCATGACAGGAGAATGGATTAAACCGAGAGTTCAAGAGACAGACTGAAAGAGGAAGAAGGAAATAAACCGGGTTTGTGGATCCCAGGGGATACAGACTCCAGGCTGGGTCCTTTGTGGGCATTCCCGCAGTAATACTAGACAACATTCCATGATGAGAGTTAAACCTGGATGGCAGGAGAGGGAGCCACTGAACATTAGCAGGTTTAGCTCAAACACAGAAGTTTTGTTCAGTCAGTAAGTGTGTTAGACATGGAAGTGAATTGAGCAATGAGGGGAAATGTTGCCGAAAGCTGCAGATGGGCAAATTTCATTGGAACAGGAGGAGGCTATTCAACCTGCAACCCTGCTCTGCCATTCAATAGATCATGGCTAATTTCTGGCCTAACTTGCAATTTCCAAAACTCTCCAAACTCATCAATAAACTCCTCTGCAACAGACAAGATCAATATTGAAAAACTAACGATCTGCAAATGCTGGTAAATCAGACACAAAAACAGAAATTGCTGGACGAATTCAGCAGATTTGGTAGCATCTGTGGAGAGTGAATCTTTGGGGGTCAGGTGATCAGCTGCAGCTGACCATTCTGCCTTTTCTGTAACACTCTCTGGAACAGGTTGTCTGTGAGAGGGGGATGAGATTGTCAATAACAACTGAGCAAACAGGAGGGCATGCTCAATTAGAATAAAACCCATTTTGAAAAAAGTGAGGACTGCAGATGCTGGAGATCAGAGCTGAAAATTTGTTGCTGGAAAAGCACAGCAGGTCAGGCAGCATCCAAGGCGCAGGAGAATCAACGTTTCGGGCATGAGCCGTTCTTCATTCCTGAAGAAGGGCTCATGCCCGAAACGTCGATTCTCCTGCTCCTTGGATGCTGTCTGACCTGCTGCAGTTTTCCAGCAGCACATTTTCAGCCCTAAAACCCATTTTGGTCTTGCACTTTTAATTCAACTGCAAATATTATTCATTATCATTTCCAAAATAGGATAATAGACCATAAATCAACTCTTAATGTCACTGGGTCTAGGAAACTGTTACTTCTGACCTGGTCCAGCCGGCATGTGAATCCAGACCCTGAATAATGGGGATGCCTCTGAACCATCTTCTGGGCAGTTAGAATGGATGACAAATGCTGCCCCAGGAAGTGATGCTATGATCCCACGAACAAACAAAATAAATCCGATCACTGTGGTTACCTGTGAACTCGCCGGTGTTTCATCAAGCTGGATATCTGAGTGAATTTCATCCCACACTGAGAGCAGGTGAATGACCTCTCCCTGTTGCGTATTCACTGGAGTACAGTGAGGCTGAATAATGTCCTGAACCCAATCCCAGAATGAGAGCACCTGAATGGTCTCGCACTGCTCTCCTGTGACCGGGAGAGATGTAGACACTATCCCAGGGTATGGTGCGTAAAGATATCTGCAAAAGGGATCTAGTGAGAGTAGATCAGGACAAACTGTTCACATGCATGAAAGAATCAATAATGAGGAGGCACCGATGTAAAGGGATTGACAAAAGAAGCACATGGGACATGAGACAAAATGTTTTCATGCAGAGAAAGCTTATGGTCAGAAATGCACTGCCAAAGAGTGTGGTGGAGTCAGGTACAATGAAGAGGATAGAATTGAACAGTCATTGGAAGAGGATGAATGGGAAGGTTTATGGGGTAAAGGCAGAAGAATCGCATTCAGTGAGGTGATCCTTTGGAGAACTGATGAGCCAATTAGCCTCCTTTTGCACAGTAATAATTCTGTGAACAATTAATTCTGAGCCCTCTAATGAAATATCAGGGCAGGGTTTGCAAAGAGGTCAGATTGAATGAGGGTCTTGGTGAACAAAAGTGAGACACAGATACAGAAAGGTTTTGGGATGGATTGAATCAAATGTTATCAATTTGCACAGCCACCAACATTACAGCAGTTACAAACAGGAGTGATCAAGAGCGTGGAATAAGAGCAGCAACTAAATCTTAAACATTTATGCAGCTGAAGGAGATGCTGGGTAAAGATACCACAGTTAGCGCTTATTTCATTCCAGACACACCAGCCAGGGAGCACATCCTTGCTGTATTTATCCCATCAAGCTCCTGAAGAATTTTGTTCATTTCAAGTGTTTCATTTTAGATACTCCAGAGAAGACAGTTTCATGCTCTGCATCTCTCCTGCCAGGGCAATGCTGCTGTTAGAATTCAATTCACTGCGGCATGTTACTGGCTGCTTCATGGACTGGAACTGGCAATTGAGACTGTAAAGTCACTGTATAAAATATCTTCAATTGTATTGCCAGATTGCCAGACAATGAGCGGCTTTAAGAAAAATAACTTAACTTGCGGGCATTGAGTGTCTATTGTGGGGGCAACCTGTTTAGATAAAATCAATGGATAATTGTTAGAATTGACTTGCACTGGCTCTGGCGAAGTGGTCAGAGCATTATGTCTGTCATCGGAGCTGGCATCAAACTTCCCCTGGGTTAGAACTCGTACATGATAAAATAGGTGTGGGCCCTTCTTGTAAAGTTATTCAAAATGGTCCTAATATACTTTCAGAAACAAGTGAGAGAAAGGCACATTACTGAGGTCATTGCATTAGTCCTAATTTAGAAATTGAGGAGAACTGAAGGGAGAGCTGGTGTTGGGAGTTGTAGTAATGATATGGAGAAATTTTTATTTTACAGAGAGAAAGTTCCACATGGGAAACTCAGCTTTTACATCACATCAACTGCAGAATCGACCAATTCCACAGGTCCTGATCCTTATCGGTAATATGGAAAGGGAAAGCAGCATGCCTAGCCCAGAGAAATAATTCCTATGCTCTGCATGCAGTTGAATATTTAACCGGTCATGTGATTTGCGAAGACACCAATTGGATGGGACCAGGGCTAGGGTATGTAAATGTGGGGACTGTGGGAAGGAACTCGCTTACCCCTCCCAGCAGGACACACAGCGACACAGTCACACTGGGGAGAGGCCATTCACCTGCACCATGGATGGGAAGGGATTTACTCAATCTTACAATCTGCTGAGGCACCAGAGAGGGCACAGAGGATATAGACCCTTCACCTGCTCCATGTGTGAGAAATAATTCATTCAAATCTCTCACCTGCAGAGACATCAGTGCATTCACTGGGGAGAGGCCATTCACCTGCTCAGTGTGTCGGAAAGGATAGACGAGGTCCTCTGAAATGCTGAAACACTGAGCTCACTCTGGGGAAAGGCCATTCACTTTCTCACAGTGTGGGGAGACATTCACTCAATGCACTACTTGCAGTGACCCCAGAGAGCTCACTCTGGGGAAAGGCCATTCACTTGCTCCCAGTGGGTGGGGAGACATTCATTCAAATGCACCACCTGCTGAGACCCCAGCGAGCCCACACAGGGGAGAGGCCATTCAGATGCTCAGTGTTTGAGAGGGGATTCAGTTATTCATCCTGCCCCTGCCCCGAGACCCCAGTGAACCCACACAGGGGAGAGCTCATTCAGATGGTCAGTGTGTGAGAGGGGATTCAGTGATTCATCCTGCCATTTGAGACCCCAGTGAGCCCACACAGGGGAGAGGCCATTCAGATGCTCAGTGTGGGAGAGAGGATTCAGTTATTCATCCTGTCCCCTGAGACCCCAGCGCGTTCACACTGGGTAGGATCGTCACTGCATGACAAAGGATTTGCTGAGTCTTCAACACGACTGACAGCCCAGTGAGTGGACACAGGGAAGTGGTCACCCACCTGCTCCGTGTGGGGTAGAGTTCACACATCACTGCAGGACTCTATTCTGATGTTACTGTTCATTAGAGTCAGGACTGGACCTTGCACATGATGACACTGTTGGCGTATTGATGTTGGGGTTGTTAACCACATTAACTGGGCTGGAGTTGACTGAATTTATATTGCCACTTTCTGAACTTTGAGATGTCTATCTGGACAGTGAGTCTCCAGAAACAGCAATGTGACAATGAGCAGGGGCCATCTATTTTGATATAAATTGTGACTGTAGCACGGCTGCTTCACAGCACCAGGTACAAGGTCGGAATTCAGCCTTGGCCAACGGCCTGTGTGGAGTTCCCACATTCTCCCCATGATAGTGTGGGTCCCCTCCAGGTGCTCTGGTTTCCTCCCACAGACTAAAGATGTGCAGGTTCGGTGAATCGGTCGTGCTAAATTGCCCACAGTGTCGAGGATTGTGTAGACTAGTGGATCAGCCATGGGAAATGCAGTGTTACTCTGGATTGCTCTGGGTGGGATGCTCTTCGGATGGTTGGTGGGATTTGATGGGCCAATGCTCTCCTTCCACACTGTAGGGATTCTATTCTATGATTGAGGATAAAGGCTATAGAGCAGGGTGTCCTTGGAGAAGGAGCATGTGGCGTGTATCAATGCTCTTGATGCCTTTAGATAGAGGCGGGCACCCCTTTATCTCCAGCGCTGACCCCTCACCCCCAACTCTACTTTGATTTCGTCCTTTCCCACTCTGCCACTTGTAATGGTTTGCTTTGCCCATAATGGGCTTTGTTTATAAATATTCAATTGGTTATTCAGGTGGTTTACTGCTTTTATGGCGAAATGATGATTTTGATGGTGGGAAGGTTGCTGTGATAACACTTCTGGGTCGGAGGAATGGGGAATAAAGAAAACTCGACAGCTCACACAACGAGAACTGAAAAGCAGTTAAATCAAACCAAAGGTTCCGACGGGGGGGGGGGGGGATATCTCCTGGAGTTTGAGAAACTGGAAAGTGATGGTGTCCGGGAGTCGTCGGGATTTTGTTTTATACGGCGTTTGAAATGTTAAAACTGTTATATTCAGATCGTTTTGTTTCTTTTCTTTTCGTTTTATTTATCATGGAATAAACTCTTACATTTTTTAAAACCAAATTT
The DNA here is from genome assembly GCF_037043375.1 of Chiloscyllium plagiosum. NCBI lineage: Eukaryota > Metazoa > Chordata > Chondrichthyes > Orectolobiformes > Hemiscylliidae > Chiloscyllium > Chiloscyllium plagiosum. The sequence goes on from NW_028270183.1 coordinate 96,397,911, forward strand.
ACAAACTTTGCATTAAAGACAAATGTTAAACAAAGTCCATCAAACCATCCCTCACTGAAAACTGAAGTGGAAGCGCAATCTCCTGGAGAGTCCCTGTCCTGCCTACTTCTTCGTACCCGGGTTCCATGGTTATATACAGAGCTGGGAGATAGGGGCAGGAGGGGGGCTTTCAGCTTTTCAATCCTGCGCCACCATTCAATGGGAAACAGCTGACCATCCAGCTCAGTCTCCTGTTCCTGCTGTGTTCCAATCCCCTTTGATGCATTTACCTTTAAGAACTATATCTAAGTCCTCCTTTAGCTTCATTGTCTTTTGTTTCAGTGACGTTGCTGTGTTACTGTGTGTGTATAGGCAGGGTTAATGTGATGGTTCTGCCTCCTGAAGCATGCACTCAGCATCCCTCATCATCCTGCAGTAACAATCAGGTTTCAGTGAATAGAGATAGAAACCATTTCCAGCATATGGGCATCACTGGCTCAACCAGCATTTATTCCCCATCTCTAGTTACCCTTGAGAAGATCGTAGTGAGCTGCTGTCTTGAACCATTTGCAGTTCATTTGGCGCAGATAGACCGACAATGCCGTGAGGGAGAGTGTTGCAGGATTTTTGCCGATTGACTCTCAGTCTTTGGTTCGTCAAATGCTGGTTAACTTAATCATGATCTGCACATGATTTTGAGATTTCAGTCTGTAAATCTTCATCATCTAGCACCCTGTATAAAGGAATATGTACAGATTAGAAATTCAGAAGACAATTTTAGTTTCTCTGGAATATCTTTTTCCCTGTCTTTCTCTAAAGCTGTAACCCACTTACACTCGCCCACCATTCTGACTCTGCTACCTCCTAATGTACACCCTCCCCATTCTCATGGAGTTGCTGATAAACAGATCCATGCCATCACTTCCCGTCCTGGTTTGACTCTGCACCCTTTTTGGGTTCAATTCCTTTCCCTTCAGTTGCTGCAAGTCAATAATGTAACAGCAGAATGAAACAAAAGGGAACAGACAGGGAGGTGGCAGATCCTGGACAGAAGAGGAACCTTCAGTCTGGGAGAATGGGTTAGATCCTTCTTGGTTTCCCATTGGTCGATTCCCAGCATTATGACGCATTGGGGATGTAACTTGGTCCCACGTGGGTGTGGTGACACCTTAACTCCCCGGCAGATCAATACTAAAAGCGGATGTGTTCCTCCTTCAGCCAATCACAGTGTGAAGTCCTTTCCGCTAGATACCCCAAAGCACATGCTCCAAAATCCGCCCACATTCTGTACATGTACAGTGCCGGGTTTCCCCACACACGTGTGGTCCCCTGCCTCAGGGATTGTGGGAGTTATAGTCCCCAGGAAGCTACTTGAGCCCTGTCTCTGGAAAGTGAATGAAAAGTGTGGGCTGGAGGGTGTTGTCTATCAAATCCCCATTCAGACACACAAGACACGTGGGCTGTCATTGGGTTTCACTGAGACATTCGTTTCCACGACCTGATTTCTGACGTGAGGAATATAGATTAAGCAAATTGGGTGATAGAGAGGTTAATAAGGAGAAGCAGATTTTAAGCAGAGGTAGTTGAGTGGTTAGCACTGCTGCCTCACAGTGTCAGCGATCTGGGTTTGATTCCAGCCTTAGGCGACTGTGTGGAGTTTACACATTCCCCTGATGTCTGCTCCAGTTTCCTCCCACAGTCCAAATATGTGCAGATTAGGTGGATTGCCCATGCTAAATTGCCCAGTTTCCATGCATGTGCTGGTTAGGCAATTAGCCAGGGGAAATGCAGGGTTACAGGGAGTGGGTGGGTCTGAATGGGATGCTCATCATAGGGTTGGTGTGGACCACTATAGGGACTCTATTCTATTCTCATGAAGAAGTATGTACTTATCTCGATGTGTTGTGAATCTGTGGAATTCCCTATTCAAAATGCGGTGGATGCCAGGACAATGAGCAAATTTAATGGAGAGATACAGATTTTTAATTTGCAATGAGTTGAAGGGTGAGGGAGAGCAGGCGGGAAAATCCAGCTGAGACAGAGGTGAGCTCAATTATCACTGTATTAAATGGTGGAGCTGGTTCGAAGGGCTGCATTGCCTCTCCTGTGCCCAGTGCTTATGTTCTTACGGTAAGAACTGGAGAGCTGAATCCAAAACTCACCACCTTCACCAAAGGAGATTTCTGGAAAATGCAGGATAGTCAGGTGGATTAGCATTTCAAACTTAGAAGATGAGGTAGCATATAGGAGATAATGATTTTGCAATTTTAAACTGAGGGGAGACAGTGATTTATGATTTTAGATTGTGTAGTACATTCACACTGTCCAGAATACTCTGTTGTGAATATCTATCCTGTATTTTATTACAAACCCAAGGTCTCTGACAATGAAAACCAAAACACTCAGGTAACATCGTCTCACCTTGTAATCTGATAAAAGACTTGTGATAAGTATGGTCAAATTTAGAATACAGTTGGAAAGCGGGAAGATTAAATCCAATCCAGATCCTGTGCTTAAACAAAGGAGACTACAATATGATGAGGTAGGAGTTGGCTAATGCAGACTGGAAGCAAAGACTTTAGGGTGGGACAGTTGACGGACAGTGGAGGAATATCAAAGAATTTTTTAAACTGCTCAGCAAAAGTATATATCAGTGAAAAGTAAGGACTGTAGGAAAAGGAGTAATCTGCCATGGGTGGCTAAGGAAATAAGGGAGTCTATCAAATTGAAATAGAAAGCATACAAATTGGCAAAGACCAAGGAGAAACTAGGAGATTAGAAAAACTTTAAAGATCAAAAGAAAGCGAGATGGGATTGGGGATAAAAAGTGATGAGTAGCTATCTCCAGGGCCAGAATAGCAGTTTACCCTGCTGGAGGGGAACCTATTGTGTGGGGAACATATGGCCTCTGTAATTGTTTAAGCACTTAACTGTTACCATAGAGATAATCCTGATCAAGTTAAAAATCACAGCACACTCCTAAAGCCTGTACTTCCAAATAAACCTGTTGGACTATAACCTGGTGATGTGTGGTTTTTAACTTTGCCCACCCCGCTCCAACACCGGCTCTTCCACATCAGAATCCTGACAGACAGCCCCATTGAAACTGAAGTGCCTGTCAGGTACCTGACTGAGCCACTGGGGCTGGGGGAGGGGAATGTGGTTTAACCACAAAGTGCTGAGCTGAACTCAACTTTTTAACTGACCGTTGCCATGGAGATAATATTGAGAGACAGCGTCCTTTCAAAACGACAAACCACAAAGGTATAAGAATGGGAGCGGCACATCGGACAGGCGGGGAGTTACCTGATGCTGCCTGGAGGTGTTCTGCATGTACACTATCCAGGTAACTGCCATGTCTCATCAATAAAGACTCAAAGAAGACCTCTCAGAGTTCTGTGCCCAGTTATTCCTATCCAGCAGGGTACAGGAAAATGAGCACACAGCAGTCAGTCTTCCCAGTGGAGAACACGAAGAACATGCCAGTAATTGACAAGGAAACTGAGGAAGGTGAGGACCAAGAAACAACCATCATCACGAAAGCGTGAGAGCTGGGCAAGCTAATGGAGCTAAAGGTAGACAAGTCTCCTTGCCCTGATGGAATACATCCCAGGATGCTACCAGAGATAGCGGGAGAAATAGTAAATATATTTGGAGTCAGAATCCTACAGCAAAGACAGGCCCTTTGGCCCAAACTGGCCCATGCCGACCAGAATGTCCATACATGCTAACCCCATTTCCCTCCACTTGGTCCATATGCTTCTGACCCTTTGCTATCCATGTATTTGTCCAAATGTCTTTTACTTGTTGTTAATGTACCCACCTCAACCACTTCCCCTGGCACCTCATTCCATATATACATACCACCCTCTGTGTAGAACTGTTGACCCTCAGGTTCCCTTTCATAATTTCTCCTCCGACCTTAAACTGATGCCCTCCACTCCTTGAATCCCTGGGAAAGAGACGGAGTGCATTGCCCTTACCCAGGCCTCTCATGGTCTTATATACTTCCAGAAAAGCTCTCTCCTCTCCCCCGACCCCGTTTCCTCTGCCCTAAACAAAATAAAAAATTCTCGCTTGCCCAACCTCTCCCTACAACTCAGACCCCTGAGCCCTGGCAAAAAAATTCTTGTAAATTTCTTTTGCACTTTTTCCAGTTTAATAACTGAAACCTACACTGCACTCATCACATTTCCAGTGTTTCCCCATGGCATTGGAACAGACGTGACAACGTCAATGGATTACAAGCCATGATCGATAATTCACTCCTTTACAACAATCCAGTTTTCATAGTTTGTTCCATGGTGCAGGCATCCTTGTGTCTTTCTGGTTGCTTGGTTAATTAAAAATTTGTCCTTATACAAAACAAATCTGTAGCTTAATTGTTCCTGGGAAATGTGCCATGTTTTTTCAGACTTTTAACAACAAATGAACTCCCTCTCCACAGTCACCACACGAACATGGATTTGGCTGTGTCTCAGTAATGTTTCCAGACACACTGACATTTGAAATATTCGCCCATGGACAGAATACACACCTTTCCTTCCACATGCAAAGGCCAATGATCAAGTAACTATCAAAACTGAATAGGAAGTTCAATTTGAATTTCTCATCCACAAATCCGCCCTTTCAGAACCCTACAAGAGAGAAAACAAGTCACCACCGTTAACACAGGATGGAAATTCATAAGACAGTGATAGTATTAAATTGTAGTTTTTGTTCCCCCAAAGCTTTAAACCTCAGTCTCACAATTGCTCTCTTCTGTGAGCTGAAATCCAAACCAATCTCCTCACTCCTTTTCCTCCACACCCAGTTCTCACACACTCTTTCTCTTCTCTAGCTCCTGCCTGCAGACGAAGAACCAAAAAAAGGTTTCCTCCCACAATCCAAATATGCGCAGGTCACGTGAATTGGACATGCTAAATTGCCCATAGTGTTAGATGCATTAGTCAGAGGGAAAGGAGTCTGGGTGGGTTACTCTTCCGACGGTCAGAGTGGACTGGTTGGGCGGAAGGGCCTGTTTCCACACTGTAGGAAATCTAATCTAATCAAATCAATGTGTCTTAGTCGGAGCCTCCTGGATGTTGGTGAATCCTCCTCTCACCTCCCAGGGTTTCCTTCCTGGTCAGAACCAAACTGATTTTTTCCCCAATCTGGAACATTTTATTTATTTCCCCCACACGGACCCTCTGGTGAGAACCATCCTGCACACACTGGCCAAATCATATCTGATTGAACTAAGATGAACCAAATTAGAACTTTAATTGCAGGCCCATCTGTGTTCCTTTCCATAACATTCCTGAATCTTCACATGAGTTCTGATAACTTTCTGTTATGAATGAATGTGGAGGACACTGGGGGATGGACAGGTCAGTGAGGTACAGGATCAGTGCAGCAGTAGGAGGCGACCCTGGACAAACTGAGCAATGGGAGAGTCTGACAGGAGAGAAACTACAGGAAGGTTCTGTTGAGGCTCAGGCAGGGACAGCTCGGAGACAGCATGGCCTGGTGGCTTGGGCACGTTTTCCATTCGGTCTTTTCAAAGATGCTGTTACTCAATTCTGAGCCCGATCCTCCTGGTTCAGAGGTAAGGACACTACCACCATTTCGTGGTGGGCTAGTGGAAAGAAGCGAAGAATTTCTCAATCTCTCTCACATGGAAACTCCATGAGCTCCTCCCACTTACTGTCTATGGTGGGGATGGAAACAGAGCAGATGGGAGCGGGGTTCGGGATAAAGGGACTGCCTTTCAAATGGAACTTACCTGTGTCGGTTATATTAACATGACTCAATACACAGTCACCAACACAAACCTGGTGTACGTGAACTTTATCCAGAACATTAACACCCATAACTGGGTGACACAGAGCCCAATGTACAGAGTTAAGTCCTGGATATTAATAACGGCTTTGTGTATGAGAAATCACGTCTCATGAACTTGAGTCAATTTTTTTGAAATAACAAAGAGGATTCATGAGGGCAAAGCAGTGGAAATGATCTGCATGGACTTCAGTAAGGCGTTCAACAAGGTTCCCCATGGGAGACTGGTTAGCAAGGTTGATCTCATGGAATACAGAGAGAACTAGCCATTTGGATACAAAACTGGCTCAAAGGTAGAAGACAGAGGATGGTGGTGGACGGTTGATTTTCAGATTGGAGACCTGTGACCAGTGGGGTGTCACAAAGGATCGGTGCTGGATCCACTAATTTTCATAATTTATATCAATGATTTGGATGTGAATATAGGAAGTATTGTTAGTAAGATGACACCAAAATTGGAGGTGTAGTGGACAGTGAAGAGGATTACCTCAGATTACAACGGATTCTTGATCAGATGGTTGAATGTGCTGAGGACTGGCAGATGGAGTTTAATTTAGATAAATGTGAGGTGCTGCATTTTGGGAAATCAAATATTAGCAGATGTATACACTTAATGGTAAGGTCCTCGGGAGTGCTGCTGAACAAAGAGACCTTGGAGTGCAGATTCATAGCTCGTTGAAAGCAGAATCGCAGGTAGATAGGATAGTGAAGAAGGTGTTTAGTATGCTTTACTTTATTGGTCAAAGCACTGAGTATAGGAGTTGGGAGGTCATATTGCAGCTCTCTAGGACATTGATTAGGCCACAGTTGGAATATTGCGTGCAATTCTGGTCTCTTTCCTATCAAAACAATATTGTGAAAGTTGAAAGTGGCCAGAAAAGAATTACAAGCATGTTGCTAGGGTTGTAGGATTTGAGCTGCAGGGAGAGGATAAATACACTGTTTTCCCTGGAGCGTCAGAGGCTGATGGGTGACCTTATAGCGGTTTATAAAATCAGTAGGGGCATAGATAGGGTAAATACACAGGTCTTTTCCCTGTGGTGGGGAGGAGGCATGATGGGGGATGGGAGACAGACGGGGGAGACCGAGAGCGGAGGGTGACGTTATTTTGTAGATCTACAACACAACCCTGTTCCTGTTTTTTCCCTATCCCCTTCAATCCTTCTGAAGGATTCAGAACAAGTGCACAGGCCCTGGAAAGTAGAGCTTCAGGGTGATCAAGTGCTGAAGGTTGCATTTGGGACACTGACCTTTATTGGTCTGTGCACTTATCAATAAATGGACCTGGGTTCAATTCTACCGTCCTGGATTCATGTCTGTGGTCACAGACACGCCTGTCTCTGACCCTGACTAGTGGATCCCCTGTCACTACAGCTCTGCCATTCTCCTTCCTCCAGTTCTGTGCAGCGGAGCTATCTGTGGGGTCATGAACCTGGCTGTTGCTGATTTCCCATGGGAGTCCACTCCACCTGTTCCCCCCGTTATAGAATCCCAAGCGGTGCACAATATCTGTTTGAGAAGGGGAATGATCACTGGGGTGTCCTGCACTTTCTTCCTGAGCCTTTTACTTGATCTGATGGTCACCCATTCCCTTTCTGCCTGTGTAACCAACCCTCACCTGCAGTGTGACTAACTCACTAACCGTGCTGTCCATAACATTCTTAGTCTTGAAGATTCTCAACAGTGAGTCCACTCTCAGCTCAAGGTCTGAAAAGCAGTTTCCCAGTAGCTGCAGATGGACCCACTTCCTGCGCACACAGCCATCAGGGAGACTGGAAGCGTCCCTTATTTCCCAAATTGTACAACAGGAGCATACCACAGGTCTGAGGGCTCCTGTCACAATGTCTCTCTAGTTTCAGCTAGTTACTCTCATTAAGAGAATTTAAATGAGCTAGCAACCTTTCTTCATTTCAAACATTTCCATTATAATGTAAAGGCCCGATCTTTACTTAAGCTGACATTTTATACTTCTAAAAACTTTAAAAAAAAAACTCAGCAGGTTTCACTTACAAACTGGTTGTTCCCATTGGGACCATGTGAATTTCTGAATGGCCTGAAATAAAACTGAAGCTGAGGTTCACCTTCTCCCTTGTCTCCCCTCCCTCTGTTTACATCCAACTCCAAAACACTCTCATTGAGCGAAGCAGCCGTCACAGTGCAGCCCTGTCATTTTCATTGTCTGCTCATACCTACATTTCCCTCAGCCTCCTATACTGTTCCAGTGTATCTCAATGGGAGCTCAGGGACAGCACCTCATCTTTCAATTCAGCCCTTTGTAACCCCTGAGTCAACATGGACTTCAGCAGTTTCTGAATGAACAGACAGTTGTCAGAATCTGGAACATTCCACCTGAAATGGTGCTGGAATTTGAGTCCATAAGGAATTTTAATGAGAAGTTTGCAGGGAATTGAAAATAAGGAGTTTACAGGTTAACATCATGAAGTGGGTGACTGGGACCAAATCTGACAGTTCCTACAAAGAGACGAGGTGTAATTTGGATAAATCTGTGCTTCCTCTCAGGGCAATATCTCCTTCCTCAGCTGCAGAGCACAAACCCCAAGGGTGATCCAACCACTAATTTGAACATCTTTCTAATTTTTGCTTAAAATAATAGACACTTTCCCACAGAAAGAACAGACACACCTTTCTCCTTCCACAGTTAAATGTCAATGGTATTCAGATCCTGATGACCTGCTGATGATAGAAAATTGCTTTTGAGATCCCTGTCTCAATTATTCTCAATTAATATTCTATAAAATGAATTCAAAAAAACAAAGCTCACAGTCAATGCAAGATGAATAGTGAAGGCAAACACTTCTCTTGGTATGTGTTTGATGTGTAAATGCTCCTCTTTCAATCACCCCGCCCCCACCCAGGAAGAGGACATATCCATGTGCCTTGCTGTGCCTTGCCCCCAATAAAGATGGCGGCCATAACCCAGGACCTATCACCGCCTGAGGGCCACAGCCATTTTCCCATTTGCTGTAAACGTGGGACCAAGAGTTTCGAATTCAGGCCTAACTACCTGTACAGAGTGTAATTAAACCCTCCCAGTCTAAACTGAATCCAACTCCCCTTTCCCATTTCCTCCTCCTGCACACTCGAAGGGTCATTCTAGGTCCAGTGACCCTTCCTCAGAACCGATGGCAGCTGGGAAAATTAGAATCCCTACAGTGTGGTAACAGGCCATTCGGCCCAACAAGTCCACACCCACCCTCTGAAGAGTTTCTCAACCAAATTCATTCCCCGACCCTAGTATTCTACATTTCTCCTGAATAATGCACCTAACCGATACATCCCTGAGCACGACAGGAAATTTAGCTTGGCCAATTCACCTAACCTGCATATCTTTGGACTGCAGGAGATAGGGTTTAAAGGGTAAATAATAGGTGGGGACAGAGCCCAAAGAGAGACAGGAAAGACAAAGGAGTGGATAACAATCTGTCTGGGAGGGTGCATAGCTTTTCATGGAGGGGACAGGAACCTGTGTCTGGCAGCATCTCAGTGGAGGTGCTGGAAATGGCAGCTGATGATCTACATTCTGCTGCAAAACAGACCCTGAGCTTCCAGTTGCCTGTTACTTTAACACACAAGTCTGTTGCCTGGCCAAAATCTGTCTCATGCTTACTGCAGTGTTCCAGTGAAACTTTATGCAAGCTAGCAGAACACTCCAGAGCATACCAAAACGCCCCGTGTTTCAAGGACTGCAATTTCCCCTCCCATGTGGTCAACAATACTCTCCAGTCCATCCCCACCACTTCCCACACGTCTGCCATTGAACCACACCTCTCCAACTGCAACAAGGATAGAACCCCCCAGTTCTCACTTTTCACCCTGATACAATGCATCATCCTCCGCCATTTCCACCATCTACTATCAGATCCCACCAGAGATATATTTCCCTCTCCATTCCTTTCAGCATTCCACAGAGACCATTCCCTCTGAATTCCAAGTCAGATCCATGCTCCCCAACAACCCCATTCCCAGCCCCTTCACTTGCCAATGCAAGAGGTGTAAAACCTGTGCCCACACCTCCCCCCTCACCCCCAAAGGACCCTTCCACATCCGTCAGAGATTTTCCTGCACATCCAAACAACTCACCTATTATGGCCTTTGCTTTCGACGTGGTCTCCTCTCCATTGGGGAGTCAGGACACCAACTTGCGGAATGTTTCAAGGAACATTTCTGCGATACATGCACCAACCAACCCCACCATCCTGTGGTCGAACACTTCAACTTCCCCGCCCACTCCACCAAGGACATGCAAGTCTTGGGCCACCTCCACCACCAAATCCCAGCCCCCCGACGCCTGGAGAAAGAAAACCTCATCATCCACATTGGGACCCTTTAACCACAGAATCAAGGTTTCCTCATCTCCCCTCCCTTACCTTATCCCAGATCCAACCCTCCAACTCGACACAACCCTCTTGAACTGTCCCACCTGTCCATCTTCCTTTCCAATTATCCACTCCACCCTCTCTCCATTACCCTCCACCTACATCTACCTATTGCCTTCCTAGCTCCCTTCCCACCAATCCCACACATCCCTCTTATTTATTTATCAGCCCTCTTACTACTCCCCCACCCCCTACAATCCCGGCATTCCTGATGAAAATAATATGCCCAAAACGCCGATTCTCTTGCTCCTGAAATGCTGCCTGACCTGCTGTGCTTTTCCAGCGCCACACGTTAACGCAAGTTGGAAGAACAACACCCCATCTTCTACTTGGGGACCCTGCATCCCTCTAGCCCCAGTATCAAATTCAATAATTTTACATCCTGAACTCTCCAATTTCCTAGCGCCCTAGCTTCTTAACCCACATACTAGGCCTTGTTATCACATAGCCTACCATTACACATTACCTATGGTTAGCCACTAACAGTCCCCATAAACAGCTATTCACCCTCCCCCTATCAGATCGTTATCCACTCCTTTGTCCAACTGCTCCCATCTCTTTGGACTCGATCACCACCGATCATTTACTCCTTAACCCCTACCTTCTGCATATAAACCAACATTTCTTTTCAGTAACATCAGTTCTGAGGAAGGGTCAGCGGATCCAAAACGTTAACTCTGATTTCTCTTCACAGATGCTGCTAGACCTGCTGAGCTTTTCCAGTACCTTTTGGTTGTTGTGTGAGATTTACAGCATCCGCAGTTCTTTTGGTTCTAATTTACCAGGAATTTCTGATTTAGGTCTAGCAGCTTTAAACCGTGTGTTTATAAACCCTCCCAGTCCACAATAGCTCCATTTCTTCCCCTGACATTGCAGTCTCTTCCACTCCCTTCACACTCACTAGGTCCCCCCCCCCCCCCCCCCCCCCTCACCGTGACACTGCGCCTGCACAGCTTATGGCCACAAGTTGGCCTGCTGGACCCATCCCAATTCACTCCCATTGGCTGGAGGATCACGCCAATTCTCCTATTGGTCTGGTATAATTGCACCATTTGGCACCTGGATGGGTATGTGAATAGGAAGGGTGTAGAGGGATATGTGTCAAATGTTGGCAAATGGGACTAGATTAGATTGGGACATCTGGTTGGCATTGACCAGTTTAACCAAAGGGTCTAATTCCATGCTGTAGGTCTCTATGACTCTGCCTGGGATGAGCTTCATCATTCACAGTGAATGGGGCAGTAACACAGAGCACAGGGGTTTGGGACTATTCAGCCCAATGGTGCTGTACTCCTCCCCTCTGGAGATGGTGCCAGTCTATCCCAACTCACCTCCCATTTGTCTGTAGCCCTCCAAATCCTTCCTTAAAAAAGTTAAATTCCAAATTTGTTTTGACAAATCTGAACAGAATTATCTGATCTTCTGCTAACTCTACCTAAAAGAGAAGCCCTGGGATTTCACCCTATCCATGCCCCTCACAATTGTATCCGATGCTCCAGGGAAAACAGCCCCAGCCTATTCACCCTCTACCTACATAGCTCAAACCCTCAACCCTGGCAACATCCTTGCGGATCTTTTCTGAACCCTTTCAAGTTTCACAATATCATTCCGATAGCAGAGAGACCAGGACTGAAAGCAGAATTCCAGAAGTGGCTGAATCAATGTGCTGTGCAGCCGCAAAATGGCGTCCCAACTCCACTACTCAATGCACTGACCAGTAAAGGCAAGTACACCAAACACCTTCTTCACTACCCTGCCTATAATTCCACTTTCAAGGAACTATGAACCTGCACTCCAAGGTCTCTTTGTTCAGCAATACTCCCCAGGACCTTCCCATCAAGTGTATAATTCCTGCCCTCATTTGTTTTCCAAAATGGAGGACCTCACATGTATCTGAAATAAACTCGATCTGACAATCCTCAGCCCATCTGATTGAAGTCCCATTGTACTCTGAGGTAACCTTCTTCGCTGTCCAGTGCGCCTCCAATTTTGATGTCTACTGTAAACCCACTAACAATACCTCATATATTCACATAGAAATCATTGATATAAATGATGACAAGCAGTGGACCCAGCACTGATCCTGACACCATATTGCTCATCACAGGCCTCCAGTCCGAAAAGCACTACCCTCCGTCTCCAACCTTCCAGCCAATTTGTATCCAAATAGCTGGTTCTCTCTGTATCCCATGGTGTCTAACTCGCTAACCAGTCTGTGGAACCTTTTTGAATGTCTTTCTGAAGTCCAAGTTAGTGATTTATGTACAAAGCCATGCTGACTGTCCATAATCACTTCTTGCATTTCCAATTACATATAAACCAATCCTTTAGAATTCCTTCCAACACCTTGTCTGCCACTAACTTCAGGCTCACCAGTGTATTGTTCCCTGGCCTTTCCTCATCACCTTTCCTCAAATAATGGCGCCTATCTTGCAGCACCTCACCTGTGGCTATCGGTGATTTAAATATCTCACTGAGGGGCCCAGCAATCACTTCCCTAACTTCCCATAAAGATTTGGGATACACCTGGTCAGGTCCCACAGATTTACTCAGCTTTATGTGTAAGACATCCAGTACAACCTCCTCTGTAATATGAACAGATGTCAAGTTCTCATTATTTATTTCACCAAAGTCTCTAGCTTCCATATCCTCTTTCAGTAAAAGCTGACATGAAATCCTCAGATAGTATCTCTCCTTCTGTGGTTCCACAGACGGCCTTGTTGATCTTTGAGGGTCCCTATTCTCTGCTTGGTTACACTTTTGTCCTTAGTGTTTTGTAGAATCTCTTTGGATTGTCCTTAAACCTCTTTCCTCCCAAAAGCTATCTCATGTATCATTTTTACCTCCTGTTTTCCCTCCTACTGCCCCTATACTCTGAGGGATTCACTTAAACCCAGCTGTCTGTACCTGCCATATCCCTCCTTCATCTTGTTGACCAGACCCTCAATTTTTCTAGACACACATCATTCTCTACATCTACCAGCCTTGGCCTTAACAGGTACATCCTGTCTATGTACTCTTGTTGTCTCATTTTCACAGGCCTATGGAGGCAATGGCAGATGAGGACATGGAAACTGTCATTCTCAGTAAAGAGGTAGTGTTGGGAAAGATAACAGCCCAATCGTACATGGGTCTTCTGGCCGTGATGGAATGCATCCCAGGGGACTAAAAGAGATGGTGAAGGGTCTATTGACCTACCTTGCTAGAGGGATGGCTATGCTGCAGTTGTACAGGGTGCTGGTGAGGCCACACCTGGAGTACTGTGTACAGGTTTGATCTCCTTACTTCAGCAAAGATATACTGACACTGGAGGGGGTGCAGAGGAGGGTCACTAGTTTGAGTCAGGAGTTGAGAGGGTTGGTGTGTGTGGAGAGATTGAGTAGACTGGGAGTATACTTGATGGAATTTAGAAGAATGGGAGGTTGTATTGGAAAAAATAAAATTAAGAAGGGAATAAATAAGATAGAAGCAGGGAGTTTATTTCCATGGGGGCGGGGTGGGGGGGGGGGTTAGCGGGGTAGAGAGCATAGCGTCAAAATAATGGGGTATCTGATTTAGGACAGAGTTGAGGATGAACTTCTTCAGCTAAAGGGTTATGAATCTGTGGAATTCCCTGCTGAGTGCAGCCGTTAACATTATCAACTTGAATATCTTTAAGACAAAAGATAGATTTGTGGACAGGAAAGGACTTAAGGGTTATGGTGAGAGATCAGGAAAGTGGAGCTGAGGCCATGAAAAGCTCAGCCCTGACCTTATTGAATGGCAGTGCAGGCTTGAGGGACCAGATGGCCTATTCCTGCTCCTATTCCTTCTGTTCTTATGTTCCCACTTTCCAGCCGTCCCTTTACCTGGGGGTCGCAAAGAAATATTGAAAGTTCTCGCCGCGTACCGTCAAAATTCACCTTTGTCCAATTTAGAACAACAACTTTTAGATCTGGTCTATTATTTTCTGTAACTATTTTAAAACTAGTAGAATTATCGTCAGAGAATCCCAAGTGTGGAAGCAGGCCATTCAGCCCATCACATCCACACTGACCCTTAGATCCTCCTACCTTACCCCTGTAACGCTGCATTTTACATGGCCAATCCATCTAGCCTGCATATCCCTGAACACTGTAGGCAATTTTACATGGTCAATCCACCCAACCTGCACATCCCTGAACAATATGGGCAATTCAGCCTGGATTATCCACCCAACCTGCACATCTTTGGACTGTGGGAGGAAATCAGAGCATACGGACGAAACCCACACAGACAACCTCAATAAGGTGATCATCCTGTTCTTATTTCCCAGTTCCACCCAAGTAAGTTCACCGGGTGAACTCCCACGAATATCCCCCCTAAGCACAACAATAATGTTATCGCTAATCAAAAACACCATTCTGCCTTCTCTCTTATCCCCCTTTCTATCCTTCCTCATACATCTATTCCTTGGACTATTAAGCTGCCTGTCCTGTCCAACCTAAGCCATGTTTCTGTAATACCCACTATATCCCAGTTCCATATTCAAAACCATATCTTAAGCTCATCTGCTTTCCCTGTCAAACCTCTTGCATTGAAATAAATGCAGTGCAGTGCTATCAAAAGGACAGACTGATGGGCAGAGGGGGTGGGATGGCCCTGTTGGTGAGGGATGACGTTCAGTCCCTTACGAAGGGGGAGACACAGAATCAGGAGATGTAGAGTCAGATTGGAGGGTGGCTAATGTTGTCCCAATTTTCAAGAAAGGTGGGAGAGAGAAAACAAGGAATTATAGACCGGTTAGCCTGATGTCAGTGGTGAGAAAGATGCTGGAGACTGGATTCGTCAGAGTCAGCATGGATTTACAAAGGGGAATATATTGACTTGGATTGAAAATTGGCTGACTGACAGGAAGCAAAGTGTAGTGATAAACGCTTCCTTTCGGAATGGCAGGCAGTGACTAGTGGGGTACCACAAGCATCGGTGCTGGGACCGCAGCTGTTTACAATATACATTAATAATATAGATGAACATATTAAAAGTAATATTAGCAAATTTGCTGATGACACAAAGCTGGGTGGCAGGTTGAAATGTGAGGAGGATGTTATGAGAATACACATTTCCATCTCTGATCTCCAGCATCTGCAGACCTCACTTTCTCCTCCTACACGTTAACTTGGACAGGCTAGGTGAGTGTACGGATGCATAGCAGATGCAGTTTAATGCGGATAAATGTGTGATTATCCACTTTGGAGGCAAGAACAGGAAGGCAGATTACTATCTAAAATGAGTCAAGTTTGGTAAAGGGGAAGTACAACGAGATCTAGGTATTCTTGTACATCAGTCAATGAAAGCAAGCATGCAGGTACAGCAGTTAGTGAAGAAAGCTCACTGCATGCTGGCCCCCATGACAAGAGGAATTGAGTATAGGAGCAAAGAGGTCCTTCTGCAGCTGTACAGGGCTCTGGTAAGACCGCACCTGGAGTATTGTGTGCAGTTTTGGTCTCCACATTTGAGGAAGAGCATTGTGGCTATTGAGGGAGTGTTGGGTAGGTTCATGAGGTCAATTCCCGGAATGGCGGAATGATCATATGTTGAAAGATTGGAGCGACTGAGCTTGTATACACTTGAGTATAGAAGAATGAGAGGGGATCTGATTGAGACCTAAAGATTATTAAAGGGTTGGACACTCTGGAGACAGGAAGCATGTTTCCACGGATGGGTGAGTCCAGAACCAGAGGACACAGTTTAAAAATAAGGGAGAGGCCCGAGTTGAGGAGAAATGTCTTCACCCAGAGAGTAGTGGACACATGGAGTGCACTGCCCCAGAAGGCAGTGGAGACCAAGTCTCTGGATACTTTCAGGAAAGAGACGGATAGAGCTGTTAAAGATAATGGAATCAAGTATTATGGAGATAAAACAGGAACAGGATACTGATGGTGGACGATCAGCCATGATCATAATGAATGGTGGTGCTGATTCAAAGGGCAGAATTGCCTATTCCTGCACCGATTGTCTATTGTACCTTGTCAGTCCTACCTCATTCTGTGCCTTTTCCTTGCCTGCCTTGCCTGTCTAACTTCTCAACTGTACCAGCCTCAGATTTACCTTCTTTCTCACTATCTCTTTAGGTTTACCCCTACGCCCTCACTGGTTTAATGCCTCCTGAGTAGGACGAGCAAATCTCCCTGCTTGGATATTAGACACCTTCCAATTCAGGTGTAATCCATCCTTCTTATGCACGTCAATTCTACCCCAGCAGAGATTCCAATGATCCAAAAATGTGAATCCTTCTCCCCTGTATCAGATCCTTGGCCACGCATTCATCTGCTCTACCCTGCTATTCCTACTCTCACTAGCATGTGGCACCGGGAGTAATCCAGATATTACTACCCACAAGGACTTGCTTATAATCCTCCAGGCTAATTTGCTATATTCTCTCATCAGGACTTCATCCTTTTCTCTTATGTCATTGGTACCAATGTACCAATTGGTACAGCGACCTACCATTGATCCTTCTCCACGTTCAGAATATTCTGCAGCCTCGGAGCCATCCTTCACCCAGAAAGTAGGGAGGCACCAGCCCATTCTGATGTCTCACTGTTAGCTGCAGAAACTGCGGTCTGTGCTGCAGACTAGAGAGTCCCCTATCACCATCAATCGCGCGGAACTGGATATACCTCACATTACACTAGATCTATTACACTAGGAAGTTGGCTGTCAGTGCGATATTCCCCTGAGAGTCTGTGACCCCCGACGCTTTCCAAAACAGGATACGTGTTTGAGATGGAAATGACCACAGGAGACTCCTGCACTACTTGCCCTCCGCTCCTCCCTTTCCGAGAGGAAACCCATCTACCTGACTGGATGGGCAGTTTTCCTACCTTTCTAAAACTGCCACCTATCCCACACCTCCGGCTCCTGTATATTCTTCATTACCTTTAACCGTCGCTCCATCTGATCCATGAAATCCTACAGGATTTACATCCTCACTTCCTGCAGACAATCAGGATCATTGAAACTTTCCTTAATCTCCTACATCTAACAGGAAGAGCACATCACTGTACGAATGGCCATCTCTGCACCTTAACAGTCCACAGACCCAGAAAAAGGCACACAGTCTTACAGCTGTACAAAACACTACTCTGGAATAAATTAGTACCGATATTTTATATTAAAAAACTTAATCAAAGTATCATAAGATGTGTATTTAAAGATATAAACCGTCGCCCTACTGAATGTCGTAGCTTTACTAAAAGAAAACAGACTAATTAGTTTTATCTTTGAAGAGCCTGAAACCCACTGAGCTGTGAGTCACAGATAAACAGCACTAAACAGAACCTTCGGTCAAAATTGTCCATGCCGACCAGATATCCGAACCTAATCTTATCCCTCTTGCCAGCACCTGGGCCATATCCTCTAAAATCTTTCCTATTCATGTCAAGTATCCAAATGCCTTTTAAATGCTATAACTGTCAGCCTCCACCACTTCTTCTGGCAGCTTATTCCAGACACGCACCACTCTCTGCGTGAAAAAGTTGCTCCTTAATTTCCTTTTATATCTTTCCCCTCTCACTCTCAACCTATGCTCTATTTCTGGACTCTCCTACTCAGGGAAAATACCTTGTCTGGTTACCCTACCCATGCTACCAATGATTTTATAAACCTCTACGGAGGTCACCCCTCAGTCTCTGATGCGCCAGGGAAAGAAAGCCCCAGACTTTTTGCACTCTTCCTGCAGTTCAAACCCTGGCAATATCCTTGTAAATCTTTTTTGAACCCTTTAAAGTTTCACAACATCCTTCCTATTGATGGAGAACAGAATTGCATACAATATTCCAAAAGAGGCCTAACCAATGTCCTGTACATGACCTTCCAACTTTTATACTCAATGCTCTGATCAATAAAGGAATGTATTCCAAACACTTTCTTCAATATCCTATCTACCTGCATCTCTACGTTCAAGGAAATATGAATCTGCACTGCAAGATATCTTTGTTCATCAAAACTATCTAGGAATTTGCCACGACGTGTATCAGTCCTGTTAAGATTTGCTTTTCCAAAATGCAGCACGTCACAATTATCTGAATTAAACTCCATCTGCCACTTCTCACCCATCTGAACAACATCCTGTTGTAATCTGAGATAACCCTCTTCGCTGTCCACTATATCTCCAATTTTGGTGTCATATATATATAAACGACGGAAAGTAGTGGACCCATCACTGATCCTTGCAGCACTCCACTGGTCACATGCCTCCAATCTGAAAAACAACCCTCCACCACCACGCTGTCTTCTATATTTGAGCCAGTTCTGTATCCAAATGGCTACTTCTCCCTGTATTCCATGAGACCTAACCTTGCTAATCAGTCTTCCATGGGGAACCTTGTCAAGCGCCTTACTGAATTCCATAGATCATGTCCACCTCTCTGCCCTCATCAATCCTCTTTGATACATCTTCAAATAACTCAATCAATTTTGTGAGACATGATTTCCCACACACATAGTCATGCTGACTATCACTAATCAGTCCTTGCTTTTCAGAATACAACTGTGCAAGCTTAGTAGGCTAACGTGACAGAGCTGGGACTGACTTCCTTCTGGGGTGTTTGGGAGGGATTGGAAATAACTTGGTGTGTGCTTAGGATCCAAAAAAGAATAGTAAAGGAACTACCAGGATTCTCAAAATAATGTGATGTGCAGTTGGTACTAATTTACAACAACAGGTTTAACAGTGGAAGATGGAGTGAGAAAGAAACCCTTAATCTGTTGTACTCTGCATGGTTTCTGCATTCCCCAGAAACAGTGTCAATGTCCCAGGAATTCTCCTGCTGCACCATCGTTCCAGTCAGACGCTCATCTACCTAAAACTCCGAGTTCTGTTCTCACTTGGACACAGCACTGAGATTATTGCAGGGATTGCTACATTTGAGGTCCCGCATGCTAACCATCCACCTGGCTCCCTAAATTCTAATTCCCAGACGACTTCACCCTTCCTACCCAGGTAATTCCTACCAACATGGACATGACCTTTGACTGCTCATTGACCCCAGACGAATGACCTGCAGACACCTTGATATTCTAAACCTCACTATACTGGAATTACAGAAACACTGACACCTTCTTCAATTTCCTGACTCCCCTGTGCGTATTGCGTCTCCTTCCTTCTCCCCCCCGCCCCCCTGTACAGTCAGGCTGCTTGTGGTGCCGCAGACATGACTCCGACATCCTTCCCTGAGCAACCCGCACCTTCATCAGCTTCCAAAACAGGAAACTGAATTGGGAGGGAGATATCAGGATATCCTTACATTCTCTGAATGTTTCTGTTCGATTGTCTAGTCCCTTATTCGCTTTCTTCTTCTCGGCTGTCATGTCTGAAGGGTGATCTGCTCCCATTTCACTCTGCTCCCTCACAGGGTCACCGTCTCTGTGAAAACCAGGCACGATTAGGCCTTGATCCTCAGTGCTGATTAATATCTTCCCACTTTGCTGCCGCTGTAACTCCCAGGAATGTTAGCCTCCTGCTCCTTCTCCAAGTTGCTCCCTCACATGGTCACTCCCTCTGTGACTAGGTGCTGATTTCGAGCCTCCTGCTCTGCTGTTTCTCCAAATCCAAGTCCCAGGAGGCCTCGATCCTCGCTGCTGATTTATATTCACCCGCTCTGTGCTGCTCTGTCTTAGGTTATCTGCCCTTGTGACTCCCAGGTAATGATACACCTCAAGCCTCAGTTGAGATTTATAACATCCCATTCCGCACTGCTCTCATACAGGATCGCTGTTGTGCTTGGAAAACAGTGGAAAAGAGGAGGATTAGACAGAGCAGAGGGTGTTACAGTGATTGGGCGAGTTGTATGGGATGGAACAGGTTATCTCGGGAGCTAGGCCGATCTGCAACAACTAAAGGAGGTTACTAGAAGTTACAGCGAGAGTTGCAGGCACTGAAGAAGGCAAAGGAAATAGAGAGATGTTGGCTTGTTCATGAGGGAGCTTTGTGGAGTCTAAACGGCTTTTTCTGAGCTGCTTACAGAGATGTGCAGACTTCAACCAATGCAAATTGATAGTCAGGAAGTGTTGTATGGTACTGGAGACGGTTGGATGTTACAGAGTTGGAAGACTAGCAGTAATTGGGGGGAAAATAAACTTTTGGAGCACTGGTGGTGTTCAAGGACCCTCAAGACATGAGGAAGTGCAGTGAATGGGAGCATTCCAAATAGTGGTATTGTAGGGGCTGGAAGTCTGGAGATGGATAAGGAGGATGAAAAATGCCAGTTTAGTATGCACAACCATTGTAATTATAGAGATTTAAGGAAGGGAACCTGTGCTGTCATTTATTACAGTTAGATGGAGAGTTACAGAAGCTGACGGGGTTACAAATTTAAAAAGGGAGAGAATTTAGGTGATCAGAAGTTTAAACAAGAATAAAGAAATTTTAGAGCTCTCTAGCGCAGGTAGGAATGGAGGAGGTGCGATTTTGTGAGGAACTATAAGAGTTATAACTCGGGGAGGCTGTCAGATATAAAAGGAAAAGCTGCGTTGTCTGTATGTAGTTACAGACATGAGGCGTGTTGTAGCGTCAGCTGGAGGGTACACAGATAACAACAGTTCAAACGGCTGGTGCAGTGGCTCTGGAAGGCAGCTCAGTAGGTATCAACAATGACTGCAGATGCTGGAAACCAGATTCTGGATTAGTGGTGCTGGAAGAGCACAGCAGTTCAGGCAGCATCCGAGGAGCAGTAAAATCGGCGTTTCGGGCAATTGCCCTTCATCATGAATACAGGCAGAGAGCCTGAAGGGTGGAGAGATAAGTGAGAGGAGGGTGGGGCTGAGGAGGAATTAGCATAAAGTACAATAGGTGAGTGGGGGAGGGCATGAAGGTGAAAGGTCACACACACACGTACACACATGCGTATACATACACATTTATGGGGTTAATTTGCACTCGCTCATTTGTATTTGCATACATAATCCGCTTTGTTCCAAATACAAACAATTCGTAGACAATTGGTCATTGTGGTATTTATCGCCTTCTTCTTTGCAAATGAACCCAGTCTGACTCCAGATGAAGAGACAGACAGACTCCAAACAAGACCTCATGCCGAAAATGCATTGTTTGACCGGAGGGGTCACCACCTTTCCACCGATAATACCTGAAGGTATCTCCAGGCAACGACATGAAAGAAAAGCGGACACTTGCATATTAATCAAACAAAACCTACTCCTTCATTCTAATTGATTAAAGATTTAAGAACCATCTTAGGTGTGTTCAATTAAAGCGCATGAGTTTACACGCTTTGATCTTTTTCCTTATAAATCCAATCCCTAAATTCTTCCTCTCTCCCTAAGACCTGGTGAAGAAGCAGCTCTCAGAAAGCTAGAGTTTTCAAATAAATCTATTGGACTATAATCTGGTGTCGTGCAGATTTTGGCCTTGTCCAACTCAGTCCAAAACCAGCACCTTCATATCATGGCTTTTATTAGTTAGCCAATCCTCTCTCCAAGCACGTTTTTTTCCTCACATAATGTGCTCTTGTCTTGCATATTATTCGTTTTTGAGGCACGTTTTGCAATTGCTTCTGGAAGTCCAGATATAATACATCTATAGGATCCCCTTTATCCATCTTGCTTGTCACATTTTTTTAAGTGTTAGTCAAATCATTCAAACATGACTGATGCTTAGTAATACTATGTTAACTGTCATAGATCGTGTCTTGACTTTGAAAATATCCCGTTATTAATTCCTTCATACCAGATTCTAACAATTTGTCTTCAATCCCAATAATTTGTCCAATACTTTCCATTCCCTAGTGAAGTTAGTTATTCTAAGTTCTTCCCTTTCTATAACCCGCACACTCTCTTTCAATTCCTGTGATACAGGCAAAAAGGTGTAAAAGATCTGCTCCAATTGATGTGCAAGATGAATGAGTGGCTGATTGGACTCATTCTGTTCAAAGTTTGAATAGTGGTCGTGAGTGTGAAGTCATCAGATGGAAGTCATACCAAAGGAATTTTTTTGATTTATTTCAGAGAGGTCATTTATTTGTTTTTTCAGCCAGGCCTTTGACAAAGCCCCTCGGGGGAAACTGATGAAGGAAGTACAATCTCATGGTATCAAGGGTAACTTGGTAAGTGGCATTGAAATTGTCTTAGTGGCAGGAGACACAGGGTGATGGGAGAAGTCTGTTTGTGTGACTGGAGACCAATGTCCCCTGGTGTACCACAGGGGTCAGTGCTGTGTCCCTTATTATTTGTGGTGTTCATAAATGATATAGATGTGAATGTGGAGGGGGGAGGGAGTGTGCGATAAATAAGTGTATGTTTGATACAATGATCGGCCGGGTGGTTGCCAGTGAGGAGGAAGGCCTGATGTTGCAGGAAGATACGGATGGAATGGTCAGATGGGTGGATCAATGGCAGATGGAATGTCACCCTGATAAATATGAGGTAATGCACTTTGGAGGAAGGAACGAGACAAGGGAGCACTCAATGAATGGTAGCACACTCGGAAGCTCAGAGGGTGCTTCGCCACACATCCCTAAATGGGACTGGACAGGGTAATAGGTTAGGTAAGAAGTCACATGCGACTGTTAGCATAGCTTTTATTAATCGAGACATAGATTGTAAGAGTTATACAGGACTGTGATTCGGGCAAGATGGAATACTGTGTACAGTTCTGGGAACCACATTACAGGAAGGATGTGATTGCACTGGAGGGCTGCAGAGAAGAAAGACTGGATAAGCTCGGGTTGTTTACTTTGGAGCAGAGAAGGCTGAGGGGATGTGATTCAGAAGGATGAGGTTAAGCGGAGTATGGAAAGGGGAGATAGACAGCACTTGTTCATTTTAGTCAAAGGACCAAGACGAGCAGCAGACATTTAAAGTGAAGGATTTGAAGTTTAGAGAGGATTTGAGGATTGTTTTTCACGCAGAGAGTGTTGGGTCAGGAATCAACTTCCTGAGAGGGTAGTTGTGATGGGTAATCTCACAACCTTTAAACAGCAATTGGACAAACACTTGGAGTATCATAACATTTCTGGCTATGGATCTCATGTAAGAAATTAGGACTAATGTAGATCATGCTTTTTTTTTGAGGGAACAGAGTCCATGCTTCTGTGATTGTTTCATTGTGGAGGAAGGTAAATGGTGTGTTGACGTTCATTTTAGGAGGATTTATGTACAGAAGAAAGGGTGTGTCACTGTCACTGTACAGGACTTTGGGTTGTCATAAGGTTTAGCTACACATGGTTCTGACTCTGGCATGTTCACCCACAGTCATCACTGAACCATAGATCGGCTTGATGGTAATGGTAGACTGACGGATTATCCAGGGGGATAAGTTACAGATTATGATTGAATACAATTCTGCTGCTGCTGTGATCTACAGCGCCACATGAATGCCCCGTTTGAGCTGCAATATCTGCAATTCAATTCTACTGACTGTCCCCCAGTTCACACCGAGACTTATTCACACATCAGCCCTCTACTCAGTGACCTGACCTGGTTTCTGATTTGGTAGCACTTCTATTTCCATATTCTCATTCCACTGAGGGTCTCTCCTTGATGTTATTGTTTCCAATTTATTGTCTTCCTTAAACCCTTTAACATATTCATCTGATTTTTTTTCCATTCTCTTAATACCATCATCTGTGTTTGATGTGAATGTGTTCCCTCTCTCTGGCCATGAGTAAGAGCTTTGTAGTGTCAGTGATGCCTGTCTTATGTAGATTCAGAGCCAATGAATGTGTGCACCTAATGTTACTGTCCACTTTCCGGTGACAGCGCTCCATATCAGACAGGGCGTTCGAGCAGCTTTGACACACGTCTGTGGAACTTGCTCAAAACAGATATTGCTAAAGAAACAATGCAGGTCTGGCAATATCTTGTGGAGTGAACGTAAAGTTGACTTTTCAGGTCCAGTGATACTTCTACAAAGCTCCCAGTTTCACCAAAAATATTTGCATTTTTCTTTCCAGTATCCATAATTATTTATTTAATTGAAAATTTGTTCTGTGCCTATTCATTTCTTGAGAAACTCAATAGCTGTGGCAGCATCTGCAGAGACAGAGAAACAGAGTTAGTGTTGCAAGTCTAGTGTGACAATTCTTCAGAACAGAGAAGGATTGGAAACTAGGCTTTTTAATCCCTTGAGAGAGGTGAGAGGATGGGTGATGGGGAAAAGAGGGCATGGCAAAAGACAAACCGGCTTTTAGCAGTGGTGAACGAGAAGATGATGCGAAATGGCTTTACTTTAAGATGTGAATGGGGAAAGGGGTTCTCTCTGTTGAGTGCAACATAAAGAAGACACAATCACAATAGGTCATAGGGAGGTGAGGAGGGAGAATGCATGAAACATGGAGGACAGCCATAATGGGTTCAGGCTGTGAAGTTATGAAATTGAATATTAACTCCTACAGGCTGTAACGTGCCAAAGTATAAAATGAGGTGTTATATGAGCTTGGGTTTTGTTTCAGTGAGACTTTGCAGCAGCCCAGGAACGAAAAGTTAACATGAGAGCGAGGTCGATTATTGAAATGGGAAGCAATGACAATGTCAGAATTATTCCTCCAGAGTGGGAGTGTTCCACAATGCAGTCTCTGTTTGGTCTCCCCAATGTAAAGGAGACTGCATTGTGAGCAACAATGACAGGAGACTGGATTGAAAGAGTACAAGTGAAATGTTGCTTCACCTGGATGTTGTTTTTGGGGCCTTGGACAGTGAGGAGGGAAGAGGTGAATGCGCAATTCTTGCAGCTTCTGCAATTGAACGGGAAAGTGCCATGGGGAAAGTGGGGAAGTGCTCGGGGTGATGGAAGGTGTCACAGAAGTCCCTGAGAAATACTGACATTGGACAGGAGGGGAAGATATGTTTGATGGTGCTGTCCTGCAGGTAATGGTGGAAGTGGCGGAGGATGATTCTGTGAATGTGGATTCTAGTGCAGTAGGAAGTGAGGGAAAGGGGAGATCCATCATTGTTCTGGGGAGGAGGGGACGGAGTGAGGGCAGACAGTGGGCGATGGGACAGTCACAGCTAAAAGCCCTGTCCACGAGAGTTAGGGGATTTCTGGTTTGAAGGAAAAGGAGGTCACGTCAGAGGCAGCTCACTGGAATGTGGCATCATCAAACAGAAATAACAGAGACGGAGAAACTTGGAGAATGGGGTCAGCCTCTAAATTGAGGATTTCTGTCTCACATTTGGTCTGAAGCGGGATGTGGAAATAGACCCAGAGGAAGGTCAGTGGGTATGCACGGGCAGACATTCAAGCAGATATCCCTTAACGCTCAGAAATTATAGTTTCTGTTCAAAAAGAAGGACTTGATAAGGAGATGAACCACCTATGGTTGACAAAAAGCTGTCAAGGATACTAATCAATCACAATTTAATAAGCGTTAGTGTAGGGCTTGGTTTGGATGTTTATTTAAGGGAGCAGAAGCAGATGCTGAGCATAAATTTCAGCTGTGCTTCCTGAATTACCCCCCGACATCCCTACCATTGCTGCTCCATCCTCTTCCCTGCTCGTCTCCCCTTCCTGTTTCCAGGTTCTCCCTCTCCAATTACAGAGCACATTCTCTCACATTATAGTCCTCCCCCCCCACTTCACCTGAAGCTCTTTCATCAATTTTACCTTCTCTGCACTAGCATCAAGGTGCGTATTGTGCTGCTATTTTGCCTCTGGTCTCAGTGTGGCTCGACCTCCCACTCACATCTCATTCCCGAAAGTTTTCTTCTTGTAGTAAACCTTATTGACAGCACCTCTCTCCCTTCGCACTGAATTCACACTGTGATCCAAAACCGAAAAAAGTATACTCAGCCTTCATCTCACTCTACTAAAGGTCCCTGCACGCTGCCCGTGTGGTATAAGAATTCCTTTCCTTACATAGATCCGGCCAGAGATACGTATTCGCTGTAGAGATCATCACCCCCTTTAGACCAAGGAATTCAGGAGCTTGATGTCTTATTGGCACTAGTAAGAGTTTCATGCTGCCTTAGTATTGTAACATGGAGTTAAACATATCACATTATGAAGTTCGGGCTGAGTGTTGTTTCCCTGTCATTTTTAATATTGTTTAAAATTAGCAGTGCTTATCTTTAAATGCTTGTTCTTGAAGTTAGTATCAGATGGAGTCTCGTAGGTTGAGAGGTGACATTATAGAAGATTATAAAATCATGTGAGGCATGGATAGGGTGAATAGCCAAGGTCTTTTCAGCAGGACAGGAGAGTCCAAACATCGATGACGTAGCTTTAAGGAGAAAAGGGAAAGATTTAAAAGGACCGAAGGGGCAGTGTTTTCACACAGAGCGCGATGTGTGTATAGAATGAGCTGCCAGGGGAAGAGTGGTAGATGCAAATACAGCTACAACATTTAAAAGACATTTGGACAAATATATGAATGGGAAAGGTTCAGTGGCATATGGGCTAAGGGCAAGCAGATGAAACTCGTTTAGTTTAGAAAACCTGTCAGCATGGACAAGTTGGACCAAAGGGTCTGTTTGAGCGATATGACTGTATGAATCTAGAAAGCGAGGAAAAAGGAAGAAAAGCTATTATGTAAGCAAATTGGCAAGAAATATAAAAACAAGCGGCATGAGCTTTTCCGTGTATATAAAGAAAGTCCAATATGAATGTGTGACCTTCGGTAGAAATGAATTCAGGAAAGTAGTTTGAGGACGTTTGGACGGTGTGCCTGGAGGGAATAGACAGATAATTTACACCAGAATTTTGCACTATTCTTCACAGGGGAAGGCACTGTAAGTATTACAATGATATAAACAAAATGATCATAGGAGGGAAGTTCTTGAACAGCCTCTAACAAAAGGAACAAGGTTTTTTTTTAATAAACAGATAAGACTAATGGTAGATAGGTCAGTACAACTTCATAGTTGGGTTTAAAAGCAGCGGTTACACAATTACTGCTGGTACTGAGGGAAAAAAAAACTATAACTCTCTGGATTGCAGGAATGAACCAGCGATTCTAGAGACCATCCAATGTGGCGCCTGTCTTCAATAAAATAGCGAGACTGAAAGCAGGAACCATTTAGCTTCACCATTATTGCTGGGAATCTGTGAGAGTCTGTTATTAAGGAAAGGACTGCAGGGCATTTAGAAAAGCTACACCTGGAGTCAGCATGGTTTTGCGAAAGGGGTTCTATAATTTCCCTGTAAAATCATTCAAAGTTTTTTGTGGAGATCCCTGAGAATGTAACAAGCGGAATTGATAAAAAGGAGCTGGTAGACACGGTGCTTTCCAGAGGGTTTCCAAAATGTATCACATTACTGGAGCTCGTAGTATGACGCTTAATATATTAGCATGGGATGACGGTTGATTAACACATAG
Source organism: Chiloscyllium plagiosum (assembly GCF_037043375.1). NCBI lineage: Eukaryota > Metazoa > Chordata > Chondrichthyes > Orectolobiformes > Hemiscylliidae > Chiloscyllium > Chiloscyllium plagiosum. Next base: position 96,425,398 of record NW_028270183.1, read on the forward strand.
AAATCGGAGAGTCATGGTTAATGGATCTTCCTGATAAAAAGTATCTGCTGGAGTATCACAAATATCAGTGCAATGGCACGATTTATTTACAATATATACTGATAGCCTGACGGCAAGAGCTGAGTGCATTATACATCCGAGTTTGAGGATGACACTGAGAACTAAAAGGCAGGCTGTTATTTAATGGAAAGGACTCACACAAAAAGAACAGTGCAAAGGGATGGGATTGTTCTTGTGTTTGAAACATAGCGACAGCATGCTGATGCAGCAAGTATCTTGGTTGGTTCGTTATGCGGATTCCTGGGATGAAAGCGTTGAATTATTGAGTACATCTAAAATGATGAAGCGATTATTCATTGTGGTTGAAATGAATGAGGGTGATATTACTGAAATGCACAAGATACAGAGGGGGCTTGACAATGTAGATTTTGAGAATTTGGATCCATTCCAGGGCAGAGTGTCGAACTCCGCGATGGAGAGCCAGAATAAGGGAGATGCAAAGATATATCTTCTTTCAGAAGGTAGTGAATGTCTGGAAATCCCTAATCCAGAGAGTGAGGGGGCTGGGACACTGAATGTATTTACAGACTGGGTGGATTGGGTTTTGACATATCAGCGAGTCCAGGGATACAAGGGGTTAGCAGGAAATTGGCGTTGAGCTCTGAAGTAGATCAGCTATGTTCTGATTAAATGACATTGCAGGCTTGAGGGGCCGAATGGCCTGGTCCGGTTCATATTTCTTACGTTCTTATGTTATTCTTTTGGAAAGTAACTGGTTATTTTCCTGAAAATGGTGTTGTACAATGTTGCATTCAGGCAGAGCAAAGAATTTGTTTGAGCTAACCCTGAAAGCGGGTAGAGGGCTGTACTCAAAGCGAATCAAGGTCTGTAACATGACCCACAACTGGAGTAGCAGTTACGGAGAGGAAAGGCCTGGGAAGAGGGATTGGGGTGGAGGTCAATTCCTGACTCAGCCTGGATTTTCCAAGTACTTTTCCCAAACTACACCTAAGCATCGGAGTGGCCTCGATCTGCCCCTGTGTAGCAGGTCCAAAGGGCTGAATGAAACAACATAACAAAAATCTGAGGGATAGGAGTGGGTCATTCTGCACTTTGACACTACTCCAACAGTAAATACGGTTGTGGCTAATTTCATTGTGGTCCCAGTTGCACTTTTCTCTCCCTGCACCATTTCTCCTGATTCACCTGTCTATGGACTACCTGGCGAACCCAGCCTCGATATAATATAAAGATTCAGCCATCCAAAACTTCTGGGAAATAGAATTCCCACTTGAGTGAAATCCCACTTTGTGAATTTCTCCTCATTCCTGTTTTGACAGAGTTTGGAGGGTGTCATTGTTTCCTTTTCTCGTCCAACTCCTTCACTGCTCACAACAAATCTTAAATATCACCTGTTTGGTGATATGGCCGATGATAAAAGACTCAGATTGGGTCAGGTTTAGTGGTAGGAACAAGTCAGGCAGATTTCTTTAGTCAGCCACAAGTATAACTAACAGAACTAACAGAGCAGCATGGTGGATCTGAGGGTAGCGCTGCTGCCTCACATCACCAAGGAGCTGAGTGCAATTCCATCCTTGGGCGACCCTCGATGTGGAGTTTGAACATTCTTCCTGTGTCTGTGTTCGTTTCCTCCCAGTGCTCCAGTTTCCTGCCACAGTCCAAAAATGTGTATCTTAGAGTGGATTGGCCATGCTAAATTGTCCATAGTTCCCAGCGATATGTAGATGAAGTGGATTAGTCATGCGAAATGCAGAATTACATGGATAGGGTAGGGGTCAGGACTGGGTGGGATGCTATTCGGTATGGCTGTGTGGATTTGATGGGCAGAATGTCCTGCTTCCTCACTGTCGAGGTTGTATAACAATGGCAACAAATTTGGACCATTAAAATACCTAGTGGGTATCTACCTGATCCACTCTGTTGGAGGTCTTATAAGTTTCAATGAGATCATCTCTCTTTCTATGTGTAACCTGTTAAACTCTCCATAATATAAGGCCTTCATCCCTGGAATACATGAGTTGAAACATCTCTGAACTGCTTCCAATGTAATTATATCCTTGTTGCAAGGTTTGTGAATGTTTGTTGCTCAGGTTGAGGTTTAGGGTGTCGGTTTGCTCGCTGAGCTGTGGGTTTGATATCCAGACATTTCATTACCTGGCTAGGTAACATCATCAGAGGCGACCTCCAAGTGAAGCGAAGCTGTTGTCTCCTGCTTTCTATTTATATGTTTGTCCTGGATGGGGTTCCTGGGGTTTGTGATGATGTCATTTCCTGTTCATTTTCTGAGGGATTGATATATGGTATCCAGATCTATGTGTTTGTTTATGGAGTTGTTATTGTAGTGCCAGGCCTCTAGGAATTCTCTGGCATGTCTTTGCTTCGCCTGTCCCAGGCTGGATGTGTTGTTCCAGTCGAAATGGTGTTTTTTTCATCCGTGTGTCGGGCTACGAGGGAGAGAGGGTTTTGTATTTTTGTGGCTTGCTGGTGTTCGTGAACCCTGGTGGATAACTTTCTTCCTGTTTGTCCTACGTAGTGTTTGTGGCAGTCCTTGCATGGAATTTTGTAGATGACGTTGGTTTTGTCCACTGGGTCTTTTAAGTTTGTTCGTTTTTTTTTTAGAGTATTGGTGGGTTTGTGTGCTACTAGGATTCCGAGGGGTCTTAGTAGTCTGGCTGTCATTTCTGAAACTTCTTTGATATATGGTAATGTGGTCAGGGTCTCTGGCTGTGTTTGGTCTGCTTGTCGTGGTTTGTTCTTGAGGAATCTGCGGACTGTATTTTTTGAGTATCCGTTCATCTTGAATACGTTGTAAAGGTGGTTCTCCTCTGTTTTCCGAAGTTCATCTGTGCTTCAGTGTGTGGTAGCTCGTTGCAATAGTGTTCTGATACAGCTTCGTTTGTGTGTGTTGGGATGGTTGCTGGTTTAGTTAAGTATTTCGTCAGTGTTTGTCAGTTTTCTGTATACGCAGGTTTATAGTTCTCAGTTGTCCATAGTCGATAATCTAGAAAACATTTTAAAATGCAAACAGTGATAGAACAGAGTTCGAAAGGACCATGGGGCCGCTCTGTCATGAGAGAGAGAACACTCGTGGTGGTTTGCCCTGAGAGTTACTACACCTCGGGTGATGGGGTGTGGTTAAGAGAGCGTCCCCTTCATGGTAACCTCTGTCAGTGTAGGGAATTGAACTGCCAGTGATTTTCACACCCACAGTACTCCTTGTCATGCCACAATGGATGTATGGAGCTGTAAATGGATGGGAGCCACACATCCTGTCATTTCCAGCATGGGCTGCAATTTTCCCCACTCTGTGCAGTGATCTAACACAGTGTTACTGAGAAATGCACTGGGGTGGTGTACACAGACCTACATGCTGGGAGGGTAACTGCTCCTGGTTTACAGATCAATGCACTAGGGTTGTGCGCACAGCTCTACATGCTGGGAAGGTAACTGCTACTGGTTTGCAGATCAATGCAGTGGGGTGGTGTACACAGCTCTACATGCTGGGAGTATAACTGCTCCAGGTTTACAGATCTATTCACTGTACAGCTACTCATACTGAACAGAAACCTTGTCGCATTTATAAAGCAAGGCACTGGTGTGGGCCGCAGACAGACTGATTCACCTGGATTACTGAATCAATGCACTGGTGTGGTCTGTGCTGGTCCCCATGCTGGACAGATAGCTAATGGCCTGGTGAGACCTGCGCAGTCTTCCATCCTTGGACAGATTGCTGGTTTGTCTGAGCGTGGTCTGCACAATATTCCACCCTGGAGAGATTGCTGTGTTGTAATGAGTCTGGTCTGGACACATTGCTATTTTATTCTGAGCCTGGTCTGCACAGTGCCTCATGCTGAGCAGATATTTCATCTGGGCGTATAAGTGTCTGGGCTGGATCTGTGAGGTGGATTAAGTATCCGAAATAATTCCTGATCGAGCTATCACTCCTTTAGCTCAACACATTCCCTGTCAAACCCTGTATTTCTGCAACATGTTGCCCATGAAATAATTATCCAAATAAAACGCGAATATCTGTCCTTCTTGCGATCCAAACGCGCAGAAACACCTGAAAATATATGATGAAGGCAGTCGCAACCAAAAGGATTTCTTATTTTAAAGGTGCTCTGTTTCAGATGCATTTTGCTTGCTCAAAGTGTTCGACACTGAGCAAAATACAATATATTCAAACACAGTAGACAAAATGCAACAAAAACTTAATTCTATTGGACAAGATAACATAATATTTGATTATTTAAATATTACACAGTAACTACTCCAATATGGTAACATCCTTGAGACACACCCTTGTCATAAAACAAATTCAGGAATCAGATTGGCTCACATGCAGTTCTCCAATCCAGGAGGAAAAAACAACAAAAGTCAATTCTGAGAGAAATCTCAGGGAGAGTGTCTGGCAGCCTGCAGAGGTTTCCTGCCTTCTGACCCTGCTGAGACCCAAGCCATAACTGGCAAAAGGTAAAATTAAGAATCCTGCTTCTGTGACAGCTTGACCATCACTCTACAGGACCCGGCTGTGGTTGCAAGGAAAAAAAGGAATGGACGGTATCTGCGCAGTCTATGCCACTGTAGGAGCCTCTCAAAAATGCCTAACCCCACCTAAGCAGTTAAATGATGGCAAGATAAATATCAAAGTTCAACATAAATAAAAAAATGAAATGATGTAGCAGGCCTGGTGGTCAGATACAGACGGCCTCGGAAGCCTAGCAATTCCTATCCTGCCAAAACACAGTCGAATCATCATGCTAGTGAAGAGAAAGCATTATCTCTCTCCGTCACTCTAACTTTACAATTGGAGATGTGCCATTCACCCAATAGTCAGTGATGTCAACATCCCAACCCAGACCAAGTATGTTTGTGGTCTATAAACGATGTAGTGAAGTGGGTTAACTGGAGCTGTTTGTTCGGTGACTGTGATTGATGTCACTCTTCATGGACCCTAACTGTGCCACTGGATAGTTTCCCTCTTCCATAATTAAGGGGCTTCTTTTAACCTGTTATTCCATAGTATCAGGGGCAGCGTCATCCTCAACACGATAGGGATCAGCAGCTCCAGAGAGAGGGAGAGGAATTGAATTTGAGAACAATAGACTGAAGTGTTCCAAACATGAACTGGAGTTTATCTGATAGTCTTTACTGGCTTTCTCAGGATTGGCCATGGTTAGAGTTGCGGATCGAAGCCGTACTGATGATTATTCAAGCCGGTTACTATCCGATCCTAACTATTATTGGTATTCCTGGTAAGTCTTTCCCTGTCAATTCTATAACCTATGGTGAATATCATTGCTAATTCTGTTATTTATATTTCGCAAAGACGTAGAGTATTTTCTTCCGGTTCAGTCACAATCTCCACTTCCTTTAAATGAATTTCAGACTCTTCACTCAGAAACATCTGAGAAGGATCAAGACTGTCCAGAACCTCGAATTTGACTTTTGCCCTGAACTGCTTTATATTTCTGTATTCTCTCTGTCATCAAATCTGCCCACACCCACCTCAATAATATCCCCAGTCTCCACCTCTGCCTCAGTGCTGTTGCTGAAATAAACATCATCTACCCCTTTGTTAACTTCACAGTTTATGGCTCCAGTTGTATTCTGACCTCTCTTCCAATTACAAATATTTTGACCACAAGCTTGTTCTCGTCACTACAGTTACTTCACAACTGGTACTCTGTATCAGATTCATGATGTCACTGGAGGTGTAATTCAGTGGCGCAGAATATGACTTGAAAGCCATTGTTTGAAATCTTACCACAACAGATGACTAAACTAAAATTTGAATGACAAAAATTGGCATGACATGTCACTGATGGAAACCATAAACGATCAGAATTTCTTTTATTATTAATCGTCTTTGGTAAAGAAACTTAACATTATTGCCCAGTCTGGATTAAGTGTGACTTCAGACCCACAATGAAATAGTTGGCTCCATGTTGTCTTGACAAATGGCCTCACAGTCAAGGGCAATTAGGGTGGACAACACATCCTGCCCTTGCCAGTGATGCTGAAATACCATGAAACAACAACGTTAAAGGTGAAATGAACCAAAGAACTGTGGATAATGGAGATCTGAAATAAAATTCTCCAGTATCCGCAAGTGTTGGAGAATCTCAATAGGCATGACAGCCTCTGTCAGGAGAAAAGCATAACTTTTTGAGTTCAGTGATTCTATCAAAACTCAATGCAACTGGGAAGTAATATTATTATATCAGGGATGGTTGGAAGGGTAAGTGGGAGGTTTGTGTTGAATGGATAAAGAAATGTCCAGCAAACGAGAGAGAGAGAAAGGAAAAGCAAACAAAAGGATTACTAATGATGAACTTGAAGGAAAATAGAATGGGAGGTTATTCTAACATTCCTGCCTTTCCCATATTCCCGAATATCACGTCCATTGAGGTAAGTACCTGGTTAAAGTGAATTCTGTTCCCTCTGTCTCTCTTCTCTGAGTGTGATGATCTACTCCATTGGCAATAATGGTGTTGCCCGTCTAGTTGCTGAGATACAGGGAAAGGTAATGTTACAGTGTCAACTGCTTCTTTCGATAGAGAAATTGTTACTGCGGGACTGTGCAGAGATGTAACGGTTTTCTCAGCCAGGAACATAAACTGCCGAGATGAATGAATTTTCAACACTGAATGGGTGCAGCATGCGTGTGGGGCATTGACTTGCAGTGTCATTAGAAAGTCAGTGGAGTTTCTGTGAATGGTGTTCTCAGGTTTGTTTTGTCAGCTGCTGAGTTCATTCCGGGAGACCAGAGGGTCTGGTGACCCCACTCTGGATACTACATTTACAGAGTGTCTGGGTCCATGATAAACAACTGGAGCAGAGACTACAAAGAAGGGAAGCTCTGCAAACAGGGAGGAGCAAGGAACTGAACTTTCCTCTCTGGCATTTCCAGAAACATTTGTCTAAGCTGCAACCATTCATGTGTAAAATGTGAAACCAGCTTGTTTCAAAAATGAGGTGCTCACTGAGCTGTATCCTCTCTTTCGGAATAACCTATAGTCTCTCACCAGGGACAGGACTGTGCAGACTCTCACCGTGAAGTGAACTGTTTCAATTCTGAAACATTCCAGGCAGGCGTGTGCAATATATCCACCATACCTGAAGTATAGTCCTCCGATGTAACACGAGCTGACCAAAGCCACCTGCCTGCTGAGAGGAATGCATTGGTTCCATCTCCACAGAGAAATGTACATAAATAACTTACAGAAATATGAAGATACAGAGTGAATTGTAAAAATGAGGAACTGCAGAAAATTAGAATTAATGAAGAGCATTTTTTGGAAATCTAATTGAATTGAAGTTTCATAAGTTCCTGCATCTGATGAGCTACATCCCAGAGTATTGAGGAGGTGAGAACAGAGCCAGTGAAATAATTATTCTTCAAAGCTGATTAGATTCTAGAAAGGATGCTGCAGACTGGAAAGTAGCTATTGTCAACCTAAACATTTAAAACAGGATGGAGAGAGAAAACAGAAAACTAAATAGCTTGATGTCAGCGGTCAAAAAACATTGAAACATTTTATAAGGAACGTGACAACTAGGCACTTGGAGAACAATGATATAATTTGGTAGAGTCAGCCTAGATTCAGGAAAGAGAAATGATCTTTGATAAACCTGCTGGGGTTTGTTGAGATTGTCCATTGTGACATCGAAATTGAGAATCAACGGGAGTGAAGTATTTGAATTTTCAGCACATACTTGACCTGGTTGAAAACAGGTGAGTGGGGAATGTTAGACTCCATGGGTAGGTAGGTGTGGAATATATACCATATGGATTAAAAATTGGGTAATGGAGATATGAGAAGAGTAGTGTTTTTGGCTGGACTGAAGGCTCGTTGGATATCAGATGAATCAGTGTTTGGGCAATAGCTGTTCACAAGGTACAAAAATGATCAGATGGGAACAACAAATATCTTCATGTCCATTTATGTTTATTAAATGGTGAGACATTGGGAAAAGGTGTTGTTGAAAATGACCTGGATCTTCTTGATCTTAAGTCATAAACAAATTTATACGGGGCAGAAAGTAAATGATATGTGGCTCTTCATGCAACACGATTGAAGTACCAGAGTTATATATTTCTTAATGGTAGTGTCTTGATGATAGAGTATTTGGTGCATTGTATACAGATTTGGCCTGCTTTATAAATAATGATCTCCATGTCACCGAGACAGTGCAAAGGAGTTTTATCAGACTAAACCCTGGCATGGTGGTACCATGAGGAGAGAGTGCAGGAACTGTATGTTTACTCCGCAGCGCTACGAGAGAATAAGAAGCTGAAATTTGATGGTTATGGAGGGACATTCATTATGTCTCAATCAGCTGAATAAGGTGAACATTCCATACTTTTCAGAGGATGTTGGATTCCCGATAGTTTACATGCATCTGCGGACATGCCCCATGTCGATTGATAGAGAGGTACATGCTCTGAACGAACTCTGGACACTTGAATGCACAAGTGTGACATTGCATTGAATGTCACTTTGCACACAAACCTGTCAGCAGCCACAGTAACTTCATTCTGAAACAGTTAGTCATTTCCCACTAGCTTCTCACATCCATGGAGACCATGGGTTTGCCTTCTCGGAGATTGAAGATAACTTGGAGACTGATTTAAAAAAGGGTTGGCTTTATTCCGACTGCCAGAAAACCATGTTAAAGTAACACTTACGTACTATGAGTAATTACGCCATGTGGATCAATTTGAAGCAGTCTATCTGTGCAGCCCCTGCTCCATTTGTTTGCAATGTTAAAACATTTCTGACACTTCCCTGTTCCTCTGTTAGTGACTTGAGAAGCTGAATGACCTCTTCCTGTTCCTTCGTAAGTGACTTTGGGTGTGAAATTGTCTCTTTCTGATCCCGTGTAAGTGACATGTGGGAGTGAGCAGATTCCTTCTTTTCCTGTATACTTGGCAGGAGGAACTGAATGGGCTATCCCTCATGTGCCCAGTAGTTTTGTTGGGCTGAATGACTTCCCCACATTCGTGTGGAACCATATTGAAGTGCTGAATGTGCTTCTTCTTTTACTGTGGAAATGTACAGTGATGTTACATAAATGTAACCCAGACGTTAACAGCACTATCTTGAATGTTGTCCAGGCCAAGTTACACATGGACACAGATTGCTTCAAGAGCTGAAGAGGGACAACTTGTTCGAACATCATGTAAACTTCAGTGACTATTCCATTTTCTGGTCAGTCTGGACTCAATGTGCTGAATGACCTCCTTCCACATTGCAGGAATTCCCCGCTGACAAACAGGAGATGCCTGGGCTGAGGGAGCTATCCTGAAGTTTTCCAGCAGAAATGCCCCACGGCTGAGATGATTGATGCCCACTGATGGTAAACATCTCCCTTGTGTTGTGAATGACTCCAAACAGTCGAGAGGTCACAATTAATTCTCATTAAGTGTAATTTCGCTCAGGCTCCCTGATATCATCCTCAGTCTAACACTGCGCTGATGTCTAGGCCAGTCTCCCGCACCTCAGTGTTCCCTCTTTTGTTCATATCAATAGGTCATGGTGTAGAAGCAGAGAATGGTTTCTTCAAACAGAGGGTAGTGATTGTTTGGACTTGTCTTACACAGAGATTTAGGGGAGAGAGATCCCTGAAAGGGACCAGTGGAGATCGGTTCTGGAAACTCTACTATTTGTTATTTTATAAATGAACTGGATGTTGTAGGTTACAACGGGACATGGACAGGATGCAGAGCTGGGCTGAGAAGTGGCAGATGGAGTTCAAACTGGAAAAATGTGAAGGGATTCCCTTTGCAAGTTCGAATGTGAATGCAGAATACTTGGTTAAAGGCAGGATTCTTGGCAGTGTGGAGGAACAGAAGGATCTTGGAGTCCGTGTCCACACATCCCTCAAATTGGCTACCCAAGTTGATGGGGTTGTTAAGAAGGAATATGTTGTGTTGGCTTTCATTAGCAGGGGATTGAGTTTAAGAGCCATGAGGTTATGTTGCAGCTCTATAGAGCCCTGGTTAGACCACACTTGGAATATTGTGTTCAGTTCTGGTCACCTATTATAGGAAGGATGTGGAAGCTTTAGAAAGGGTGCATAGGAAATTTACCAGGATGCTGCTTGGATTGGAGGGCAGGTCTTATAAAGTAACCTTGAGGGAGCGAGGGTTTTTCTCAATGGAGCAAAGAAAGATGAGAGGTAATTTGATAGAGGTGTACGAGATGATGAGAGTCATCGATAGAGTGAATAGCCAGAGGCTTTTTTTCCCAGGGCAGAAATATCTATCACAAGGGAATATAATTATAATGTAATTGGATGAAGGTTTAGGGAGATATCTGTGGTAAGTTCTTTAGACAGAGAGAGGTCGGTGTGTGGAATGCACTGCCAGCAGTGGAAATAGAGTCAAATACGTGATGAAAACTGAAGAGAATCTTGGATAGGCATATGGAAGAAAGTGATAGGAAGCATGTCGGTGAGACTGATCTTAGAGTAGGATAAACGGGGGGCACAACATCGAGTGCCGGATGACCTGTACTGTGCTGTACTGTACTTTGTTCTGTGTTCTATGGAAGTGCTCGTAGAGGCTGGAGATGGCTGCAGAGCAATATTTAAAGTGGCCTCACCAGCATCCCGTACAAGCGCAATATGCCACCCCAACTCCTTTACTCAAAGTTATGACCAATTAAGGCAAGCATGCCAACCGCGGTCTTCACTACCCTGTCTACCTGTAACTCCACTTTCAAGGAACTATGAACATGCATCCAGGGTCTCTTTGTTCAGCAACATTCCCCAGGGCACTACCCTGCTTTAACTTACCAAAATGCAAAACTTCACAAATATTAAAATTAAACTCTATCTGCCAGTTCTTGGCACATTGGCGGTCAGTGGTGCTGTTGTACTCTGAGCTAATCTTCCTCACTGTCTTCTGCACCACTTCTTTGATGTTATCTGTAAACTTACTTACCGTGCTTCCGATATTCACATCCAAGTCGTTTATATACATGATGAAAAGCTGTGAGCTCAGCACTGATTCTTTCAGCACACATCTGGCCATAGGCCTCCAGTCAGGAAAACAATCCATCACCTTCAATCCAATTTTGTATCCAATTGGTTAGATTTTCCTGGAAACCACATGACCTAACCTTAGTAATCTGTCTCCGATGGGGAAATATTATTAAACGCCTTGCTGATGTCTGTGTAAACAATGTGTACCACAGTGCCTTCAATTTTCTTTGTCACCTCTTCAGAATACCCAATCACATTAATGAGACAGGATTTCCATCGTACAAAGCCATGTTGACTATCCCTAATCAGTCCTCGTCTTTCTAAATGGATGTAAATCCTATCCCTCAGAATTCCCTCCAACAAACTCCTCGACACTGACGTTCGGCTCACTGAGTCGATAATTAACTATGTTTTTGGATCAATGTTCCCTTTTCTAGTCCTAATCGTCCACTGGCCACAAAAAGAAAATATAACTAGGTTGGTGATATGGCCAATGCTATACTTCTCAGATTGTGTCAGGGTCAGTGTTAGGAACAAGTCAGGCAGATTTCTTTAATCTGCTAAAACACGTTTGTGACCAAAACAAAATTTCTCAAACTATGATGGAAAGAATGACGATTGGGCATTGCAAATATGTCACACACACAGCATATATACACACACACAGACACTAACACACACACACGCACACACGCACACACGCACACGCACACACGCACACACACACACACAAACACACACACGTATGTTTGATAAAAAAAGAAAAACAAAATAACTGCAAAGTTAACTTGAAAGAAATTTGCCCAAATATTATTCGAACTCATGACCAAAAGAAAAAGGAGAGTTTGAACCGAATGCTGTTCTATTTATAGAGCAATCAAGTCCTACAGCATGGAGAGAGGCCTTTTTGCCCAAACTGATCCATGTTGACCCAAAGGTCCATCCACACTAACCCCATTTCACAGCACTTCGCCCATAGCCTTCTCGTCCTTTCCTGTCCATGTACCTGTCCAAATACCGTTTAAATATTGTTAATATAAATGCTTCAACCACTTCCGCTGGCAGCTCTTTCGCTTTGCGTACCACTCTCTGGGTAAAACAGTTTCCATCAGTTTGCCTTTTATTGTTTCTCATCTCACCTTAAACTGATGCCCTCTCCTTCTCGATTCCTCAACACCGGGGAAAAAGGCTGAATCCATTCACCCTATCCATTCACCTCTCATAATGCCTCTCATAATCTTGTACACTTCTATAAGATCCCCCTCAGTCTCCTACGCTCTAAGGAAATGTTCTCGCTTGTCCAACTTCTCCCTATATGTCTCACTGCTGTGTCCTGACAACATCTTTGTAAATTCCGTCTGCGCACATTACAATTTAAAAATATCCTTCTGATCGCAATGTGACCAAAACTGAACACAACACTACGAGTGCAGCTTCACCAACATCCTGTAGAAATGCAACATAACTTCCCAATTTCTCTCCTCCATGTCATGACCGATGCATGCCAGTGTGCCAAAAGCCTTCCTCACTGCCATGTCTACCTGTGTCATAACTTTCAGATAACGGGGGAACTGAACTCCATGGTCCCTCTGTTCAACTACACTGCTTAAGGCCTTACCATTCACCATGAAACACCTACATTGATCTAACTTTGCAAAAATATTCCTCGGCCCACCTCTCCAGTTGATCAAGTTCCTGCTGCAATTTCTTATAAACTTCCTCACTGTCCACGATACTGCCTACAAATTTATTAATCATGCGTTGTACATTCTCAAGAATATCATTGTTATAGATAATAAATAACAATGTGCCCAGCACTGACCCCTGAGGCACTTCATGTGTCACAGGCCTCCAGTCCGAGAGCCTCCTTGCACTATTACCCTCTGCTTACTACGATCAAGCCCAGTTTGCCAGTTCCCTCTGGATTCCATGCGATTCTAACCTTCCAGACCAGCCGACCAAGGGTAACCTTGTCAAAGGCCTACTGAAAACCATACAGACGACGTCTACTGCCCTGCCCTCATCAATATTTCTGGTCACTTCATCAAAGAACTCAAAGAAATTTGTGAGGCATAATCTCCCACTCACAAAACAATGCAATGTTTCCGGTATAAAAACAACTATTAATAATAATTATTAAAATTACTAATAACAAACAATAATAAATAATAATAAGATGACACTTCCAATGGAGAATAAAGTATCCATGGTATATGATCTTGGAACATAAATCATGGGTGAAGGGCAGAATAGATTTTGTACCTGTGTCATTGAACTGTACTAAAAAAGCAAGGGTGGCATGGTGGCTCAGTGGTTAGCACTACTGCCTCATAGTGCCACGGATCCAGGTTTGGTTACAGCATCGAGTGACTCTCTGTGTGGAGTTTGCACAATCTACCTGTGTTTGTGTGGGTTTCCTCCGGGTGCTGCATTTTCCTCCCACAATCCAAAGATATACAGGTTAGGTGAATTGGCCATGCTAAGTTACACATAGTGTTATGTGCATTAGTCGGGGTAAATATAGGGTAGGAGAATGGGACTGGATGGGTTGCTGTTCGGAGGGTCAGTATGGCCTTGTTGGGCCAAGTGGCCTGTTTGCAAACTGTCGGGAATCTGAAAAAAAAATTCTAATCAAATGCTGTCTTTCCAAATACACGTACATCTTATCCCTCAGAGTCTTCTCAAGTACCCTACCTACCATAGATGTTAGGCTTTTTGGTCTATAGTTCCCAGATTTTTATTTGCTTCCCTTCTTGAATAATGGCACAACATTTGCTACCCTCCAGTATTCTGGACCCTAAGCTGCGGCTAACGATGATGCAAAAATATCAACCAGGTTCCCATAGTTTCTTCTGTCATCTCTAAACGTGTTCTTGGAAACATCGGTTTAGGACCAGGAGATTTATTCACCTTCATACATTCTAATGCATCCAACAAGACCTCTCCTGTGATATTGACTAACCCAAGATATCACTGTGATCCTTTGTTCAGCTCCCAAGTCTTCATGTATTTCTCCACTGTAAAGACAGGGTAGAAATATTCATTGAGAATCTCACAAATCTCCTACGGTTCTAGACATGCATGTCTAGTTTGGACCTTGAGGGGTCATATTCGCATTTAGTTATTCTTTTTGTCTTTAATATACTTAAAGAACCTCTTTGGATTCAGCCAAATCTTCTCAGCCAAGGTTATCTTGTGCCCCCTTTTCGCCCTCCTGTTTTCCTTCTTCAGTAAACACCTGTATCCCCCTATATACCTCCAGGGATTTCCTCGATCCCAGCTGCATGGACCTGAGCCACGCCATCTTTTTTCTGGTCAAAGCCTCAATACCTCCTGACATCCAGTGTTCCCTATTCCTGCTAACCATGCCTTTTACCTCAAAGGAGCATATAGACCTTGAACTCTAGAAATTTCACTTTTCAAGGCCTCCCACTTGCAGGAGGTCCCTTAGCCTGCAAACAAACTCCTCCAACCAACCCCTACAAGCTCCTGTCTAATTCCATCAAAATTCGCCTTGCCCCAACTTAGAACTTGAACATATGGACCAGTTATGTCCTTCTCCATAACTATTTAAAACTAATACAACTATAGTCACTGGTCCCAGAGTGCTCCCCCACTGTTACCTCAGTCATCTGTCCTCCCCTAGTTCTTCGAGTAGGTCAAGTTTTACCCCTTCCCGAGTTGCACCCTCTACACACTGCTTGTGGAAACTTTCTTGGACACACTTAACAGATGCACCCCATCTCAGTCCTTTACTCTATGTCCTTCCCAGTCTATGTTACGAGCATTAAAATCTCCTACTATGGCAATCACATTAGCCCTGCAAGTCTCCCCAATCGATCTACATATTTTTGCTCGGCTAATTCCTCGTTTACTATTTGAGGGCCGATGGAACAACCCAAAAAATATCACCATTCCCTTCTTATTTCTAAGCTCCTCTACAAATCATCACTGGATATTCCTTCAGTTATTTTATTTCTGATTACTGCTGTGATTCTCGCCTTAATGAAACTCCCCGTCCCCTCCTTCCACCATCTCTGTCTCACATAAAGCACCTGTACCCTGGTACATTAAGCTGCCAGTCCTGTCCCTCCCTTAGCCATGTGTCTGTAATGACTATAACATCCCAGTCCCACATACCCCACGCACTGAGATCATTGGACTTACCTGTCAGCCATCTTACATTGAAACAGGTGCAATTCAATCCAACAGGCATTCGTTGCTCCATGTCATGTTCCTGCCTAACCTATCTCTGCTCTTTACTGTTTGTAATTACGGTATCTCCTTCCAGCCTTGCACTTGCAACCCTGCTGTTGAGGATCCCACGCTGTCCCCCACGCCAGCCAATCTAGTTGAAACACTCCCTTGTAGCACTAGCAAACCTGCCTGCCAGGATATTAGTCCCCTTCCGATTCAGGTACAACTTGTCCTTCATGAACAGGTCACCTCTGCCCCACAAAAGATCCGAATGATCTAAAACTCTGAATCAATTATTTAGCCACGCATTCGTCTGCCATGTCGTCCAGTTCTTACCCTCTTTAGCACAGAGCACTGGAAGTAAACTGGATATTACCACTGTCGTGGTCTTGTCTTTTTCCCTTTTTCCTAGCTCTCTATAGTCACTCTGCAGGACCTCATCACTATTTCTACCTGTGTCATTTGTACCAATGTGTTCCGTGGCTTCTGGCCGCTCCCCCACCCCGGTGAGAACGTTCTGCAGCCGCTCGGAGACATCCTGGACTCTGGCACGTAGTTGGCTATGCATTATCTTGGATTCCCATTTGCAGCCACAGGATCTCTTCTCTGTTCCCCTCACTATCGAGTCTGAATATTTACTTCTGAAGTTATGCATCTCGCATAACCTTCTGACAATGGTATTTCTTCCTGAAACAGTTGGATTTGGCTTAATTGATTTGCTTCAGGCAGTGGACAAATTCCAATGAATCCTCATCAGGAATCATCCATGAGTGGGAAAGGCGACTGTTTATTTTTTCACTCCCAGGCATTGCTGTGATGAGCGGTAGGGAAACAGAAAGGGAGCAATAGACTGTTCCTTCACAGATAGGGTATATTTTCCCATCTCCAAGTTAAAGCAGTAACGTTATCAGTCCCCAAACCGGACCATGTGTGCTCTCCTTGAATATTGTCTGAGCTATATGACTCCATCATATTCTCTACTCCAGGTCAGTGCATTATTGCTGTTATCGTACGCAGAATCAATTCATTAACAATAAATGGCCATACTTGTTTTGATGATGTGTTAATATGTGCCTGCATAATGTAAACATAAGCGTTTGAGGACTTCACAATATCTGTGTTAAGAAAAAATATGTTTTATTCTTAAACAAATACAGAAATTGCTGGAAAAGGTCAGCCTGACTGGCATCAGATATGAAGAGAAATCAGAGTTCAATGTTTCGGTCCAATGACCTTTCCTTTGAACCTGGCTTATTCTTTAATTATTTCCCCAATTTCATTCTCCCACATAAGAAGAAATATCCATCCGGTATTCACCAACTACACTCTTCTCAAGATGTTATATGGTCAATAAAACATCTCTCATTCTCAGGCCGGATTGTTCCTTCTTTGTAATGTAATGTCTTCATCCCAAGAATGAGTAAAGAGAAAAATATTTGAAACGTTTCAAAAGTAACTTTGTTTTTATAAGTTAAGACAATTATGACTACACATAATACATCAGATGTGTTCTCAGCAATGCCCTGTACTGATGCAAAAAAATCGCTAAGATCAAACACAACACCCTTTGCACGAAACAGAATAATTCCATTTACCTTCCAAATCACGAGCTGCATCTTCAGAGTAATTTGATGTGATTCATGTACCAAGACACACAAATCCCTCTGGACCATTGAGTTCTACATTCTCCTTGAATTTAAATAATTTTCTGCTGTTTTGTCTTTTCCGCAAAACAGAAAATTCCCATCACATATATATTGTACTTTTTTTTCTGCTGAAGGTTTGCTCAAAACTGAGCTCTGTCTGTATGC
Source organism: Chiloscyllium plagiosum (assembly GCF_037043375.1). NCBI lineage: Eukaryota > Metazoa > Chordata > Chondrichthyes > Orectolobiformes > Hemiscylliidae > Chiloscyllium > Chiloscyllium plagiosum. Next base: position 96,442,419 of record NW_028270183.1, read on the forward strand.
CATTGCTTGATGCTCTGCCACCCCCGTCTGTATGCCATTGCAGATGTTCTGCCCTCTCCTGTCTGCATCCCATCGCAGGCGCTCTGCCTCCCCGTCTGTATCCATTTGCATATGCTTTCCGTCCCCCGTCTGCATTTCATTGCAGATGCTCTTCCTCCCCGTCTGTATTCCACTGCAGACGCCCTATCCTGCCCCTGTCTGTATCCAATTGCAGGTGCCCTGCCCTCCCTCTGGCTGTATCCCACTGCAGACGCTCTTGCCTCCCCCCGTCTGTATCCCATTGCAGACGCTCTGCCTCTACTGTCTGTATGCCACTGCAGACGCTCTGCCTTCTGAGTCTATATCCAAGTGCAGACGCTCTGCCTCCCCGTCAATATCCATTTGCATACGCTTTCCCTCCCCCTGCCTGTATTCCACTGCAGACGCCCTACCCTGTCCCTGTCTGTATACAATTGCAGTCGCCCTGCCCTCCCTCTGTCCGTATCCAAAACAGACGCTCTTCCCTCCCCCTGTCTGTATCCCATTGCAGACGCTCTGCCTTCCCACTGTCTGTATCCCGTTGTAGACGCTCTGCTCCCCTGTCTGTATTCCACTGCAGACGATATTCCCTCCCCCTCTCGGTATCCCATTGCAGACACTCTGACTTCCCACGTCTTCATCCCTTTGCAGACACTCTGCCCTCCCCTGTCTGTATCCCATTGCAGATGCTCTGCCCTCCCCCGTCTGCATCCCATTGCAGACAGTCTGCCCTCTCCCTGTCTGTATTCCATTGCAGACATTCTGCCCTCCCCCGCCTTCATCCCATTGCAGACACTCTGCCCTCCCCTGTCAGTATCCCATTGCAGATGCTCTGCCCTCCCCGTGTCTGTATCCCATTGCAGATGCACTGCTCTCCCCTGTCTGTAACCCATTGCAGATGCTCTGCCCTACCCCCGTCTGCGTCCCATTGCAGATTATCTGTCCTCCCCTGTCTGTATCCCATTGCAGACGCTCTGCCCTCCTCCGGTCTGTATCTCATTGCTGATGCTCTGCCCTCTCCCTGTCTGTATTCCATTGCAGACGCTCTGCCCTCCCCTATCTGTATCTCATTGGAGACTCTCTATCTCCACTTGACATCTTATTGATTGACTATCCTGATGTATGAGCACACTGAGCTCCATCCCCTTCATCCAATTCATTGGTATGGATTGTAAGTTGTTGATGATCTCACACAGATCCCTGAAGAATTCCACTAGTTACAACTTTCCAAACACAAAATGAATAATGATCTCTACTCTGTATTTCCTGACGCCACCCAAGGCGTCCCTGCTCCTGCGTAGCAGTCTCGGATGGTTATATGACGTCCTCCTGTGCTGTGTAAGTTACTGAAATAACTTCAATACTTCATGCTATTCCTGTCTAACCCCGTGGAGGTGCATTATGGCCTACCCCTGCTATATTGTTACGATGCTAACTAGCTGAATGGGATCTTTCTCTCCATCTGTAACAGCCTCAGGAGTTAATTGACAGCACAACGGGTGAGGTAGGAGCAGCAGTTGGCCATTCGTCCCCTCCAACTTGCTGCTCAGTTTAAAATCATCATGGCTGGTCTGATTGTAGCTGAATACCCCTTTCCTCTCAGTTCCCAATAAACAATGACTCCCCTGTCAATCAAAGGTCAGTCAAGGACAGCCTTGAGTATCCTCAATGACCCAGACTTCACTGTTCCCGGAGGATGAGAACACCACAGATCGCACAATCCAAAGGAGAACGGAGCAACGTTATCTCAAATGGAAAAGGGAGACTCATTTCGTTTTAAAGTGTGTTAACATCACAGCAAGTCAACTCCTCTTTTCAGAACAAGGGCACAGCAAATAGGAACAAACATATACCATTCAGCTCCTCAAACGTATCCCATAGTCTCATTGACTGTTCAGTCAAGTATTTATCAAACTGAGCTTCTACTGCACACTTGTAAAATAATCCTGACACCTTAAGACGCAGAGCAGAGGAAATTGGAATTAGGCCATTTGGCCCATCAGGTCCACTTTGCTGTTTGATCCTGTCTGGTGTGTTTCTCAACACAATTTCACCGCCTTCTCACTGTAACTCTCAATCGTTGTTTTAATCTAACCTTTGTCTTAAATACATGGTTGCGTCCGTGTCTTTGTATGTGAGTGTGATTGCGTGTGTGTTTCTGTGCATATCTGTTTAATGGCAGGAGACAGGGTGGTGGTGGATGGTTGAGTTTTGAACTGGACGTCTGTGGGCAGCAATGATCCAGAGGCAAAATAGTTGGGTCCACTTTGTTTGCCATTTATATAAATGATTTAAATGAGAATTATAGAAGGCAAATTTCGCTAATTTGCGGATGACATCAAGTTTAGATGTACATTGGACAATGTTTGTATAATGGTGAACAACTGAAGATTACAAAGAGACCTTCATTAATTAAATCAATGATTCATAGAGATGTACAACAGGGAAACAGACCCTTCAACTCGTTCAGGCCATCCAAATATTCTAAATTAATCCACTCACGTTTGCCAGAATTTGGCCCATATCCCACTAATCATAAAGCCACCCAGTTGACTTTTAAATGCTACAATTATTCCAGCTCTTCATTGTCTTTCAAATATTTCTCTTCCCACCTGAAACCTATATCGTCTAGTTTTAGACTCTCCTACCTTGGGAAGGGGGGGTGGGGGGGCGGGGTAGGAACCTTGACCACTCACCCTATCCAGGCCCTTCATAATTTTATAAACCTCTAGAACGAGTAAATGTAACGCCAATCAAGACAGTTGCCTGCGCTTTCAGTCACCCTGGGTCTATAGTCTCAAATTCAGTAGTCGTACCTCTTCATTCTCCATCAAGGTACGTTTAAAAAAAAACTTTAATCAACTTGTTCAGACATATTATGAAACAGCTCTGTGGGATTTGAAATTAGAATTTTCAGCGCAGTGATAGGGACACTACCATCATTCAGCATTAGCCCCTAAAGCTGCATCATGATGCTTCTCTGTGTTTGTTCTTCAGCGTGTTGTAATATGCTGTGATACACCTCCACAGGACATGAATACACACCACATTCTCCAGAGAGAGGGACACTCCCACACGTTCATGTACTGGAATCGAATTCAGAGTTCCGACCCAGAAACATGGGCACGACCCACTACACAAGGTCTACCCATGCCCAGATTCTGGGTCTTATTCTAAGTATATGGATATATTAAATTCTGCTTAACATTAACAAATTATATAGGGGACATTTCTGATTGAAAAAAGTACGTTATTAGCCTCAACTATAGGACGTTGAGTGCAGTAGCTGTGCCATTGAGATAAACTATGAACATCTTTAATTGCTTGGCTATGATTAACGGTTTAAATGGCTGTTATCAGTCGTCTGCTATATCAGGGAAAGAAATCCTGCAAACACACTCTGCACTATGAAGGTTCTCAAATAGATATCAATACTGACCACCAGAGACGAGGAAAGAGCACAATTCTGGGCCCAAAACACCGGTTACTCTTTCAAATCTCCAACATGTGGCTTTCCTCTTCCGAAAATTATGAAGTCATGCAAGAGAACTGTTCACTATCCAGCTTCTCCTTACCCAATCCTCCCTCTGCCTGCGCAAGGCAAACCAAGCTCTGGATCTTTGGGAAAGTCAAGACTGTTGTTTGTGGGCCTACTGGAGAGGGGAGTGTCGTTTTAGTCCGAAGGGAGAATGTAGAGGGGTTAGTAATATCACTCACCGGGCTAACGTGTGGCAGTTGGAGTTTAACTTGGATACATGCGAGGTGTTGCATTTTGAAAAAATCAAACAAGGGGAGGGCTTGTACAACTAATACTAGGCGTTGGTAGTTATGTAGAAAAGAGGCACCCGGGGCGCAGGTGTAATTCTTTGAAGTTTATGCTGCAGAGTATTTAAGGTTACTTCATTGCTCAGACCTTTGAGATTAGAAGTTGAGAAGTCATGCTGAGGTTGTGCACAACATTGATGAAACCTCTTCTGTTGTACTGTGTGCAATTATAGTCGTTATGTTATAGGAGGGATATTATTAAGCCGGAGAGGTTCGGAAGAGATTTACCAGGTTGTTACCATGAACACTTCATCTTCTGCCTCGGGAGCCTACAAACACAAGGCATGACCATTGAATTGACCAGTTTCCAAACCACCATCACCGACCCACCCTCCCAAAACCAACTCTCTGACTCAGGTCCGCCCTCTCGAGGGGACGTACCTGCCCATGTTTCTTCCCACCGACAGCTCCACACTCCCCATCGACCTATCACTATCACCTCTCACCTTCGTCCACGTATCGCCTACCTTTCCCCAGCCTCACTCCACCACCCATTTGCTCTCTGCCCTCTTCCCCCTCCTCAGTCATGAAGGAGGGTCCTGACTGAAAGGTTGACTCTCTTGCTCCTCGGTTGTTGGCTGAACAACCGTGTCTTTTCGACCACCACACGTTACCTACACTGAATTCTCCAGCATCTGCAGTCCCCATTGTCTCTTAGGTACAATTCTCTGTTAACATAATGTCGCTGTATGTTGTAAACACACATAGTCTAAGGGACAGTTTCTTCAAGGCCATTGATGATAGAAGTTCTCTTCATGTTTTATTGGTATTTTAATGCCAGAGCAGCAGTTACAGGATGTATGCTTCCATTTATAAACAGGGAAGCATATTCATGTTCCGATAAATCTCCAGTATTACTCCCATATCCAAGACAGATTGAATTGTATTGGCCTACAAACCCCAACATTCGTTCATTCAATCACCCTCACATATACCTATCAGAATGTGTAAATATTAATCGTTATTTTGAATTTTAATAAGATAGTATTGAATTGAAACAGGTTAACATTAGTTCAGCGAATGTTATTGATGTCAGTCTCCGTGGATCCTAATTGGGTCATGGGAGGATTTGCCTCTTCTCTTAATTAAGGATTCGGTTCAACGAATTATCCCATAGTATGAGCAGGAGCTCACCGACAGCACTAACAGAGATAAGCTGCTCCAGAGAGAGGTGGAGGAGAGATTAGAATCTGAGAACATTAGAGTGGAATGTTCCAACAATGGACAGGAGTTTGTCCTATGGTCTTTACTGGATTTCCCAGCCTGGGATATCATGAGCTTGGTGGATTTTTAATTTTATGCTGGTTATTGAAGCTGGTTACTATCCCATCCTCGCTATAGTTAGTGTTCCTGGTAAGTCATTCTATCTGTTCATTAAGCCAGGTTAAACTGAATTGCTGCTGATTTTATTTAAAATTTAGTAAGGTGGACGTCAACATTTTCAATTCTAATGAAATATTCCATTACACACAAATTATAACGAGAAAATTACTCATGACAAATTACTCACCAATATGCGAGGAGGAACCAGACTGTTCTCAATCTCCATAATCCTTCAAGCCGTTGCACAGATCTACATTTCTATATCATCCCCATTCACGAATCCTGTCCAATACCACCATCATGATATCCCCGTCTCCTCCTCCACCTCAGTGCATCTTCTGAATAAACCATCAATTGTCCCTTTGTTAAATATGGACACATGTTATCAAGTCATTTCTAACTACATATTAATGACAGAATAATTGCGCTTGAGTATGTTGAACTTGTTCACTGCACAGAATCCGTCAGACAGGCAGGCACTGCATGCTGCTTAAGACATTGCACATAATCTAGAGGCACAGAATAATAGTCTGTTGATATCTCATGAAGGAAATTGATGTAATTGATCTGAAACCACCATCATTTGTGAGAAAACGCCCACCTGCCTGCATCATGTCCTTCAATGAAATCAATGGGTTATCCTTCCCCAGTCAGGTCTGCGCAAACTCACAGCAATGTGTTTTACTCTTTATTATCCTGTGGAACAGTTGAACCAGTCACTCAGTTCAAGATCCATATAACATGCTGGCCTGGCCAGGGCTGCACACATCCCGTGAGAGAAGAACAAAAGTAAAGTTAGCTCCCTTCCTCTGCCTGTTTTCCTTATTCCTACACTTCATTTCCATTCAGGTAGGTGACCATTCCCTAACTAAAGTGCAGTCTTTCTGACTGAGTCTCTCCCCAAGAGCGATGGTCATCTCCACGGGCGCCTCTGGTGCTGGCTTTACTGATGCTGATATACATAAAACGAAAAAAGGGGTTTGAGAGATGGGACACGAAGTATAATTGGGGGATTTCTTAACTAGATAAAAAGAGAGAACGAGAGACAGAATATAGATGTGGAGATAAGAAAAAGGAGAAAACTAGATTGTCGACAGAAGTAAATGTACATCCCTCAATGTTTTGGCAATTCCTGTGTGCTGTGGTCCTTTGTACACTACATGTACAACAGAGTAATATGTTCAAATGCTGAGTCTGATGCCAGAATTTGTCTCTCCAGTAATGTGACAGACGCTAGCTTTGGAAAGAACCCAGCAGGCCAATATATTTAATTCCTGGTAGAAAGGGGATTAACTGAAATAAGTTGGGACACCAGAACCAAGAATTATAACACACATTCTGAAAAGAATGAGAGACAAGAGAAGGGAATCCCAGATAATGGGGAACGTTGAGAGAAGGGGAACATATCACTTCAGATGAGGACCACATAATGTGTTAATGCTTTATAAATGTTATACACCATTTTTCGTTAACTGTGTCTCCGTTGTTCATTCAGAATGTGTTGTACACATATGAACAATCTTCCTTATCTGAACACACTCTGATTAAATAGTGTGCATAAAACCATTTTTCCTCCATTTCAATCTGTCCTGTTGTCGTGTTACCTGGATACATGAACACCAACTGGCCACCAAAAGACATGGAAATGTGTTGCTGGAAAAGCGCAGCAGGTCAGGCAGCATCTAGGGAACAGGAGAATCGACATTTCGGGCATTAGCCCTTCTTCAGGAAGCCCTGAAGAAGGGCTAATGCCCGAAACGTTGATTCTCCTGTTCCCTAGATGCTGCCTGACCTGCTGCGCTTTTCCAGCAACACATTTCCATCGCTGATCTCGAGCATCTGCAGACCTCACTTTCTCGCCAAAAGACATGACCCACTATCACTAGTTTCCGTACATACAGACAAAGAAGGACACCACTTTGACTGGGACTATACACACATCCTCGGACACGCAAAACAAAGACACACACGAAAGTTCTGCGAGGCATGGCCTGCTAACCAGAAGTACATTACTAAACACATCATTTTAGATCCTATCTACCTTCCCTTGAAAAAAAAGAACTGGAATTGACATCACCCAACTTAAGAAACCAAAACCTATAAATGGAGAGGTGGAACTTACCACCAGTGTATCACTGGAGACTCTTACTGTTGATGTTACCTAGTCATGGTGACGAAACATCTGAAAACAAACCTTCCAGCTCATCGAGTTAACCTACATACTTATAAATTGTTATTTTTCTTTTAATAGTGGAATTTGGGATTACTTTGTCACTCATGTTTTATCAGAGTACGAGGCGAGGTGAGCTTTTCTTGGTGTGTGGTTTTAATTAACAGAGGGGTTCGACATTGACATCATAACGTTTGACGGCTCGTTGTCTGGGATTTGAACAGATTTGGGGTACAAAAGGACCCAACAGATTCCATCACTTGGCAGTTAGTGACCTAGGCCTTCAAATAAAAAAGGTGATAAATGCATTTAGTTTTGTTTCCTTGTTGGAAATGTGTTGCTGGAAAAGCGCAGCAGGTCAGGCAGCATCCAGGGAACAGGAGAATCGACGTTTCGGGCATAAGCCCTTCTAGTTAAATGAAAAGAAATGGCGTTTAACATTACTAAAGAGGTTCTGGGGTTTGAAGATGATTCCCAAATTTGCCAAGGAGGCGTAGAAAGACAAAAGAAGGGCAGATTTTTAGAATTAACAAGTAGATTAGAAATGAGCTTCACCAGGAACAAAAGGAAAGCTGGAATTGTAATGGAGATGGTCAAGCACTTTGGTGTATCAGAGGAAGAGGCAACTGCAGGCGAGTTATAAAAACTTAAATTGCAACAGGAGTTAGCAGATAAAGAAAGACAGAAAGAGAAAGAGAGGAAAAGAGAGGGAGAGTTTGAAATTCAGAAGTTTGGAATTAGGTAAAAAAGTTAAATTAGCAGGATGAAGGGAGAACGTAGGGATGTATACAACTATGTTAATATATTGCAATATTTCGGTGAGGAAAATGTCAAAATCTTTTTTATTATATTTGCAAAATTGGCTTGGCAGATGGCGTGTCCAGTGAACTTGTTCACTGCGAGTTCAGACTAAGCTGTTGGGCATAGCTTGAAAGATATGTGCAGTGCTGTTACATGAGGGAGGAAGAGACTATGCAGAAATCAAACAGGCTATTTAGAGTGCTTATGGGTTGGTACTAGAAGCATATGGACAGCTGTTCAGAAATATAGAGACGGAACCAGATCAGACTGATGTTGAGTTTGAAAGAAGTAACCACAGATATTTTGAGAAATGGGTGCAGGCCTTAAAAATGGACAAGATCTGTGAGGCCCGAAGGGAGATTATTCTGCTGGAGGAGTTTAAAGACTCACTTCCAGAGATGGTAAGAATTTATATGAATGAACAGAAAGTTCAAGAAATGAGAAGCACGGCAGAAATGGAAGATAAATATGCATTGGTGCATGAGATGAAATTTAGCTTCTGGGAAGATTTTCATCCTGTGAGCGATAGAAATTGGGAGAAGGTGAGATCCTACACTACAAAGTGAACAGTAGAGCACATTGACTGTAGTTTACCACAGGTGAAAAAAAAAGCCCAAGGGGGTTGAAAGGAGGTGAAAGGCCTCACGTGTTCTCACTATAAGGGAGTGGAACACATAAAATTACAGTGCCGATGGTTTAAGAAGGTGTTTTCACTGCAGTAATCTGGGACACACCGTGCAGGGCATTGAAGGAACACACTTTGGGAAAAGATGACGTAAAAGAAGTTAAGCCAGTGGCATTTGTGAAGCTGTAAAAGGAGACTCCAAGTGGAGCTGAGGAGCTGCAGGGGAATGCACAGCCGAGATTGTGGTTAGGTATGGAATCAGTGTCTGTTCTCCATAAAGAATTCGCCTCTGTGGATAAACTTTACAACGAGAAAAACGGGGTGGGGGAAGGAGGACAAGAATTTATAAATTTGTGAGTTACGGGATCTGCTCAGTCTCTAATAGTTGAGAAGTGAGGCGCCAGAAAAGCACAACAGATCAGGCAGCATCCAAACAGCAGGACAATGGACATATCAGGCATAAACCTATCGTCAGGAATGTGGCGGGGGGACAAGGGGGCTGAAAGATAAATAGGAGGGTAGGAGCTGGGCTGGTGAGAGTGTCACTGGGAAGGCGATAAGAAGATATACGTGGGAGTGATAGTGATATATCGGAGGGGAGGGTGGATTGGGTAGGTGGGAAGGAAGATGGAAATTAAGACAGTTCAAGAGGGCAGTGCTAATTTGAATGGTTGGATCTGTGATGAGGTTGAGGAGGGGAGATGTGGAAATTGGTGAAGTTGATGTTGATGCTGTATAGTTTGAGGGTTCCAGCTGTCCTACCACCTATCCACTTCACCCTCCTCTCTGACCTATCACCATCACCGCCCACCTGCATCTACCTATCGCCTTCCAAGCTCGCTTCCATCCAGCTCCACCTCCACTCTCCTATTTAATTTTCAACCCACGTCCCCCTCATTTAACCCCACTTTCCTGATGAAGGATTTATGCTTGAAACGTCAACTCGCCTGCCCCTCGGATGCTGCCAACCTGCTGTGCTTTCCCAGCCCCACACTTTCCAACTCAGATCTCCAGCATCTGCAGTCCTCACTTTCCCTCGACCCCTCATAGTAAGAGATGGAAGTATTTTCACTCTTTCTGACATGTTACTCAAAAGAATGATAACTAGTGGAATGGGGGCAGAAACTAAGCATTCCCTTGTGTAACATCAGGTTGGAGTGCCAAATCTAGATTTGGGAAGTAACAGGGTGAGTGAGTGACAGGGTATCCGTTCCAGGAATACAGTTTGTTGTTGGGAATGATTTAGCAGGATCCAAGGTGGGAGAGGTAGCCCTTGTGGTGGAGAAGTCAAAGGAAGACTAGGGAACTGGGGAATTAAAATAAAAATACCCAGGGATTTTTCCAGACTGTGTAGTAACAAGATCCCACTGTGATAAGTAACAGTAGGAATGAAAAACGAAAGAAAAAAACAAAGGGGTTGACGTTCAGTGAACTCACACCCTGTTTGATGTAACGATGCAGGAAATTTGTTTTTCTTGTACACACACAGACACCCATACACGCACACACACACACAAAAGGAATTAGAATATATTGTCGAATGTTATTTAAGATAAAATCCTAAAATTTAAATGGAGACCACTACAGATTAGTGCAGAAGGTAAATGGACTGAGGTGCACCAGATTGTGTTACGGGTAGCACATAAACTAATTGCAGGCGGTCACCGAGGTGTACAGACTCAGGCTAAGGTACAGAAGCATTAACCATGGACGTGGTTAATTTTTGTTGTGCATGTCAAATGGTAGGTACGCCACAGGCACTATTAAAACCAGCCTTTGTTGGCAATTACTGTATTCGAAGAACCCTTCACGTGAGTAATGATTAATTGTGGAGCTCCCCTTTCTAAAATAAAAGTGGAAACCAATCTCTGCTGACCATATTGGATGTGTCTACCAGATTTCCAAGGATAATTCCATGATGGAGTGTTAAGGCAAAAAGGGAGGTGTAGGAGTTGGTAGCTTTCTTTACTCACTGTGGGCTACGCAGTGTGATTCCGTCAGACCAAGGGTCTCATTTTACCACTCAACTGTTTAAGGTAGTCATGGATAGCTTCAGCATACAGCAGTTTAAATCAAGTGCGTCCCATACCAAATTACAAGGAACCTTGGAACGTTGGCATTAGACACTGAAGACAATATTAACAGCGTCTGGTCAGAATTACACGAATGATTGGAATAAAGGCGTCTCATCATATTGTTTGCCATAAGCGATGCCCCAAATAAATCTACTCGCTTTACTTCCTTTGAGTTAATATTGGTACATGAAGTGAGAGGTCCTTTGAAATTAATTAAATATAAACTGACAAGACCGAAGTCGGAAGTCTCACACCTGGATTATGTGTCTGAGGTGAGGGAGCGTTTAGATGGAGTAGGTTAGTTAGCGAAAAAGCACCTGAAGAGGGCACAGTATAGAATGAAGCAGGTGGCAGATATAAACTCTGAAACTTTAACGATTTCCTGTGGGGATGACGTATTAGTATTGCCACCAGTGGTAGGAAATCCCTTCAAAGCCAGGTTTAGTGGCCCCTTTCAAATTAAAAAGATGTTGAGTCAGTTAAACTATCTAGTAAAGATACTGGATATGACAAAAAGAATTAGAGTATGTCATGTCAATGAATAATGCTCCAGACACATTTAATATCTGGAACAGAGTTATGGTCAGATGAACAAATTGTGCAGTTTATCTGTATGATGTAGTGATCTTTAGCAAGTGATTGAAAGCTCAATGTTACTTTTGGCAGAGTATGTTGAACGATTACAAGAAGCAAACTTGGTAATAAATGTAAGAAAACAGAATTCACGAAGGCAGAGGGGCCATTCCTGGGACATTACATTGGCCATGGAAGGTTGACCCCATGGAACACAAGGAATTTCCAAAGCCATCCTCGAAGAATGAGGTGGTTCGATTTTTGGAACTGAGTGGACTCAATCGGAACTTTGTTCCAAACTTCAGCAGCGTATTGGCACCCCTGATGGATTTACTAACGAAAACACAGAATTGTGGTGGACAGAACAATGCAGGGAGGCATTTGAGAATTTTAAAGCAGGATTAAATACCGCGCCAGTTTTAACTGCACCAAATAATTTGAAACCCTTTGAAAATTGTGTTTGATGCGAGGTATATAGGGGTCGAAAATGTACTGATACAGAAAGATGATGATGGAATTGAATGGCCAATTGGCTACGTGTTGAAAAAACTCAATATCCACCAAAAAAAATGCAAAATCGCCATTATTGAACAAGAAAGATTGAGTTTTATACTAGTTTAAGTTTCGTACTGCCCTGACAATATTTTAATGTTTATATGACAAACAAATTGTCGGAGACGGATGTGGACAACAACGACAAACCTCTCGCATTTTTTTGGAATATTTAAAGACCAGAATATGAGTCTATTTCATTGGGGTCTTATGTTACAGACATTAAACTTACAACATGTACATTCTGTGCGACGTATAAATGTGATAGGAGATGTGTTATCACGGAGTTAAAGGAAAATGTGTAGATAAAATTTGACTTATTCCAGTGTTATATACGTGTGCAGAATTAACATGACTGAGATTAATACTTTTGAACTTCATAATAATGGGATTAAGAATTAAAGGAAAAGAAATGAAGCCATCTTTTCAATCTGATGGTTCCTTTTATTTCTGAAGGAGGGAGGTTTTATGAAGCCGAAAGCGTGTCTGGTCACTTTAAGACAGAACGGGTTTTGCTGAATAGAAACTACAGCCACAGATGCCAGCGAAAGGTCAGACTGTTCCAAATGTCACCATTAGCTGGGAATTGGATACCTGAGTTTTGGTTGCTGTTTTTGCAACAATTCAAATACAACCAAAGAGTTTAAATAACGATTAGCATACCAAAAGCAAACGGAAATCGATATTAGTGTTTGGAAAACTGGAAAGTATGAGATTTATTGTAACATAGCAAGTATATGAACCCAGCATTTTGAATACTCGACGGACAGCCACTGCCATCCAACAGCAGGAGTGCTAACTGGTCATCTGAAACACTTCTGTCAAAGATGCATGTTTATTTCAAACCTACTTGCAGTAAAAAAAAAAATGACCCAGGGAGATCAGTAGCTGGAAGAGTGAACACAGCGGGGAAGATGAGTCTGTGTGCTCTTGAGATTCTAATGTTTAATATGTGGGTTGTTGGAACATCATATCTTTACAGAGTTGGGGTCAGATAGTAAGTAATTAAGAAAAGAGGGGCTTATATTTGGGAATGGTTGTTGTTTAGTGTTCACTATTAAATTTAAGAAATAAACTTGTTAATTTTTCCTAATAGTGGAAGGTAGGAGATCTGTGTCACTCATATTTTAACAGATTATGAGGTGAGGCGATCTTTTCTGGGTGTGTTAATTTGATTAACAGAGTGGTTCGACTTCAACTTGTAAATGTCCATCCACGCTAACCCCATTTCCTGCAGTTGACCCATATCCTTCTAGTCCTTTCCTATCCAGATATTTATTCAAATTATTTTGAAATGTTGTTAATGAACCCCCCCTCAACCACATCTACTGGCAGCTCATCCACGTACCAGCCTCTGTGTAAAGAAGTGGCCCCTCAGGTTCCCTTTTATTCCTTCCCCTTTAATCTTAAACTGATCCCCTCTCGTCCTCGATTCTCTAAACCGTGGAAAAAGACTGAGAGCATTGACCCTATCCATACCCCTCATGATCTTATACAGCTCAATAAGGTCCTCCCTCAGTTTCCTACACTGTAAGGAAAAGGTCCTAGCTTGTCCAACCTCTCCCTCTCTCTCAGACCATTGAGTTCTGGCAACGTCCTTGTAAATTTCTACTGCACTCTTTCTAATTTAATAACATCCTCCCTATAACAAATGTGACAAAACTGAACACAATACTCCAAGTGTGGCCTTACCAAAGTCCTGTGTAACTGCAACAAAAATCCCCAACTACTCTACGCAATGTCCTGCCTGTTGAAGGCCAGTGTGGCAAATGCCTTTTGCACTGCCCTGTCTGCTTGTGACTCCGCTCTCAGGGAACCGTGCACCTGAACGCCAAGGTCTCTCTGCCCACTACACCCCGTAGGGCACTCCCATTCACCATGAAACTCCTACCTTGATTTGAGTTTTCAAAATGCAAGACCTCACACATCTATATTAAACTCCATTTGCCATTTCTCGACCCACTTCCCCGCCTGATTAAGGTCCTGCTGCAATTTCTGATAACCTTCCTCATTGATCACGCTGCCACTTATTTTAATGTCACCTGTAAACGTACATGCCTTGTACATTCTCAACCAAATCATAAATAGCAAACAGCTATGGACCCAGCCACCAAGCTGACAAGCATCCTTCCACAAAACACTCTGCTTCCTACCATCAAGCCAATGGTGTATTCAACTGGCCAGTTTCCTCAGCATTCCACGTGATGTAACCTGCCAGTGCAGCCTGCCTTGTGGTACCTTATCAAAGGCCTTCCTGAAATCCATAGAGACTACGTTTACCGCTCTGCACCCGTCAACGTTCTTGGTCACTTCTTCAAAGAACTCTAACAAATTTGGGAAGCATGATCTTCGACTCACAAGTCTATACTGACCGGTCTGAATCAAAAGGGAGTGTTGATGAAGAAAGAGACCTTGGAGTGCAGTTTCATTGCTCCTTGAAAGTGGAGTCGCAGGTAGATAGAATAGTGAAGAAGGCATTTTGTATGCTTTCCTTTATTGGTATTGAATACAGGAGTTGGGAGGTCATGTTGCGGACTGTACAGAACACTAGTTAGGCCACTTTTGGAATATTGCGTGCAGTTCTGGTCTCCTTCCTATCGGAAAGATGTTGTGAAACTTGAAAGGGTTCAGAAAAGATTTACAAGGATGCTGCCAGGGTTGGAGAATGTGAGCTACAGGGAGAGGCTGAACAGGCTGGGGCTGTTTTCCCTGAGAGCGTCGGAGGCTGAGGGGTGACCTTATGAGAAGCATGGATAGGATAAATAGGCAAAGTCTTTTCCCTCGGGTCGGGGAGTCCAGAACAAGAGGGCATAGGTTTAGGGTGATAGGGGAAAGATATAAAAGAAACCTAAGGGGCAACCTTTTCATGCAGAGGGTGGTATGTGTATGGAATGAGCTGCCACGGAAGTGGTGGAGGCTGGTACATTTGCAACATTTAAGAGTCATTTGGATGGGTATATGAATAGGAAGGGTTTGGAGGGATATGGGCCGGGTGCTGGCAGGTGGGACTAGATTGGGTTGGGATATCTGGTCGGCATGGACGGGTTGGACAGAAGGGTCTGTTTCCATGCTGTACATCTCTATGACTATGACTAAGTAATGGGTGCAGTCAATGGTATGCTGTCCTTCATTGTAAGATGATTCGAGTACATAAGTAAAGCTACCTTCCTGCTGTTGTCAAGCCTTGCTGAGAGAGCATTTGGGGAACTCTGTACAGATTTGATCTCCTTTGTAAGGAATTATCTCCTTACCACAGACACGGGTAATGGTAACATGCGGATGGAGTGAATAAGCAGTGTTTAATCTGTAGAGCTGTGAGAGACGAAGAAATGGTGATGCTGAAACACGAGGAGTGGCTGTGATCTTTTATTTCCAAAACAGACGTTGACAGGGAGAGAAATTCCATACTTTACCCAGGATTGATTGGTTTGATTTATTGTCACGTGTACCTCAGTACAGGGAAACACTTTATTTATGAGCAGTGGAGGAAGATCATAGTAAGGATGGTCAGATAGATCGTAGGGTGGAAATAGGCTTGGACAGAGTAAGGCATACAGGTTATACTGAACAGGACATGAACTGGACAAGATCAAAATGAGCAAGATCAGCATTATTTGAACTTAGAGAGTCCATTAATCAGTCTAATGTGGCTTTCCTGATACCTTATATGCCTTAATTAATTCGCTCCACGTTATTGTGCAAGCGACGTATGAATCCGTAATGAACATCAGGTTGCTCACAATCCCCAAGAGCAGCCACAATCCCTTCCATCGGAAACAGCCATTCCAACTAGCTTCCGCCCTATATAGAGAACAGTAGGCTGTCTTCTCAGAGATGAAAGATGCCTTCTTGAGACTCCACACAAGACATATGGCGTTTCTGCTCACCATTAGAAAACTACATTAAAGTCCACGTGTGTCTTAAGCAAAGAAGCCAAGAGGAACAATGTGGAGCAGTCTGTCTGTGCAGCCTCTGCTCCACTTGTTCATCATGTTAGAGCATCAATTAGGAGACAGTGAGGACTGCCGATGCTGGAGATCAGAGTAGAGCGTCTATTACTGGAAAAGCATAGCAAGTCAGGCAGCATCCGAGAAGCAGCAGAATCGACGATTCGGTCATAAGACATTCATCCGGTATTAGCATAAATTACCTCATTCTGCCCCCGTGTAAGTGCATTGAGGTGGGAATGGCCTCCTACTGTTCCTGCATAAGTGACTCAACAGACTGAATGGCTTCTTCCTCTTCTGATTGGACAGGGCCTAGGGCCCGACTGGCTACCCCGGTTCCGATGTGACAGCTCATTGTACTGACTAGTGTGACGATGCTGCAGCTTTAAGAGGTTATTTTGTCCTGGTTTCTTTTAAGAGAGAGATTGAGCGCTCATTACTAAGCTGGCTAGTTAAGACCACTTGAGTAACAGATAGGAAGGCCTTGTGTTTATTTTAATGCAGACTGAATGGATTAGGATCTCTGGGTTCTGGTTTCTCAGTAAAATCAGAAGCTATTGGGGTCTCCACAGAGTTGAAAGCTTCAGTGAATGTCTTCTGGCTGCTACCCTCACTGAAATTTCTCTTGATGCTGTTTTTAATTCCTGGATTGGAGAAATGTTTGTGACAATCTGTGTCTGAATATTTCTTTTAGCCAAGGGCTGTGTTGATGGGATTTACCTATATTGGAACAGTTCATTAGTAATAGTTCCTAGATCTATTATTCTGTAAAGTTGTCCAATAGAATTACATTCTAAGTTCCTCTTTCTTTGGTTTTATTTCATCTTTCGTGTTTAAGTAGATGGTGTTTTGCTTCACACCGAGTAGTCTGACCTGTCACATTGGATCTGGAACAGGCACTTTACATTTCCTTTAAAATTAGAAAACATTAGAGTCGAGGCTACTTCCTTCAAATATTTTCGAGGGGCTCTGGTTTGGTCCATCACAATAGACTCCTTCTCTTCCTGAGTAATAGGCTGGAGGCACTGAATGGGCTATCCCTGTTCATCTCCAATAATGTCAATGGGCTGAATGGATTCCTCATATTCCTGTGAAACCAGCGTAAGGTGCTGAATGAACTCTTATTTTACTGTGGCAATGTGAAGTGTCAGGCAGTGCTGTTACATGAATGTTACTGATACTTTAACAGCACAAGCCTGAATAGAGTCTAGGTCTTGCTGCACATGGACACAGACCAGTTCTGGAGCTGGCGGGGGACAAAACGTTCTGAACATTGTGGAATCTTTGGTGACCATCCCCACTTCTGATCTTATGGTGTGGAGGGTGGGGGCAGGGAGACATTGATGAAGCAGCTGAAGATGTTTGTGAAGAGGAAGCTACCCTGAGGATCTCCCACAGAGCTGACCCAGGACTGAGATGATGAACATCTTCCTTTGTGCCATGTTTGACTCCAAACACTGGAGATTTTATTCTGATGCCCATTTGTTCAGCTCCTTGATGTCAACAGCAGGCAACCACTGCCTTGATATCAGGGCCAGTCATTTTTACCTGAACCTTTGAGCCAATCTCTTTTGTTCATATCAATAAGCCATGATATAGGAGCGGCAAGTGTTTTCTTCAAACAGGTGGTATTGAATGTGAAGATTTCTCTTCTCAAGAGTGTTTGGGGAGCTAGAAATTATTTGAAGAGGAGGTCGATGGATATTGACCTGTCAGAGAGTTGAGGGCAACGAAGAATTGGGTGTGAAAGAGGATTTGAGACCAAGAGCAGATCAGTCATGATTTAAGTGAAGGGCAAGGCAGGCTTGGGGAGTGAACGACCTGTTCCTATTTCTGATGTTCTCACATTCTGTTATTGGAAAGTTAGTGGGTGCTATTTTCATGAATATTATGTTATTGAATATTGCAGTCAGGAAAAACAGATGATTTTGTGAGCCATCTCTGGGTGGCTGTATTCACAGTGAATCTGGGTCTACAATATGACCAACAAATGAAGCATAAGTTGCAGATAGGGGAAGCTCTGTGAAGAGAAATGAGGGGCTTCTTTCACACCCGTGCCTGGATTTTCCAATAAAATTTCCCAAATGACTTCAAAGCTTGCGTGACAGTCTTGAGAGGCTGAATGGTCTCCTCTGTTTCTGTGCACCAGGTTATATGAGTAGTTGGCCTCCAACTGTTCCTGTCTAGCAGGTTTAGGCGGCTGAATGGAACACAGAAACATGGGACTGAGGAGCTGGAGTGGGTCATGAGATACTTTGAGCCTTCTCCACAAAGCACTAAGATTGTGGCTGATCAGGTTGGGGTCTCAGCTCCACTTTTCTGTTTGCATCCCATTATGCATGACTCACTTCTCTGTCAAATATTTAACTAATGCAGCTTTCAATCAATGTGAACATCGAGGCACGATAAACTTCCAGTCAAGAGAATTCCCACTTGAAAGGTCCTTTCACAATTTTTCATCATCCCTCTTATAGAACCAGAGTGTCATGCAGAACGAAAGCAGACCCGTTAGTCCAATCTGTTCATTCCGATCAGATATCAAACCTGATCCAGTCCCATTTGCCAGCATTTGGCCAATATCCCTCCTCTTTCAGATACTTTTTAAATGTGCGATTGTAACCACCTTCAGCACTTCCTCTGACAGCAATTTCTCGACACACACCACTCTCTGTGTGAAACATTTATCTTCTGCTCCCTTCTAAATCATTCGCCCTCTCGCCTTCAGCCTCTGCCCTCTTGTTCTGGACTCCCCTATCCTCGGGAGCAGAACATGGCTGTTCAGAATATCCATGTCCCTGATGGTTTTATCAACCCCTATAATGTCACCCCTCCACCTCTGACACTCCAGGGGGAAACACCTCAATTTAATCAACCTCTCCCTAAAGCTCAAACTTCCAGTCCTGGAACATCTGTGTGTAAGTCATTTCTGCAGAAAAACGAGTTGTACGCTGTATTCTTAAAGTGGCCTCACCAACATCCTGTACAGATGCAACATTCCACCACAACTACGATACACAATGCTCTGACTGATTAAGGCAAATGTGCCAAATGTAGTCTGTCCCACTCTGTCTACCTGCGACTCCACTTTCAAGGAACAATGTACCTGCAGCCCTCCGTCCCTTTGCTCCACAACACGCCCCAGGACCTTACCATCAAGTGTATAATTTCTGCCCTGGTTTGCGTTCCCAAAATTCAAAACCCCGTATTTATCTAAATTAAACTTCATCTGTCACTCCTTGCTTCTATGTCCCATCTAATTGTGGTCTCATTGTACTCTGAGATACTCTACTACACCACCTTTCTGATGTAATCTGTAACCTTACTAACTATGGCCCCAATATTCACACCTAAATCATTTACATAAATGATGAAATGCAGTGAACTCAGCACTGATTCTTACAGCACACTGCTGCTCACAAGCCTCCAGTCTGAAAAATATCCCTCTCCTTCAAGCCAATTATGACTAGCTTCTTCTGTATCCCATGTGACTGAAACTTACTAATCTGTCTACCAATCGGAATGAAATACTAGCTATGAAGAGAGGCTGAGTAGGTTAGGTTTATTTTCAAGAGAAAAAGAGGAGATTGAGGGGTGACCTGATTGAGGTTTGCAAAATCATGAAGGGTATAGCCAGGGTGGATAGAGACGAGCTTTTTCCCAGGGTGAAGGATCCAATAACGAAATGTTGTGCTTTCGAAGTGAGACGTGAAATGTTTAAGGGGGATACACGCGGTAAGTACTTCACACAGAGGGTGGTGAGCGTTTGGAATGCGTTGCCAGCAGAGGTGGTAGAGGCAAGCACGGTAGATTAATTTAAGATGCATCTGGACAGATGCATGAGTAGGTGGGGAGCAGCGGGATTCAGATACTTAGGAATTGACCGACAGGTTTAGACAGTACATTTGGATCGGCTCAGGTTTGGAGGGCGAAGGGCCTGTTCCTGGGCTGTAAATTTTCGTTGCTCTTTGTTCTTTAAATGAACACCTTGCTGAAGTCCATACAGACAATGTCTACCAAACTGCCTTCATGAATCTTTGTCATCTCTTCAAAAAACTTAACCAAATTAATGAGACATGATTTCCCATGCAGAAAACCACGTTGTCTACCCCGATCAGCCCTTACCTTCCCAAATGTATGTAAATGCTATCCCTCAGAATCCCCTCCAACAACTTACCCACCACTGACATCAGGCTCAGAGGTCTATAGTTCCCCGGCTTTTTAGGTCACTGTTTCCTTTTCTAGTCCCACTCCTCCACTGCTCACAACAAATGTTAACTTTAACCAGGTTTATGATATGGCCGATGATATTGGTCTCAGACTGGGTCAGGGTCAGTTTTAGAAACAAGTCAGGCTAGTTTCTTTAATCTGCTAAAACAGCATGTTTATGAACCAGAGCAATGTTACTCAAACTATGGTGGAAAGATGTATGGCAAACTGTTTGAGTATTTCAAATATATAATCAATATTTCCGTTTCTAAAAGCAGTCACAAACACACACACACACACACACACACACACACACACACACACACACACACACACACACACACACACACACACACACACACACACACACACACACACACACACACACACACACACACACACACACACACACACACACACACACACACACACACCAATTTTAACTTGAAAGAACTTTGTCCGGATATTATTGGAACTCATGACTGAAGGAAAAATTGCGAGATTGTCCAAAACGTTATTCTGCTTCTGAAGATATTGTACTCGTACAGCTGCTAGCAATGTGATTTCACCCTGGCAGATTTGGATTTGGCTGAATTCCCTTTGCTTTAGGCAGTGAGTAGATTGCAGTGAATTCTGGTCAGGGATCACGCGAAGGGTAGCACTCTGGTTAAAACTTCTGCCTCACAGCACCAGGGACTTGGGTTGGATTCCAGCCTTGGGTGACTGCCTGTGTGGAGTTTGCACGTGCTCCACTTTTCTGTGTGAGCTTCTAATTTTTGATCCAGTTTCCTACGACAAACTGTGTAGTTTCGGTGGATTGGTCATGCTAAATTGTCTCTAGTGTCCAGGGATTTCTAGGTTAGGGGAATTAGACTGGGTTAAATATAGGGGAATGGGTTGGGAAAGTTGGTATGGACTTGTTGGGCTGAAGGGCCTTCTTCAACACTGCAGGGATTCTATAAAAATAAGAATGGTAACGATGACTGTAGAGATTTTTTTAGCTCGCACATATTGATGTGATGAGGAACAATGAAGGAGAGAGAGTGCAATAGGCCGTTCCTTCTCAGCAGATTACATTTTCTCCATCCCTGAGCTGAAACACACAATAATGTTTTCCTCTCCCAAAGTGGAACATGTGAGGTCTCCTTGTACATTGTCTAAACTATGTCTCCATCACACTCCCTGCTCCATATAGGTGCATCATTGCTGCTGTCATGCACAGAGCCATACCCTTAGCAGAAAATGGTCTCGGCCGATTTGAAATATGTTTACATGGCCCTGCGTCATTAAAAAAAATAAAATATTTAATGTATTCAGAATACCTGTGTTAAAACGAATATTTTTTTTTACAAATGCAGAACTTGATGGAAAGGCTCGGCAGGTCTGTCAGCATCCAGATGCCTTTTACTTGCTGTATTTGTACCAGCCTCCACCACTTCCTCTGGCAGCTCATTCCATATGCACACCATCCTGTGCATGAAAAGGTGCCCTTCAGGCCTCATCAAAAACTTTCCTCTCTCACTTTCAACCAATGCCCTCTAATTTTGGACGCCCCTAACCTGGGGAAAAACCCTGACTACTCACCCTACCCGTGACCATTCTGATTTTATAAATCTTTACTGCTGCGAAATGTGACCCAAATCAACACGAATGGCTGCGTTTCAAATCATTCTGGGCCTAAATTCTGAAATGCAATCCTGACACCTCTTCTTTCTCCATCAAATCACTATTCTAAATCCGTTTTAATCAGTTTGTTCAGATGTATCATGAGACACCTCTCTGGGATATACACCCAGACCTTTTTGCCCGGACGTAGGGACACTAGCATCACTCAGCAATACCCATAGAGCTGTAACAGTATTCTCCTGTGTGTTTGCTCATCAGCCTGTTCTGACATGCTGTGACATACCTCTGCAACAGGCAGGACTTGAATCCAGGCCTTCTAGTCCAGAGCTAGGAACACTACTGCATACATTCAGGAATTGGAATCAAATACAGAGCTCTGACTGAGAGGCAGGGACACTACCCACTACACTACCATTCCCAGATTTTGGGTCATATTGTAAGTGCCAGCTTTCAGCTCGGTGTGGATTTATTATAATCAGGTTACCATTACTGAGCTACACAAAAAACACTTTGTATTGTTAAACAAATGCAAGATATTTGTCTCAACTGTAGGATGTTGAGTGCACGTGCTGTGCTATCGCAATTAACTATAAACATCTTTAATTACTATTATCTGTAGTCTGCAATATTAGGGAAAGAAATCCCCCAAAGAAGGGTCTCGAATAGATATTTATTACTGAACACTCGAGACGAAGGAAGAGCATAATTTCTGGCTCCAAAACACAGATCGGTTTTACCCAACTCTCATGTGTCATTGTCCTCTTCCTGCAAGCATTAAATGATTACTGTCCAGCCTCTCCTCCCCACTGACTGTGTCTGCAATCTGTCGCACCTCCCCCTAACCACACGAGGCAAACCAAGCTCCGGGTTTTGTGAAAATCAAGCCCAGAGTGTGCAGGCATCCTGGAGAGGGGGAGGGAATTTTTAAATTAAACGGGGAAGGTGAAGGGGTGGCAATATCACACACTGGGCTGAGGAGAGGCGGATGGAGTTTAGTTTGGATTAATGCGAGGTATTGGATTTGGTAAATCAAACAAGAGCATGACCAATACCCTCAGAAGTAGGGTCTTTGGCAGTGTTGTAGAACAGAGACCTAGGCCGTCAGGTATAATTCTTTAAAATTTGCATCTCAAATAGATAGTGTGGTTAAGAAGGTGTTTAACACACTTGTCTTCATCGGTCAGACCTTTGAGTATCGGAATTGGGACGTCATGTTGAGGTTGTACAGGACATTGGTGAGACATCTTCTGGAATACTGTGTCCAGTCTGGTCACCCTGCCCGCTCATTCCATAG
This sequence comes from Chiloscyllium plagiosum, assembly GCF_037043375.1. NCBI lineage: Eukaryota > Metazoa > Chordata > Chondrichthyes > Orectolobiformes > Hemiscylliidae > Chiloscyllium > Chiloscyllium plagiosum. Next base: position 96,465,454 of record NW_028270183.1, read on the forward strand.
GTACACCACCCTCTGGGTGAAAAAGCTGCCCCTGAGTTCACTTTTAAATGTTTCACCTCTCACCTTTAAACTATGCACTCTATTTTGGTCTCCCCTACTCTCATAAAATACCTTGACTCTTCACTTCGATATTATTGACCTTGATATTATTAAGCTGGAAAGGGTTGAGTACAGATTAACCTGGACGTTGTTGAGAATGGAGGGAGTGAGCTAAAAGGAGAGGCTGGGTAGGGTGGGACATTTTTCACTGGAGAGGATGGGATTTAGGGGTAACTTTACAGTGGTTTATAAAATAATGAGGGGTACAGATAAGCTGAAGTCTTTACCCTCGAGTTGGGTTTCAAAACTGAGGGATATTTTAAGGTGCAAGGAAAAAGATTTACAGAAGTCATGAGAGGTAATTATTTTAGACAGAGGCTGGCATGTGCGTGGAATGAACTTCCAGATGAAGTGGTAAAAGCAGGGACAGTTACAACGTTTAAAGGACATTTAGATCAGTTCATGGATAAGACATCAGTTTGGATGGTGCTGTGAGCAGCCCTCCTCTCCCTCCCCCACTCTGAATGAATCCCTGTTGGTTTTCACCCTCTGCTAATGCCTGTGCAGTGGCGTGTGGAGACCAGCAGAGGGTAGCATTGCATCACTTTAAGCACCACAGAGACAGCCACACTTGCCCCACACAGAGACACACACAGCAATTGTTAGGACACGGCATTGAGCTCATCTGGTAACTTAAATGAAACGTAAAGAAATGCTCAATTCACCTCGTAAACTGTTAAAACATGTGTGACAGAGAACTCCCAACTTCCACTGTTTAAATAAAAACATCAATTTATTTTTTTAACTCTGAAAGTGAACATTTTACATCAACTATTCACAACTCTGGGACCCCCTTTCTCTTAACCGTTTATTCCCCAATTCCAAATCTATAACAGTATACTCTTTCAATAAGATGCTTAGTAAAATTTCATCATGTTAATTTCAAAGCCACACAGCAGCTGTAGTTTTTGTCTCTTCTTCTGTGAGAAGATCTCCCTGGGTCATCTTCTTTCTTTTTACTGCGGATATGTTTCATAGGAAAAGGTACCTTTGATAGAGAGTGTTTCCTAATCTCTTGAATCTGTGTTGCTCTGTCCTCAATTTTCAAAATTCCTGCATTCTTAATATCCATAACATCGGATTATCTCATCGGTTCGATTTTTGAAAAACAATAAATTCAAACTTGATTTTGTTTTAGAATCCTGGTGTATTATTTAAACTGATTCAAATTGTTGTCCAAACAGCAACCATCTGAGGGATCTATTTCACAGCCAAATGTGACATATTTTCAGTTGCCTTTGACACTCTGGGTCTGCCATCCTGTCATATACACAGGCACTTGTAAGCTCTCCGTTCAGAACAGCTTTCCCTCTATCTTAAAGGTACGGTACACACTTTTAACTTCATTACATGAATACCCTGATGTCATTACAGATACTTGGAGCCAATCCGGATTTCTATTGCTCTATGGTTTGTCAATATTTCAATCACTCAGTCTGGTTTGTATCAGGACTTTTGTTACTCCATTAACAACATCTAATTATTGGGCTCCGTCTGTGGAATATATCAGTATTTCACTTGCTCACACTCGTGAGTGAGGCAGGATTTCAGTTGTTTCATGGGGAGTGTGACTGGATGACAATTTCAATGATTGTACATGGCACCAAACCTGGAAGAATTGTAAAGTCTATGGAGGCCAGTGTAGAACTCTAACAGGACAGTGACACGTTGGTGTCGTATTCAGGAAAAAGGGAGATGGGGATCAACGCAGAGCAGTTTGAGGTGATGCACTATAGTAGGAAAGACAACGAAAGACGATTTAAAACAGGCTGTGCCGTTATAAAGCGAGTGCAGGAACAGAGAGCACTGCGTGTATATACGCGCAGATTATTGAAGATGTCAGGACAAGGGGAGAGCAGTAAATATCACAGACTAGCTTCAGTATCTGAGCTGTTTACAGGAGGAGGTGTAGGAGGGAGTCTCCATGCTCCCTTCCTGGGAGGTGGTGGTGACGATGTACTGTGATCCCACCCTCCTGCCCACCGAGATCGTGGGGATTCCATTTGTACCAGCTCAACACAAAAGGGAGATGGCATCAGGGCCACGGCTTCTAAGTTGTGCCGGGGGGAAACGGAGGTGCCAGTGGGTTTAAAGTGAGAATTGCCCTTCACTGAACATTACTCCTTACTCGGTCAGTGGGACGTGGATGTTTCAGAATCTCCACACGAGGTGTCCTGGTCCTCTCCGACTCGGACGAGGGTCCACCCCACATGGCAGGGGGAGGGGGTGTGAGGGAACGGATATCGGGCACTCCAACACCCGGCTTGGCGATTACTGTCCTATTCCAGGCTGTTTCTCCTGGATTGGGAGCAAGGGAGGCAGGTAGGGTGGGGATGGGTTGCCCTGTTGATGGTGCTGGTGTAGCTGAGGATAGTGGCATATGGTGAGGGAGTTTGTTGACAGTGTTGTATCCATGCAGTGTTATTAACGTGGGGGGGTAAATTGGACGTGGTGACAGAGAGAGAGTAAGTGAGACAGAGAGACCGGGACAGAGACGGAGAGAGAGAGGGAAGGTGCTGCATGCAGCAGTGGGAGTGGTGGAGCCTTGTTTGGAGGTCGGTGCTATAACAGATATACAGTGAGTGTGATTGAGCAGAGAGAATACAGTGGCCCTTACCCTGACAGAGCGGGGAAGGACATTAATGCTTGTCCTGTATTGCTGGACATTTCTGCAGACCGCAGATACTGCACTGAGCTGGGTGGGGAGCTCAGACCATGCTCGGTGGGTCTGGTGGTGTGGCACCCTCTGGGAAGAGAATGGTACCCCTCTGTACTAGCCCATCCACCAGGACCTCTGTGCCCCTGTCGACAAACTGTGGTGTAATTGCCCCTTATTCCCCATGCTCGGGGTAAACTGCGCAGGGCAGTTCCAAACTAAGAAAGCTCAACCTTGTGCCCCTTGGCCTTTTAAAGATGGGACCAGTGCCAGAGATCACGGAATATCCAGGGGCACCCGGGCGATGTTGAATACCTCCAACCATGATGGGTGTGGGAATCGGGCTGGTATTGAATGAGAGGGACACCATGGGGTGGGCTGGGTAGTTAACGAGTTGAGTTTGATAAGATAGCACTGGGGAAAACTAGCTCAGCCTCGTGCAGACAATCCCTCTGTCGCAGTCAATGAAAATGGAACTGCGACAAATTATTGTTAGAATCTGGCCAATGAGTCATAGGTTCTGTGAAACCACTCCTATTTACAAAGCTGTAGAACAAATGCTCATCCAAAACTCTCCATCATCTCACCTTACACCAATATTCCTTTTTCACATCTTTCCTGGGAAGATTGGCTCATGTTACAGGATGCTATCGAAGTGTCTACATTTCAGCATTCTGAAACCTGGGAACACATCCTTCCATGACACTGTATCTCAGTCTCCCCCATCTCTCTCTATTTCTCAAACCCCTCCCATGTGGGGATATTTAAACTGATTCCCCCGCCATCTCTCTGTGACAGTGAAGTTCACACCCACAGCAACCCTTTGTCATGGCACAATGGAGATATGGAGCTGTAAATGGATAGGAGTTGCACATCCAGTCACTTCCAGCATGGGCTGCAAGTTTCCCCACACTGGGCAGTGATCTAACACAGTGTTACTGAGGAATGCACTGGGGTGGTGTACACAGTCCTACATGCTGGGAGGGTAACTGCTCCTGTTTTACCGATTAATTCACGGTGATTACTGAACAGGTCGCTGTGCTGGTCAGACTAACTGGTAGAGGTTTGGAGATAATTGTGTCGTGTGTGCAGCTCCCCGTGCTGGATGGATATTTCTTTCAGGTTCGCACATTAGTGCACTGCTGTGTTCTGCACAGCTCCCCGTTCTGGACAGATATCTAGACTGGGTTTATATATCAATGCACTGCTGTGGTCTGCACAGCGCCCCGTATTCCTGTGTAGCAGCTTTGAAATGCCGAATGTTCCCTTCCATTTCCTGTGTAACAGGTGGGATATATTAAAAGATCTGCTTCAGTTGCTGAGTAACAGTCTCCAATGGTCGAATGGCCTCATTCTGTTCCTGTTTAAAACTGTTGATGGGCTCAATAGCCTGCTTCAGTATCGGTGCAGTTGTGAATTGCTTCTTATTTTGAAACCATCAGTGAATAGGCCACTTCTGACTTTATGATGGAGGGAAGGCCATTGATGCTGCAGCTGCTGCTAGCCCACAGTGCCTCATGGATGCCCAATTTCCATGTGCTCAGTCCTTTAGAAGTATGTCCTACTTCACAGGAGGGAGTGCCACGTAACACAGTGAGCAGTACGCCTAATATGATTTATCTCTCCATCCCGGAGGCTCGCAGCCTCATTCGTGATGAAGGTCTGCTGCCCGAAACGGTGATTTTCCTGCTCCTCGGATGCTGCCCGACCTGTTGTGCTTTTCAGCAACACACAAATCTTCAGTATGCCTATTTGAGGCTGAGACTTTCCCTCCATCAGGACTGTGTGCTGGCTGCTCCTACAGATACTGTCAGGGACAGATCCATCTGGGACAAGGAGTTTGATGAGAATATTTCCCCTGGCTGTTGTGTATTGAAGCCTGTCCCTGCTCAGGCAGCGGTGGGCCTGTGGAGACAGTCCTGGTGATGGACATTGAAGTCCCACACCCAGAGGACGGTCTGTGTCGTTGTCTCCCTCAGTGCTGCCTCTGATTTGTTTCCAACATTGAGGGGAACTGAGTTATCACCGAGAGGAGGGATGGGGGGGGGGGGGGGGGGGAAGGGGCAGGAGATAACCATCCTCAGGCAATTTCTTAGACCATGATCTGTTACCATGAGATTTCCTGGGTTCTGGAATCAATGGTGGGGAATTGCAGGGTAACTCCTTCCCTGACTGTATCCAAGGGTGTGCCCACCACTGGTGGGTCTGTGCCGGTGGGACAGGATATACACAGGGATGGGGATGGGGCTTCATGAAACATTCTGGGTGAGCACGATGGTACAGTGGTTAGCACTGCTGCGTCACAGCGCCAGAGTTCCGGGTTCAATTCCCGCCTCAGGTGACTGACTGTGCAGAGTTTGCACATTCTCCCCGTGTCTGCGTGGGTTGCCTCCGGGTGCTCCGGTTTCCTCCCACAGTCCAAACATGTGCAGGTTAGGTGAATTGGCCATGGGAAATTGCCCGTAGTGTTAGGTGAAGGGTGAATTGTAGGGGAATGGTTCTCGGAGGGTTGCTCTTCAGAGGATTGGTGTGGACTTGTTGGGCAAAAGGGTCTGTTTCCACACTGTACGTAATCTAATCTAATCTAAATTACCCATCAGGCGTGATCCTGTGAGTATGACGGTGTCGGACTGTTTCCTGACTGGGAGTGTGGTGCTGAAAAAGCACAGCAGGTCAGGCAGCATCCGAGGAGCAGGGGAATGAACGTTTCAGGCATAAACCCTTCATCAGGAATGAGACTTGTGAGCTGGGGAACTGAGAGATAAATGTGAGGGGGCTGGGGCTGGGGCTAGGGCTAGGACTGGGGTTGGGGTTGGGTTGGGGCTGGGGCTGGAGGGAAGGGAGCTGGGAATGTGATCGGTAGACGGAGGTGGGGGAGAGATGATAGGTCAGAGAGGAGGGTGGGGTGGATGGGTGGAAGATCATGGACAGGTCAAGGAATTACCCGGAACATTCTGTCCCCGACATTCTAAAGCTGACATTCGCCGGAACGTTCGGTCCCCGACATTAAATAACTGACATTCCCCGGAAAGGTCTGTCCTCAACATTTTATAACTGACACTCCCCGGAACGTTCTGTCCCCAACATTCTTTAACTGACATTCCCCGGAACATTCTATCCCCGACATTCTATAACTGACATTCCACGGAACGTTCCGTCCCTGACATTGTTTGTGAGCGGCCGGACGTCAGTGAATTGAACAAACGAAAAGATCCCAAGGGAAGAGATCCCGTTCCAGGGAGAAGGAGACACTGTTCCTAAGGCCCCTCAGGCAGTTAAAGGGTTGAATACGTTTTCCCTGCGTTTACATTTCTCCACGACACAGGATCGACCACAATTTAGACCAAAATACAGAAATTCCCAAACTCCGTTTGTCTTCAGGAAACTGGAAGAGAATCCTTCAGGACAGCAACGTTTCATCCCTCCGTATTAGGAATTGGGAAGGAGTGACCTGTATCTGCTCTGGAGTGACCCAGTGTGTGGGAATGTCCTAGAAACCATCTGTCCTTATGGATGTGTCTCTGTGTGTTTGGGGAGGGAGGGTTTCTTGTGGTTTATGTCACATTTTTGTCAGTAATTCTGACCTTTCCATTTGTTATTCAGCTCCAATTATTTTAATAAATCCCTGAATACAGGGACACATTTGAAAATCTCACTGGGTCCCCAATAAAACGAGTCCCTTTGCCTCCAGGCTGATGGATAATGGGTTTGTTTTCCTTCCTCACAGTTAACGTAGTGACCATCTCCGTCCTGCTTTATAAAGATTGTGGATTGTCTCCATGTGTCAGACGTTACCTGGGGGCCATGGCAGCGGCTGATCTCCTAATCATTATCCTCGACCTGATACTGAGACACATTCCCATTGTTTATCGGGAACAATTTTATTTCCTGAGGGACTCCGTCCCTGTGTGTAATATGCACGCCATCCTGCTTTATGCAGCCGCTGACTGCTCTGTCTGGTTCACCGTCACTTTCACCTTTGATCGATTTGTGGCCATTTGTTGCCAGAAGCTGAAAAGTAAATATTGCAGTGAGAAGACGGCGGCTGTGGTTCTGGGAGCAGTGACTGTGCTGAGCTTTTTAAAGAACATTTTCTGGTATTTTATGCTCACGGCTCGGTATCAGATGCGGAACGCCCCCTGGTTTTGTGATGTAACAAACGCTGTTCTATTCTCCAGTGTCTGGGTCACAATCGAGTTCCTCCACCACATTCTAACCCCGTGTGTCCCATTTCTCCTGATTCTGCTGCTCAATGTTCTCACCGTCAGACACATTGTAGTGACCAGCAGAGCCCGCAGGAGACTCCGCGCTCACACCAATGGGGACGCTCAGTCTGACACTAAAATGAGAAACCGAAAGAAAACATAATTTTACTGTTTTTGATCTCGGCCAATTTCATCCTGTTATGGTCAACGTTAACGATTTATTCTATATGGAGACGGATGTATTTGATTGGGTATCGATCTGTGTATCTCGATTACTTTGTTCGGGAATTGGGCTTCATGCTGCAGCTCCTCAGTTGCTGCACAAACACCGTGATTTTTGCCGTGACCCAGACTAAGTTTAGGCTGCAGCTGAACAATGTGCTGAAATATCCCTTCACCCAGATCCATCCATCAATCAAATTTCCTCATTAATCAATCCATCCGGGATTTTCTCATTTCAGTTCAGTGTTTCCGTGATGGAGCAGCCTGTCGCTATTGTAACAGACTGAGGGTAGCGCTGGTTTGTCCATCCTTATCCCTCAGGGGTTACAGGGGCACATTTCAATGTTTCTCACAACTCATGGGCCAATGAGAAAAGACACCATCCCACTGACTGTATCCATCACTTCCATTTGTAAACACGAAAAATGTTGATTAAAGCGTGCCGAGCAGCAGAGTGACCAATGTTGTTGTGTGTCTTTGTGTTAGAGAAGCTGACCTGGGAGAGACAGACTCAGCCCCAAGTCCTGGTCCTAAGGGAAGGGGAGGGCACTGCACCCTGAGCTCAGGAACTGGGTTCAACTCCCTCTGTCCCCACCACTCCAACCTGGCCTCCCCATTTCCTCCCCCCACCCTTTCTCCTTATTGATCTCCCTCTCTATCTCTGCACACTCTCTCCTTCTCACCACATCTCCCTCGTCCCCCTCTCTCTTTCACACACACCCTCAACCCCACTTTCTAAACTCTTCCCTCTCCCCCTCACTCACTCTCCTGCCGGCTCTGTCTCCCGCCCGTAATTCCGTCTCTACTCCATTTTCCCGTTCCTCCCACCTCCCGCATTCCAGCCCCACCATCCCACACGCAGCTTCACCACCAACACACACACACAGTCTCTCGTTCAGAGGGAGAGGGAAGAACCAGCGAGACAGAGTGTGTCAGATAGAGAGGGAGGGAGAGAGATTGAGCCAAAGAGAAATGGACGGAAGTGGGCAGAGAAAGAGAGAGATACTGAGGGAGCGGGAGTGAGAGTGAGAGAAGGTGGAGAGAGAGTGAAGGAGCGGGTGAGGGGGGGGGGAGTTGGGGGAACAAGAGACAGATAGGGTAAGGGAGAGAGAGAGAAAGACGTGGGTGGAGATAATGAGAGGGAGGGTCGGGAGAGAGTGGGCGAGAGAAAGAGTGAGACTGAGAGAGGGGCGAGGGAGGGGGAAAGAGAGAGAAAGAGACGGAGAGAGAGAGACAGAGATAGAGACAGACAGAGCAAGTGAGAGCGAGAAAGGGGGCAAGACCTCGAGAGAGAGAGAGAGAGAGGAAGGGGGCAAGAGAGATCGGGAGGAGAGAGTAACAGAAAGAGAGAGAGGACAGAGAGAGAGAGAGAATAGGTGGTAAGTGAGGGAGAGGGCAAGAGAGGGTGAGGGAGCAAGAGAGAAAGAGTGGGGTGCGAGAGAGTAACAGAGAGAGAAGGGACGATAGAGAGAGGAGGAACGATAGAGAGGGTGGCAAGAGAGAGAGAGGGCGGTGAGAGAGAGAGAGGGCGTCGAGAGAGTGAGAGCGGCGAGAGAGAGAGGGCTGCGAGAGAGAGAGAGGGCGGCGAGAGAGAGAGAGCGGTGAGAGAGGGAGGGCGGCGAGAGAGGGAGGGCGGGAGAGAGGGGAGGGCGGGAGAGAGGGAGGGCGAGAGAGAGGGGAGCACGAGAGAGGGGAGGGCTAGAGAGGGGAGGGTGAGAGAGAGGGTGAGAGACGGAGGGAGAGAGGGCGGGGTGAGAGCACAGGGTGAGAACGCATGGTGAGAGAGAGGGGAGAGAGACAGGGGTGAGAAAGAGAGGGGAAGAGAGATAGAGGGGAGAGAGAGGGTGGTAGAGAGAGAAGGAGGGAGAGAACGTGAGAAACAGAACTCACTCATAAATCAGCCTGAGACAAAGCCTTGGAAACAAGAACAATTTATTAGTCTTACAAGTACCGGACGCCTCTGCAGTCCAGCAGAAATGCGTATGTCACAGAACATGTGTACTTTCTTTATTCAGTTTTCAAGTTTCTGAATCACGACTCCCTTTTCTAATTTCATCCTATCATAAGTCGGTTACCTCACTTGTTTTTCTTCAGTTTTTCTTATCTGGCTATCCGGCTGTCATTGTATGTCTGCATTCTCTGTTCCTTGTTATTTTTGTCCAGTTTCCTTATCATACGATAAGTGAAATACCCCTACTGCTTCTTTTGTTGTCAGCTACAACACTCCATAGTTATTTCTCAGCTTCAAACTATTTCTTTAAAATTAATTCTTTAAAAGACCCTCTATATTTATTAAAGTCTTAGCCTTAAGTATGCTACATGTTGTACGAATTCCGCTCACCCCCGCAACACCCGCCATCTATAGAAACTACATTCCATTACCAGCCACAGCAACTACATTTCTATATCGCCTGCAGAAACTAAATTTTTCACTTCCCTTTTCTTTTTTAACATCTGTTGTTTCTGGGCTTATTAAGTCTCCTTTAATTCATTTCTCACGGTCTGCCCTCGTACGCCTTTTGGGCGATGAGGTTCACAATCTTACCTTTTACTTTTGTGTTGTTCGTCCCTTGAACTCTAGAAGCATTCTTTGGCTTTCTCTTTGTTGCATATCACCTGCTGATTGTACAAGCATCTGATGATGTATTTGAGTTCTTTCCCCAAGGGATGTCATCAGTCGGCTCATTACCCATTTTAGGACACTGCACCCTACTACCAGACCCACTAATATCAATATTCCATAGATAGCGAGATTGACTAACCACCTTCCCCAACCAGTCAATCCCCAATTGCCCCATTCCCATCATTTTTCGTTCTGGTACCAATTACCAGCCTGCCTTATCTTGGCGATTTTGTCTCGCACATGTTTGGAGATATAAGTAATGTTAGAGGAGACCTCAGGTATGTACGTACAACATTCCTCTCCAATTACTGCACAGGTACCAGCCTTCTCTGCTCGAATATAATCCAGAGCCATCCTGTTCTGAAGGGTCGTTAGTCTGGTGGCAATCATTTCAGTCGTTATGGCTGCTACTTGTGATTGGGGTTCGGTTAACGCATCAGCAGTATTGTTGGCTAACTCTTCCAGGGAAGCTGCCAACTTTTGTATTTCTACTCCTGCTCGAGCGGTCCCATACAAAGGTATCAAAGCCCAGAGGAGCCGATCCCATTGGTTACTTCCCGGGTTTCCTGCCTTCTTTCCTATTTATTCCGAGGTATTTTTGGGGCTCCTTTTAACAGCCTCAAGTGGGGAATTATATACGCGAGGTAGCAGCAGCCACTCCAGCCTTCTGGCTTTGAGACAGTGTTTTATCAACATCATAACATGCATGCATTCCTGTACATTCAGTCACGCGAATGTATTTTTCCCCCGGAATAAATAGATAGGTGTCCAGGCCTCATTCCCAGTATGTTCCGTTTAATATTCGGGGAATGGTTGTGGCAATGACTTGGCTGGTATAGACACAAGATGATTTTCCTAATCGGAAGGGTGCGGTATCATTCTGAATACAGAAACAAGTGGTATTTACTGCTCCTTTCGGTGGGGAGACTTTAAGGCTATCAATAGCACCCGGCGTTTTCGGGGCTGGTCGAGGGAACCATCCCTCAAAGTTATAATTACCCCTCTCAAATTCCCATTTTGTATCATTTGAGCCTGAGTCAAATTGTTGTGCATCGTACACTTCTTCTTTGGTAAGGGTATTACCGTGAGAGGAATTCCGGATTCCCCATGGTGTGGGAACTCCGCACATACCCAACAGTCGACATGTCCTTTTAATTTAGCATAATTCTGACATAAAGCGGTAAAATGATTTTTTCCCGCCGCCCCCCCCCCCCCCCCTTTGGCAGCTAACGCCAATATTATCGTGACAATATAAAGCTGACCACTGATTTTAGCTCACAACCCCTCTCTGTCTATTCCCTAATACTTTAACTACCAGGGAGGAGTGAGTCCATGCAACACTTACAATTGTATTGGGATACAGTTTTTCAAACAATATCAATAGTCTCTTATCTCAGTCCATTCTTCTTGATCAGCTTGATTTTCAAGGTTTGTCCGTAGGATGAGCTTGCCACTCTGCTGGAGGGGAAGGAGCGTCCACCGGGCCCTTAACACGAGTGTGATGACTCCACCATTTTTTCAGCAGTTCGGACGGCTGTTTCAGTAGTCAGGACGGTTAGGAGCGGTCTGCATTACCAGCTTGGGTGCAGTTTGGTATCTTTCAAAGTTTTGATCAGGACCCAATCACCTTGCTGTATTCGATGTACGGCGAACTCAAGTGGAGGTATCTGGGTCAACAGACCCTTCTTCCTAAGAACAGACAAAGAAGAGCCAAGCACCACAATATAGTTCTTTAAAAACTTATCATTGAACTCTACAGTTGGTAATTCCCCTCTTCCACCCGAGAAAGGTAATCCAAACATCATCTTATAAGGAGAGAGGCCTATATCACGTCTAGGCGCAGTCCCAATGCGTAGCAACGAGATAGGTAAACATTTTGTTCATGGTAATCGAGTCTGTAGGACTAGCTTAGACAATTGCTTCTTTAAGGTTTGATTCATTCGTTCCACCCGTCCAGAGGAAGGCAGATATCAAGGAGTGTGGAATTCCCAAGGGATTTCTAATCCCGCCATTACTTCTTGTAGGATCTTAGAAGTAAAATGGATACCGTGGTCTAAATCTATACTTTCCACCACTCTATATTCATTGTGTCTTTTTCCTTGTACTACTTTTGATGACCCGTCTATAAACAGTCTGACCCCGCCATGTAAGGGGATATCCTTTAGGTCCTGTCTAACTTTGGTTTGATACTCTATGATATCCAGACAGTCATGTTCTAATTCTCGTTTGTCCACAGGTTTTCCCTTCCATAGGAAGGTAGCTGGATTTAGACAGGTGTCTGTTGCTAACACAAGGTCATCTCTCTCCATCAGGATGGTTTCGTATTTTAGGATTCTTGAATATGTCAACCATCTCCCTGCCTTTTGGTTTAACACAATTTTAAATTGATGGGGGGTACTAACGATTAGCGGCACTCCAAAAGTAAGTTTACTGCTTTCCTGTATCAGTATGGCAGTGGCTGCTACTGCCTGTATACATTCAGGCCATCCTCTCGAGACAGGAAAGCTATGGGCTGTCTCTTCCGCCCTCATTTCTGGGTTAACACTCCTAAGGCTGCTCCATCATTTACTGTCACAAAAAGGTGGAATGGTTTATCTAGGGAGGGAAGAGCCAACACCAGAGCTTGTAGTAAACTACGCTTCAACTCATGTAACCTTTCATTTTCCTCTTCTGTCCATCACAGTCTTTAATGTTCAGATTCTGTCAATTTGTAATACAACCCTTTCGTTTTCTGGGCGTATGCTTCTATCCATAATCTACAATAGCCCACCAGCCCCAAGAACTTCCGTAATTCTCGTTTGGTGATCAGAAGGGGCAGTTATACTATCCCTTTAATTATCTCGGGGTTAATGCATCAAGAGCCCTCATTAATAAGGTGTCCTAAGTATTTCAACTCTTTCTCTAACGATATAATCAAATCCCTACCTTATAGATTACTTCCTATTTCGGGAATATATACTAATTGTTCTGTCACTTCCTCATCATTTCTTTTGATTAGGGTTGGTTCAAAAATAGGCACCAAGAATTCTTCTAGGAGAAAATGAGGACTGCAGATGCTGGGGATCAGAGTTTAAAATGTGTTGCTGGAAAAGCGCAGCAGGTTAACCAGCATCAAAGGAGTGGCAGAATCGACCTTTCGGGCATAAACCCTTCTTCAGGAATGAGGAGGGTATGCCAAGCAGGCTAAGATAAAAGGTAGGGAGGAGGGACTTGGAAGCGGGGCGTTGGGAATGCGATAGGTGGAATGAGGTTAAGGTGAGGGTGATAGACCGGAGAGAGGATGGGGGCGGAGAGGTCGGGAAGAAGATTGCAGGTCAAGAAGGCGGTGCTTAGGCTGAGGGTTGGGACTGAGAAAAGGTGGAGGGAGGGGAAATTAGGAAGCTGGAGAAATCTGTATTCCTCCCTTGTGGTTGGAGGGTTCCTAGGCGGAAGACGAGTCGCTCTTCCTGCAAGCGTCGTGTTGCCATGATCTGGCGATGGAGGAGGCCAAGGACCTGCATGTCCTTGGCGGAGTGGGACGGGGAATTAAATTGCTCAGCCACGGGGCGGTTGGGTTGGTTGGTGCGGGTGTCCCAGAGGTGTTCTCTGAAACGTTCCGCAAGTAGGCGGCCTGTCTCCCCAATGCATAGGAGGCCACATCGAGTCCAGTGGATTCAGTAAATGATGTGTGTGGAGGTGCAGGTGAATTTCTGATGGATATGAAGGATCACTTGAGGCCTTGGAGGGAAGTGAGTGGGGAGGTGTGGGAGCAAGTTTTGCATTTTTTGCGGTTGCAGGGGAAGGTGCTGGGAGTGGAGGTTGGGTTGGTTGGGGATGTGGATCTGACAAGGGAGTCGCGGAGGGAGTGGTATTTCCGGAACGCTGATATGGGTAGGAAGGAAAAATATCCTTGGTGGTGGGGTCCGTTTGGAAGTGGCGGAAATGACGAAGGATGATCTGATGTATCTGGAGGTTGGTGGGGTGGTAGGTGAGGACTAGTCGGGTTCTGTCCTGGTGGCGATTGGAGGGGCGAGGTTCAAGGGCGGAGAAGCGGGAAGTGGAAGAGATGCGGTGGAGAGCATCGTCAACCACGTCTGAGGGGAAATTGTGGTCTTTGAAGAAGGAGGCCATCTGGGTTGTTCGGTATTGGAATTGGTGCTCCTGGGAGCAGATGCGGCGAAGGCGAAGGAATTGGGAATATGGGATGGCGTTTTTAAAGGGGGCAGGGTGGGAAGAGGTGTAATCTAGGTAGCTGTGGGAGTCAGTCGGTTTATAATATACGTCCGTGTTGATTTACTAATTTCCCCCCACCTCCACCTTTTCTCAGTCCCAACCCTCAGCCTAAGCACCCCCTTCTTGATCTGCAATCTTTTTCCCGACCTCTTCGCCCCCAACCCCTCTCCGGCCTATCACCCTCACCTTAACCTTCCACCTAACGCATTTCCAACGCCCCTCCCCCAAGTCACTCCTCCCTACATTTTATTTTAGTCTGCTTGGCATACCCTCCTCATTCATGAAGAAGGGCTTATGCCCGAAAGGTCGATTCTCCTTCTCCTTTGATGCTGCCTGACCTGCTGCGCTTTTCCAGCAACAAATTTTCAAACCAAGAATTCTTCGCCTGTTACTCCAGAAACCTTAAGATACTCCTTAGTCAACTTAACATCGGTAGGTCTAAAACTTAGGGATGACCGTGCCGTTCCCGTGTCCATCAAAAATACTGCCTCCTCCCCGTCAGGTCCTACCTTTAAATTTATCAAGGTTTCCCGGTGGGTCTCAGGAGGAAGGAACCCCTGACTCCCCTAATCTTCTCAAAAGTCATTAGGGAAACGGCTTCCCTTTCTCGTGCTAATTCCGGGTATTCCTGTTTAAAATGCCCACTTTGCCGCAACAGTAACAACCCTGCCTGTTGCCTCCTTTCCCAGGTATCCGACCCTTGTCTTTCGTGTCCTCCCCTACCATTCCTGTTATCCCTTGATCCCATTCTCTTTGTTATTTCTTCTACTGCCGCCACCATCATTTTGGCTTTCTGTTTCTGCTTCTTGTCTTCCCTTTTCACATACACTTTCTGTGCCTCACGTAACAGTTATTCCATCTGTCTTTTACTCCATCCATCTAATTTCTGTAATTTCTTTTATATGTCCGGCCATGAGTTAGTTACAAACTGGACACTTAAGAGTCCCTGTGCTACCGGATTATTGCGGTCCATTCCCGAATACTTCCTTGAGCCTTTTAGGAAATGCAGAAGGGGTTTCATCCTTCTCTTCTCGTACTGCAAAGGCCTTAACAAAGTTTTGTGATCGAGGTGCCGCCTCTTTAATTCCTGATATTACCATTTCTCATAGATCCCGCATTGACTCCCTATTTTCTCTGTCATTATTTTCCCAATGAGGGTCAACATTTGGGAATTTCTGTTCTGCTGCGGCCCCTTCTTCCTCAACTGGGTGCTTCTTTTCCCATTCCTGTAAAGCCGCTCTCCTAATCATACCTCGTTCTTCCCCTGAAAATAACCTTCCTAAAATTGACATCAGTTCTCCCCAGGTATATAAATTAGGCCCTGGGAATTGATCTAATTGTTCGGCTAGTCCAACTGGATCCTCTATTAAACTTTTCATTGCCTTTTTAAAGACCCTAACTTCACTGCTCGTTAAGGGAGCATTTACATATCCGATCTGAACCTCTCATAAGGGACATAATTTTGCATTTTCCAATATCTCTGCCCCTCCTTTACGTGTGGTGGCTCGAGTGAGTCGGAGCCTCCTAGATTCTGCATCCTTTAGTTGAGAGTCCGTTCCCCTTTCTGTGTCTGGACTCGGTTCTGCTTCGGGAGCTGTAGGCTCGTTCCGGGGTGTAGTATATGAGGGCGGCAAAAACGTTAAGGGATCCCATTGTGGCTTCCCTTGTTCATTCTTTTTCTGTTCTTTCCCTGATTCCTCCGTATTCATGGGACATAATTTTACTCCCGCGCTCCCTACCCAACAAGCCGCATAATCGGCCCGTTTTTGACTGTACGGTTCTTTTCGATTGACATATATATTAAGATCTTGACACAGCCAATCCTAATCGGACCCATATTTGGTCCAAAAAAAAACAGGCGCCTTAATACTTTCTCGAGTCCAAACGAAACAACAACAGTTTATCATTGTAGCCTTATCTTTCTCCCGTGTCTGGGAGTTGTGTTCCCAATTACCCAACATTTTCCCCAAAGGACTGTCGGGGGGGATATATCCCCCTTTATCGTTATTTGTAGATCGATCATTACACAGGCAACTCCCCTTGCCTCCCATTATTGCAAATGTAATTAATCTGACCAATTATATGCTTTTTGAGACTTAAACTGTTAACATTCAATCACCAACAAACAAATGTGCATTCAAACCAAATCACAAAGGGTTAAACTTTCTACTAGCTTCACAGCTCTTTTCGCTCTCTCTCTCTCACTCACACACACAGACAGACACTGTCTCACAGATACTTTGAGCTTCCCACAACGACTCCTCTAGCTTTTGAATGTTTTTCTGGACGTCTGGCCATAAGTTAGTTACGAAGTGCACCCTCAGTAGCCCTTCAGCTACTCGCCCTTCTGACACGGGCTGTTTTCCATTGATATATGCTTAATTTAATATCGCCAATTCCCCGTACCTTTGTACGTCCTGACCACTAAGGCGATACTTAAAGGTCTCTTTTCTTACCTTGGTCTGTGCACCGAGTTACCTGGTCGTTTCGGCGCGCCCCATCCCGCGGCAATTCCTGCAGCAAATACCACACAAGAGTTGCCCGACCGAACCCGCCGCGTGTGCCCGCCTTGTTTCCAGGGTCTCCTCGTCCGGATCATACTCGCCCAAACCGCGAACGGCAAACAAGGGAGTTGGAGATGGCCGACATCGGCGAGGTGTACCTTTCCCGTCGTCCAATGAATGTCGGGCGGTCGGAGCTTTGGATCCAGGACGAGCTCCCAATTGTGCGAAACAGAACTCACTCACAAATCAGACTAAAGTCTTAGCCTTAAGTATGTTACATGTTACAAGAATCCCGCTCACCCCCGCAACACCCCACCTCCATCTATAGAAACTACATTCCACTACCACCTACAACAACTACACTTCTATATCGCCTGCAGAAACTACATTTCTCACTTCCCACAAGAGAGAGGGGAGATGGAGAGAGGGAGAGCGAGAGAGAGAGAGAGAGAGAGGGGTTGGGGGTCGCGTGCGCGAGAGAGAAGAGATGGTGAAAGAGAAGACAGAGAGAAAGGACGAAAAGTACAGAGGGGAGCATGAGAGGAAGCAACAGAGAGGGGCACGAAAGATGGGAGGCAAGAAGGAAGGGAGAAAGAGAGGTGTGAGAGAGAGAGAGAGTGGGAGAGAGACCTGGGGTAAGAGCGGGTGGGGAGAGAGTTGAGGCAAGAGAGCGGGGGGGAGGATAGCGGGGTGAAGAGACCGGAGGGGGCGTAGAGAGCGGGGGCGAGAGAGCGGGGGGAAAAGAGAGAGCGGGGGAAAGAGAGAGCGGGAAGAAGAGAGAGCTGGGGAAGAGAGAGCGAGGAGAAGAGAGAGCGGGGAGAAGAGAGAGCGGGGAGAAGAGAGAGCGGGGAGAAGAGAGAGCGGGGAGAAGAGAGAGCGGGGAGAAGAGAGAGCGGGGAGAAGAGAGAGCGGGGAGAAGAGAGAGCGGGGAGAAGAGAGAGCGGGGAGAAGAGAGCGCGGGGAGAAGAGAGCGCGGGGAGAAGACTAAGCGGGAAAGAGAGTGGGGGAAGAGAGCGCGGGGAAGAGAGCGGGGTAAGACAGCGAGGAAAAGAGAGCGGGGGGAATAGAGCGGGGAAGAGAGTGCGGGCGGAAGAGAGCGCGGGGGAAGGGAGAGCGGAGGTAAGGGAGAACGTGGGGAAGAGAGAGCATGGGGAAGAGAGAGCATGGAAGAGAGAGTGGAGAGAAAAGAGAGCGGAGGCAAAAAAGAGCCGGGTGAAGAGAGAGTAGGGGGCAAGAGAGAACGTGGGGAAGAGAGAGCGGGAGAAGACAGGGTGGGGAAGGAAGAGTGGGGAGAAGAGAGCAGGGGAGCGGGGGAAGAAAGCGGCGGAAGAGAGACCGGTGGAAGATAGATCGGAGAAGAGAGATCGAGGGGAAGAGAAAGAGGTGGGAAGAGAAAGTGGGAGGAAGAGAGATCGGGGAAGAGAGATCGGGGGAAGAGCAAGCGGGAGGAAGAGCGTGGGGAAGAGAGCACCGGGAACAGAGCGAGGGGGAGAGGGCGGGGGAAGAGATCGGGGAAGAGAGCGCGGAGGGAAGAGAGAGCGGGGAAGAGAGAGCGAGGGAAGAGAGATTGGGAGAAGAGAGATCAGGGGGAAGAGAGAACAGGGGAGAGAGATCGGGGGGGAAATAGATTGTGGGAAGAGAGCGCAGGGGAAGAGAGCGGGGGAAGAGAGAGTGGGGAAGAGAGCGCGGGGGAAAGAGAGCGCGGGCGGAAGAGAGCGCGGGCGGAAGAGAGCGCGGGGAAGAGAGCGCGGGGGAAAGAGAGCGCGGCGAGGAGAGAGCGCGGCGAGGAGAGAGCGCGGCGAGGAGAGAGCGCGGGGGAGGAGCGATGAAGACAGCTGGGGGAAGAGAGAGCAGGGGGAACAGAGAGCGGGGAAGGGAGAGTGCGGAAGGGAGAGCGGGGGAAGAAAGAGCGGGGAAGAGAGCGGCAGGAAGAGAGAGCAGGGGAAGAGAGAGTGGGGGGAAGAGAGCGCGAGGAAGAGAGAGCGAGGGAAGAAAGAGCGGAGTGAAGAGAAAGCGGGACGAAGAGAGAGCGGGGCGAAGAGAAAGCGGGACGAAGAGAGAGCGGGACGAAGAGAGAGCGGGACGAAGAGAGAGCGGGGTGAAGAGACAGTGGGGGAAGAGACAGTGGGGGTAGAGAGCGGGGGGGAGAGCGGGGGGAGACCGGGTGGAGAGAGCAGGGAGAGAGCGCAGAGAGAGAGAGCGCGGGAGAGGGGGGAGGGCGAGAGAGAGGGGTCGGCGAGAGGGGAAGGGTGAGAGAGGGGGAAAGGCGAGGGAGGTGAGGGAGAGAGGGGAGGGCGAGGGAGGGTAGGGTGAGATAGAAGGAAAGGGGAGAGAGTGGAGGGCGAGAGAGTAGAGGGAGAGAGAGGTTCGGGAGTGAGAGGGGTGAGGGACAGAGAGAGGGAGGGAGAGAGTGGGGAGAGAGAGAGGGTGGCAAGAGAGAGGGGAGGTTGAGAGAGTGAGGAGGAACAGAGAGGGGAGGGAGAGAGAGGGGAGCGAGAAGAGGGGGAGAGAGAGAGGGAAGGGTGAGAGAGAGGGGAGGGAGACAGAGGGGAGGGAGAGAGAGGAGAGGGAGAGAGAACGGGGAGAGAGAGGGGAGCGAGAGAGAGGGGAGAGAGAGAGAGGGAAGGGTGAGAGAGAGAGAGGTGGGAGAGAGAGAGGGGAGAGAGAGGGGAGGGAGATATAATGAGGAGGGAGAGCGAGGCGTGAGGGAGAGAAAGAGGCGAGGTAGAGAGGGAGAGAGGAGGGAGGGAGAGGGGAGGGAGAGAGAGGGAAGGGAGAGAGCGGGGGAGGGAGAGAAAGAGGGGAGTGAGAGAGAGGAAAGAGAGAGGGGAGAGAGAGGGGAGGGAGAGAGAAGGAGGCGAGAGACAGAGGGGGCAGAGAGAGAGGGTGACGAGAGAGAGGGGGCGAGAGAGAGGGGGGCGAAAGAGGGAGGGGAGAGAGAGGGGGAGAGAGAGGGGGGAGAGGGAGAGGGGAGAGCGGGGGGAGGGGAGGGCGGGAAGAGGGGAGCGGGTGAGAGGGGAGAGGGGAGAGCGGGGAGAGTGGAGAGGGGAGAGGGGCAGAGGAGAGAGGGGGAGAGGGGAGAGAGGAGAGCGGGGGAGTGGAAAGCGGGAAGAGGAAGAGAGACGGAGGAAGAGAGACGGATGAAGAGAGAGGGGGTTGAGAGAGGGGTGTAGAGATAGGGGGTAGAGAGATTGGGGTAGAGAGAGGGGGTAGAGAGAGGGGGTTAGAGAGAGGGGGAGAGACAGGGGAGAGACAGGGGACAGATGATGGGAGAGCCGGAGGAAAAGGCGGGGGAGAGACGGGGGTGAGAGACGGGGATGACACGGGGGAGAGAGAGGGGGAGAGACGGGGTAGAGATGGGGAGAGAGACGGTGTGACACGGGGGAGAGAGGGGAGAGACGGGGAGAGAGGGTGAGAGACGGGGGTGAGAGACGGGGGTGAGAGATAGGGTGAGAGACGGAGGGCAGAGACGGGGACAGACCGGGGTGAGACGGGTAGAGACGGGTGAGAGAGACGGGGGTGAGAGATGGGTGAGAGAGAAGGGTGAGAGAGAAGGGTGAAAGGTGCCGAGAGAGAGGGGCGCGAGAGAGAGGGGTGAGAGAGAGTCGGGTGAGAAAGCGCGGTGTGAGAGAGAGCGGCGCGCGAGAGAGAGAGGCGTGAGAGAGAGGGGTGCAAGCGAGACAGGGGCACAAGAGAGAGGGCCGCGAGAGATAGGGACGCAAGAGATAAAGACGCGAGAGTTAGGGGTGAGAGAGATAGGGGCGAGAGAGATGGGGCGAGAGAGAGGCGCGGGAGACAGGGGGCGAGAGTGAGGGGGCGAGAGTGAGGGGGCAAAAGTGAGGGGGCAAAAGTGAGGGGGCAAGAGTGAGGGGGCAAGAGTGAGGGGGCAAGAGTGCGGGGTGAGAGTGAGGGGGCAAGAGAGAGGTGGCGAGAGTGGGGCAAGAAGGGGCAAGAGAGGGGGGTAAGAGAGAGGAGGCAAGAGAAGGGGGGAAAGAGCGGGGGCGAGAGAGAGGTAGAGGCGGGAGAGAGCGGGTCGAGAGACAGGGTGCGTGAGAGAGAGGTGTCTAGAGAGAGAGACAGACAGACAGAGTGGGGCGAGCATGTGGGCGTCGTGATAGGGGCGAGAGGGAGGGTAGAGAGAGGGTGGTGTGATTGGGGGAGGTAGAGGGAAGAGAAAGTGGAGAGAGAGGGAAAGGGGGAGAGAGAGAAAGGGGGAGAGAGACAAAGGGGAGAGAGAGAGGGGGTGAGAGTGAGAGAGGGGGGAGAGAGAATGGGAATGAGAGAGAATGGGGATGAGAGAGAGTGGAGAGAGTTGCGAGCAAGAGAGAGGGATGAGAGAGCGAGAGGGGGGTGTGTGAGAGAGGGAGAGGTGCAAGTGAGAGTGAGGGAAAGGATATGGAAATGAGAGAGAGAGAGAGACTGAGAGAGCAAGAGAGAGTGCCAGAAAGGGACGAAAGAGAGAGTGAGGGAGAGAAAAATAGATAGATAGAGAGGAGGGAGAGCAAGATAGGGAGAGATAGAGGGCGAGCCGTAGACAGAGTTATGGAAGAGGTAAGCGAGGCAGAGTGAGAGTCCGGTCAGATAGAGGGATGAGGTTGAGAGTGAGTGGGGGGTGTGAGAGAATGAGTGAGGGGAAGAGAGAGTGTGGGGTGTGAGAGAGAATGAGAGTGAGTGGGAGAGAGAGAGAATGAGAGTGAGGGGATGAGAGGAAGAAAATGAAAGTGAGTGTGTATGAAAAGAGGTGTAGAGAGAAAGAGACAGTCAGAGAGAGACGGAGAGACAGAGAGAGAGAGACCAAGAAAGAGATAGAGAAACTGATAGAGAGACAGAGATAGAGAGACAAAGATAGAGAGACGGAGAGAGACAGAGACAAAGAGACAGAGAGAGAGAGAGAGAGTGAGAGATGTCTCAGGGAGGACCAGTACAGCATAGGTGAGAGTAGGATGCTCACAAGATGGCGGAAATGACACCTAGAATGTAGATGCACCTTGCCCAGCTTTGTACCTATGTCCTGTCTACCAGCTGTAAATACAGTAGGCCACTAACTCCTCCTTGTGCTGTTTACTGTGAGTGATCTTACTGGCTGCAGGATTTACTGACGGCTCCAGGTCTCCCTCTCTGGCTGACCAACCATGTTTGATGTGGTCATAAATGAGACAGGAGTTAGGAATTCGGCTAAGACAAGAACATCCTGATTGCCTACAGGAGACCGAGAAATAGACAAAATGGGAACTTAGTTTGATGCCGTGAGGGATTCACATGGAGACTGGCATGGAGTCCCACAGTTATCTGGAAAACCCCAGTCTTCATCCCAGGCATGTGCTGCCTCGTCTCTCTGTAGTGGAGAATTCTGTTGGCTCAGAATCTGGAGTAGCTGCAACAGCGAGAGGCGCTGACAGAGGCAGCAATTAGACCCACACAGTGAGGGATACCACATGGAGAGAGACTGAGTGATATCATCAGAGTGCTGGAAAGTTTCAGAATCAATCAATGGTCATGATGAAAGGGCTTTGATTAATGGATCAGTACTCAGTGATGGTTGAGCTACGAGTGGGAGAGGTGATGGCCTCGTGTTATTCTCACCAGACTGTTCACCCAGAATTTAATGTTAGTGTCCGATATACTAATCTGACTGCTCAATATCCTTTAAGGAAGAAAATCTGTAATCAACGGATTTCCTGTGTAATGCAAAAGCACTGTAATAATTTTGGGAGACTTCAGTCTTTGTGTAATCTGGGACAGTCACATTGGCAAAAGTGATGTTCTCCAAAATCCTGTTTGAATGTTTGTGTCAGTGTTTCTTTGAAGAACACATAGTCGCATCCCTGGCCATTTGCACAATCTCAGATCGACCATTGGGTGATGACGCTGAGTGAAGGAGTAATGTCACAGTGAGATATCCTCTGGGAAATTGTAGTGCAGTGGAATTCAGCGATGGATTTTTAAAGTGACCATTAAGCACACCCTACAATCACAACCAAAGGCATTTACGTGTGTTTGAGAGGAGAACTGACCAAGGTAAAGAGGGGAAGCAGTGAAGTGTATGGCTCGAAATGGACAGTGGAAAGCATTTACAGTAATAGAGATGGACTGCACAGAAACAGACCCTTCGGTCCAACTGTCCGTGCCACTCACGTATCCTAACTCAATCTCATCTCATTTGTCAGCACTTGGCCCAAATTCCTTTCAGTCCTTCCTGTTCGCATACCCATCCACATGCCTTTTAAATGCAGTAATTGTACCAGCCTCCACCACTTCCTCTGGCAGTTCATTCCATACATGCACCACCTTCTGCCTGAAAAAGTTGTCCCTTAGGTTCCTTTTATATCTTTCCCCTCTCACCCTGAACCTAGGCCCTCCAGTTCTGGATTCTAGTACCTCAGGGAAAAGCCCTTGTCGTTGTATCTACCCATGTCTCTCTTGATTTTATAAACCTTTACATGGCCACCCGTCAGCGTCAGACATCACAGGGAAAATAGCCCCAGCCCATTCAACCTCTCCCTGTAGCTCAAATCTTCCAATCCTGGCAACATCCTTGTGAAGCTTTTCTGAACCCTTTCAATTTACACAACATCCTTCCGATAGGGGGAGCCAAGAATTGCACGCAATATTCCAAAAGAGGCTTATCCAATGCCCTGGACAGTCGCAACATGACCTCCCAACTCCACTACTCAATGCTCTGATCAGTAAATGTAAGCATACCAAATACCTTCTCACTATGCTATCTACCTGCGGTTCTCCTTTCAAGCAACTATGAACCTGCCTTTGTTCTGAGACCTTACCATTAAGTGCATAAGTCCTGTTAAGATGTATTTTTCCAAAATGCAGCATCTCACATTTATCTAAACTCAATCTGCCACTCCTCAGCCAATTGGCCCATCTGATCACGAACCCAATGTAATCTGAGGTAACGTTTTTCACTGTGCACAACACCTGCAATTTTGGTGTCAACTGTAAACTTACTAACTATACCTCCTATGTTCACATCCAAATAATTTGTATATATAATGAAAATAGTAGCTCCAGCATTGATCGTTGTGGCACACCACTTCACAGATCTCCAGTCTGAAAAGCAACCCTCCACCACCATCTTCGAGCCATTCTGTTTCCAAATAGCCAGTTCTCCCTTTATTCCATGCGATGTAAGCTTGCTCCCCAATCTCCCATGGGGAAGCTTTTCAAACACCTTCGTGAAGACCATATCGGTCACATCCACCGCTTTGCCCCCATCAATCCTTTTTGTTACTTCTTCAAACAAATCAATCAATTTCTTGAGACATGATTTCCCGCGTACAAAGCTATGACGACCATCCATAATTAGAACTGCCTTTCCAAACACATGCAAATCCTATCCCTCAGGATTCCCTCCTTCAACTTGCCCAACACTGACGTTAGGCGAACCGGTCTGCCGTTCCCTGGCTTTTCCTTACCACCTTTCTTAAATAGTGGCTCCACGTTAGCCAACTTCCAGCCTTCTGGCATCTCATCTGTAATTATCGATGACACAAATATCTCAGCAAGAGGCCCAGCAATCACTTCCCTAGCTTCCCACAGAGTTCTATGGTACACCTGATAAGGTCCTGGGGATTTATCAACCTTTCTACACTTCAAGACATCCAGTACCTACTCCTCTATAATGTGGACACTTTTCAAGATGTCACCATTTATTTCCCAACATTCTATATCTTCCATGTCCTTCTCTGCAGTAAATACTGATGTAAAATGCTTGTTTAGTATTTCCCCATCTCCTGCAGCTCTACGTGCCTTACTGAACTTCGAGGACCCTATTCTCTCCCTAGTTATCATTTTGTCCTTTATGTATTTATAAAAACCCTTTGGATTCTCCTTAACTCTATTTGCCAAAGCTATTTTATGTCCCTTTTTTGCCGTCCTGATTTACCTCTTTATTATACTCATACTGCCTTTCCACTCTAAGGATTCACACTATCTCTCCTGTCTATACCTGACATATGCTCCTTTTTCTAACTAAAACCTCAGTTTCTCTAATCATTCAGCGTTCTCCATATCTACCAACCTTTCTTTTTTTTCCCTAACAGTCATACGTCTCCTGTCTTGGGACTGCAGTTATCCTATTTCGGAAGGCTTCTCAATTCCCAATGATAAAGCTTTCATTCTCTCAAAATGGAAAATCCCCGATTCCTACATCTCGCAAAACTGCCACATGAAAAGAATGGGGGAAAAAGAACATTCCAAATGAAGACTTTGATGAGGTGAACTCTGCTCAGTCACATAGACCTGGAGGTTACCACATTCACGTAGAGTGCTTTGTACCAGAGCAGCACCAGGTCACTGTCAGGGACACAGTCAGAACAGCAAATAGATTCACATCTGAGATCACATCTCACAGCCTGGGAACCTAAAGCTGTGCTCAGCCATTCTGGCCAATATTTGTATAAATAGGACAGCGAGATCAGCCCAATAGTCCGATCAAAAACAGAAAGACATTCAAATTTAAACATCCTGCAGGTTCAACAACCCATTCCCGGTTACTCCTGCAGGCTCTAAGAATCCCGTTCCATCTAACCTCCTGTAGGATTCACGTCGATTCCTACATTTGTACCATCCTACAGGTTCTACAGCTCTTCCTACCTCCGTAAAATGACCCGGGCTCTACAACCCTTCCTTCCTCTGCAATGTTCCCCAGAAGGGTACTGAAGGACGGTGGCAGTTATAGAGATAGTGAGGGATATCAGGACAGAAGAATTTTGCAGATATTAGGAATATTGCAATAGCAAAAAGAAACTTCAGTAATTCTGAGGGTTGCATGCTAATAAAAGAAATTTTCAGAGCTGAGGTGGATTATCAGGACTTGAAAAGGTTTCACAGTTTATAAGTGCTGTAGGGTTTGGAGGATGTTGCCAAGATAGGGAGGGTTTAAGATTGAAGGATTCCACAGACAAACATTACAGGAAAACATCAGGATTCTTGACAGTGTGGAGGAACAGAAGAATATTGAGTTCAAAGACCATAGATCTCTCAAAGTTGCCATTCAATTTGATAGCCTTGTTGAGAATGTATATGATGTATTGGCTTTCATTAAAAGGGTGATTGAGTTTAAGAGCCATGAGGTCAGCTGCAACTCTATCGAGTCCTAGTTAGACAACACTTGGTATACTGCGTTCAGTTCTCGTTCCCTCATTATCAGAAAGTTGTGGAAGTTTTAGTGAGGTTACAGAGGAGATTTATCAGGATGCTGCCTGTACTGGAGGGCATTTCTTTCGAAGACAGCGTGTGCGAGATCAGGCTTTTCTCATTGGAATGAAAAAGGATGAGAGGTGACTTGTTGGAGGTGCACGAGATGATGACAGGCATAGATAGAGTGGATAGACAGAGACCTTTCCCATTGTGAAAAATGGCGAGAATGCAGGGAATAAATTGAAGGTGATTGGAGGATGTTTCATGGAAATGTCAGAGGTAGTGCTGTACACAGAGGATGGTGGGTGCGTGGAATGCACTGCCAACAGTGGTAATAGAGTCAGATGCATTAGGGACATTTAAGTCAGACTTGGATAGGCACCTGCATGATAGTTAAATGTAGGGTATGTTGGTTAGTTTGATCTTATAGTAGCATAAAAGGTCAGCACAACTTTGAGGGCCGAAGGGCCTTTACTGTGTAGAAGTGTTCTATGTTCCAAATAGGAAGGGATCCGAATGAAGATATACAAACAGGAAGGGTTTGCGATGATTGTCGGAGGTAACAGAGACAGCAATGGTCTGATCTGGAGCAGAGGACCCAGATTGGATGAGATGTGGGGACTGGAGGTGGTTTCACAGGAAGGGAGGACCAGAGAGCCACCGGGTGTTACAGAAATGCGGAGAGCTGTAGGGCCTTCAGGAGTTCGTGGAGATGGGGAGGTTGGGAGGGATGGAGTTGTTTGCATAGATAGGGATGTTGGTAGGATGGAGCGGTTTACACAGACAGCATTGTTCTAGGTGAATGAAGCTGATTATGGCGATCAAGACGGTTAGATAGATTGGAAGAAAAATAGATATATGAAGAGCAGTTGTGACTGAAGATGTTTATAGATATAGAAAGGCTTAGGTTCTGGAGATGACTTACATATGGAGGGTGTGGAATTGGGCAGATATTTCAGGATTTCAGCACAGCAATTTAGGTTGAAGACAGTTTCATAGGTAAGGGAGCATTTGTAACCTCCTCCAGTTTGGTCAAAGTGGGAAGGGTTGTAGGGAGTGTGACGTTTCCACAGATGGAGTGTAAGAGCTGGAGAAAGTTATGGAAATGAGGAGATAGATGGAGAAACTGGAAGAGTTTACATTGACAGGGGGGTTGATAGCCACGGGAGGATGTTACACAGATAGCGAGTCTTTTCAGAACGGGAGCAGGAGAGTAACAGGCATTGGAGTGAGTTCTGCAGATCGGGAGTGCTGCAAGGACCTGAGAGACTATAAGATCTCCACAGATTGATCGTGTCTTTTGGGCTGGAAGAAGATACGGATAGCTGAGATCCACTGTATGCTTCTTCATTTTCCGGACAAAGCCTCAATGTCCCTCATCAGCCAGACATCTCTAAACCTGCCCGCTTTTCCCTTCACTCTAACAGTGACATATTGGCCCTAGAACTTTGGGATCACGCTTTTGCCAGTTGTTGCTTTTCCTTCAAACAGACTCATCCAATCGACGACAGTCATGATGTGGACGAGCCTGTGTTGAACTGGGGTGTACAAAGTTAAAAGACACAACACCAGCTTGCAGTCCAGCAGGTTCATTTGGAGGCACTAGGTTTCAGAGCGCTGCTCCTTCATCAGGTGGTTGTGCAGCACAATCATAAGACACAGAATTTATAGAAACAGGAAAGCAATGTAATGGAATGTAATATCAACAAATTTAGTTTAAGCCTTTCATCTTTTAGAATGATCACCTGCGCTTCGAAAGCTAGTGCTTCGAAATAAACCTGTTTTACTATAACCTGGTGTTGTGTAATTTTTAATTCACACAATCAACAACTGCTCGATCCTGCCTAATTATCCCAAAACTGGCCCTGCTCCAGTTAAACACTTTAATCTATCGACCTGTCTGATATTTTTCCATAGCTATGTTAAAACGTAGACAGTTGTGGTCACTGGACCCAAAGTGCTTTCTGACTGACACTTCATTCACTTGCTAGACCTCGACCCGCCTGAGTCGAGTTCAACCTTCGACATATTGATTTGAGAAACGTTCTTGGCCACATTTGACAAATTACACCCCATCCAGGCCTTTTTATACTATGGGTGGCCCAGTAAATCCAGGGAAAATTAAACTCAAACCAATACAACTCTATTAAATATTCCTATCGGTCACTGCAACCTCTCTACATATCTGCTCTGCACATATCTGCTGGCTATTTAGGGGTCAAAAACACCATTCCAGCAGACTTACCATCCCCCTTTTTGTTTCTAACGTCTAAATACATGGCCGCATTTGATGATCCTTTAAGTGTATCCTCACTAAACACTGTTGTCTTGTCCTCCCATATCAAAAGGACAACTCCACCTCCTCACTTACTTGTCCTTCTCTCCCGCCGATAGTTTCTGTATCCTGGAACACTAAGCTGCCGGTCCTGCCCTTATTCTGCTATATCCTGGAACACTAATCTGCCGGTCCTGCCCTTATCCTGAAGAAGGATTCCTGAAGAAGGCCTCATGCCCGAAACGTCGATTCTCCTGCTCATTGGATGCTGCCTGACCTGCTGCGCTTTTTCCAGCAACACATTTTCAGCTCTGCCCTTATCTCAGCCATGTTTCTGTTATGGCTGGAATATCGCAGTTCGCAGAGCGAATCCATGGTCTGAGCTCATTTGCCTTACCAGTCAGGCCTCGTGCATTGTCAGTCAGCCCACTACGCAACCCCTCCCACCCAACCCCCCCCCCCCCCCCCCCCAAGGGATACTGGGGATACTGGTGCCCCTCTGGTTCAAGTCCAACCCGTTCCCGCTTGTTCAGGTCACCTCTACCCCAGAAGAGATCCCAATGACCCAAGAACTGAAAACCCTGCCCCCCTACGCCTGTTCCTCAGCCACACATCAGTCCAGCCTATCTTTCTATTTTCATCCTCACTGGTATGTGGCACTGGGAGTAATCTGGAGATCACTACCCTGAAGGTCCTGCTTTTTAACTTCTTACCTAACGCCCGATACTCATTTCACAGGATACCATCCCATTGTGTACCTCTGCCTTGTGGATTGATGTGCACAATGACCTCTGGCTATTCACCCTCCACCTTCAGAATGTTCTGTCACGACTCAGAGAAACCCTTGACCCTGGTACCCAGCAGGCAGCACACCATCCTGGTGTCACTTCTGCAGCCACATAGTCTCATGTCTGTCCCCCTCACAACTGAGTCTCCGATAATTAGACAGGATGTGGCAAACAGAGACTGGCATGAACTACCTGCAGTCAGGCTATATTTGGAAAGTGCAGTATTTTAAAGATACAGCGAGAATTCATGGCCAGTGTGTTCATGAAGAGGAAATGACACAGACAGCAAGTCTAGCGAATACTGATCAAGTGATATCGTGAGTTTGATAAAGAAAATACAGTGCAATAAAATCAGGTGAAGCCCTTCACAATTATATAGAGTGCAAGCGGTTCCTTAAGAATGAGGAGCAAGCAATGGCCATGACACCTCCTTGGCAGACACTATTAAGGAAATGTCACACGGTATTTGATGGCTATATTCAGAGTAAAAATGATTCCCAGCAAAAGAATGGGGGCTGTTAGCAACCAAAGCGACAATCTGTGCATGGAGCCAGGGGAAGCAGGTGAGGTCTTCATGAATACTTCCCATCTGTGTTCACACAGGAGCAAGGGGATTTCAGTCAGAATGGTGAGAATTTGGTTCATGGTAAGATCAATAAGGAGGAGCTATTTAATGTTTTCACAGGCATAAAGGTCGACAAATCTCAAGTGCCCAATGAAATGTATCCCAGGCTGCTATGGGAGGAAAGGGAGGAGATGCTGGGGCGCTGCTGGATATATTTAATACTTTGCTGGCCACAGGTGAAGGACCGAATGACTGGAGGATCGCCAATGTGGTTCCTTTGTTCAGGAAGGGCAGCAGGGATAGGCCAGATAATTACAGAGCAGATAGTCTGACAGCAGAGATACGGAAATTATTGGAAACTATTCTGGGGGACATAATGAATCAATAATTGAAAACGCAGGGATAAATTGGGGATAGTCAGCATCGATTTAGTAGACGAAGATCCTGCCTTACGAATTCAGTTGAGTTTTTTTAAAATGGTGTCTGAAAATGTTGATGAGGGCAGTGCAGATGATGTGGTTTACATGGAATCGAATAAGGCCTTTGACAAGGGCCCACATGGAAGGCTGGTCCAAAAGGGAAGAGCCCATGGGATCCAAGGCAAGTTGGAAAATTGGATCCAAAATTGGTGGAGGGTTGTTTTCATGATTGGAAGCCTTCGTCCAGCGGGTGTCCCACAGGGATCTGTGCAGGAACAATCGCTGGTTTTTATGTACATTAATGAGTTGAATGTGAAAGCAGAAGGTATCATTATTAGGTTCGCAGATTACATAAAAAGTGACAGTATTGTCCACAGCGAGGGGGATGGTCTCAGGCTACAGTCTGAATGTTGAGACTTGGACAGAATTTCAAGAGAGTAATTTAAATAGACAAGGCAGGCAAGAGCACAGTAGGCAGTGAGCGAAATCTCATCAATTAAACTACTTTATTTCAACACAACAGACCTAACAGGTAAGGCAGATGAGCTTGGTGCATGGACAGGAACATGAGACTGAGACACCACAGGTATGCCAGAACCACCTGAGGGAGGGATAGGACTGGTAGCTCAATGTTCCAGGGCACAGATTCTAGAGGACGAAGAGAACAGGAGGTGAGAGAGGAGGGAGAGTGTAGTTTTTGAGCAGTGAAATATCACAGCACCATTTAGAGAGGCTATTGCTGTGCAAACATCAGTGAAGCTATAATAGTGAAATTGAGAAATGAGAATATGATATGACTGCACGACAGGCCCGCAACAGTCAGCGGGAAATTGAGCAGCAAATATGTCGGGAGATCTCAGATATCTGTAAGGATAGGGTTGTAATGGTGAGGGATTTTAACTTTCCAAATCTAGACTGGGACTGCCAGAGTGTTCAGAGCTTGGATGGGAGTGATTTGCTCAAGTAAACTCTCTCAGTCAGAATGTCAATGGTCGGACTGCAGGAAGGAGTAAAACCTGACCTCCCCTTGGGAAGCAAGGGAGGGAAGGGGACTGAGTTGTTAGTGTGGCAATACTTTGTCAAAGTGACCACAATTCTATTAGTTTAAAATAGTGATGGAAAAGGAGAGGCCTGATCCACAAGGTTAAAGATCAAAACTGACCTTGCCTCAAACCTGAAGCTATGAGTCAAGAGCTTTTAACAATTGATTGTGGAGGCTATTTGCAGGAAAAGGAACGTCAGGCAGGTGGGAAAATTTCAGAAGAGAGATAAAGTGAGATATCAGGGTCAGCATATTCCAGTTAGTGTGCAGGATAATGCTGACACAAGTGGGAAACACTGGATGACAGGGGGCATTGAGATTCTAGTCAAGAAAAAGGGGGTACGTGTCACATATAGCCAACTGTGTTAAGGCAATCGCTTGAAGAACATTGTGGGTGTAGTAATACACTGAAGACGGAAATCAGGAGGGCACAAAGGTGACCACAGAAAGCTTTGGCAAATCAGGCTGAGGAAAATCCAAAAAGATTGGACTTGAATATTGACAACAAAAGATTAACTTGGGACAGAATATGGCCTCATAAAGATCAATGAGGCCATCCATGTGTGGAACCACAGGAGATGAGTGAGATCCTGAACAAAAATTTCACGTTTGAACTTATTGTGGAGAAATACTTGGGAAGTCAGGGAAATAAACAGTGATGTATTCAAAAGTGTCCACATTAGAGGACAAGAGGTGCTGGGGTTTATAAAGGGTGCATAAAACAGACAAATCCCTGGGAGCTAATCAAATATATCCCAGGACGTTGTGGGAAGTGCGGGAAGAAATTGTGGGGCCCCTTAAAGAGATATTTCTCTCAGTGACAGCCACGGGTGATGAGCTGGGATCCTGTAGGGTGGCGGCGAATAAAAGGCCATTGAGAATGTGGAAGCGATTCTGTGGGACAGGGGTTACATGCAATTGGAAAGGCAATGATTGATTAGGGATAGTCGGCACAGCTTTGTGTAGATAAAATAGCGTCCCTCAACCATGATTGGTTTTGCTGAAGAGTTGACCGAGAAGATAAATGAAGGCAGAACAGTAAATGTTGTCTATACTGACGTCAGCAAGGCCTTTGACGGGATTGGGTGTGGTACACGAGTTAGTAAGGTTAGATCACATGGGATCAGGGAGAGCTAGCCGAACGGACACAAAATTGCCTTGACTGGAGGAGACAGAGGGTGGTTGGCGATGGTTGTTCTTCACCCTGGAAGCCTATGACCAGTGGTGGATTCACTTTAATGCATCACTTATATGCACGATATGTTTAAAGTGTAAAAGTCATTGTTAATGAGTTCGTGGATACCAAAATTAGTATTAAAGCGGGCAGGAAATACAGTTATTGAAGCTTACCTTGATCAACTGAACCAGTGGGTCAAGGAATGAAAGATGGAGTTTAATTCAGGTGTTGGATTTTGTGAAGAAAAAACAGGGAGGACTAACACAGTTAACGGTAGGGCCCTGGGAAGTGCTATCAAACAGAGAGAGACTATGGGATGGAGTTATATTGTTCCTTGGAAGTGGACATGGTGTTGAAAGCAGAATTTGGTACCACCACCCCTCATGGGTCAGAGCAATGAGTACATGAGTTGGTACATCATGATACGGCTGTATAATACATTGCTGGTCTCTAGATGGAGTATTGCATAGAATTCCGATCCTCCTGCTTCAGGAAGCAATTTCTGAAATGCAGCAAAGATTGACGAAGATGTTACTGATACTGGAGGGTTTGACTTAGAAGGATAGGCTGGTTAAGCTGGAAAAAGAAATCGGAGGGACGAGATAGCTTTGGCAGAGAAATGTAAGGACAATCCAAAGAAACTCTACAGAATAAAGTACAAATTCGCAACTGGAAAGACAATAGGGCACCTCAAATTTCCGTAAGGCCATCCATGTGTGGAACCACAGGAGATGGACGAGATCCTAAATGAATATTTCATGTCAGAACGTACTGTGGACAAAGACTGGGAAACAAAGGAAAACAAGCTATAATGACCTGAAAAGAGTTCCCATTACAGAAGAGGTGGTGCTGGAGGTCTTAAAACACAAAGGCATCCCAGAACATTGTCGCAAAGTAGTGGCGGGAACCCTAGCAGAAATATTTGTATCGTTGTCCGTCATATTTCCATTGGGTTTAGGTGCCTGAGAGGTGACTTTATAACGGTTTGTAAACCATGACGAGTTGAGGTAAAGCGAATAGCTTAGGTTTTTCTGTAGGGTAGGGCAGTCCATAGCAAGATGGCATAAATGTGAGGTCAGAGAGGGAAGGCATAAAAGGGATCAGAGGAGAACAATTTGCACACACACGATGGTGCACGTCTTGAATGAGATGCCAGGGAAATGGTAAAGTACAATGACACCATGTAAAAGATATTTGGGCAGATACATGGAGAGGAGAAGGTTTGCAGGGATATGGGTCAAATGCAGAGAAATGTTACTTGTTCACGAATCTTGGTCAGTCTGCACTAGTTGGATTGAAGGAACCGTTTCCGTGCTGCATATTTCTGTCTCTAGTTATTGGAGGGGGAGACTACCGAGCCAAGGCATGTTGTAGACATAAAAGCAACTTACAGCTACAGGGATGGTAGTCTGGAACGCAGGACGTTTCAAATATGTGGAGGAATTATCAGGAAGGGATGAGGTTACAGGAACAGGAACAGTTATAACAGTTAAAAGTTATTGAAGACACTGGTCCATGAGACATGCCAAAAATACAACGTTGGAGAGGGAACACAGAACAGAAAGATCCCAGGCAGCATGCCCACACTATCGTGTGAGGCCTGCTTTCACCTCTATTGTCCTGATGCTCACTAAGACAGCACATGCCTGGATTGATAACTGTGAACTCCCGATGCTGTCTCAGTACAACATAACTTACAGCAGGGGGTGTGCCTGTACTGTGCTAACTCTCCAGCACTGTAACTGTCATGTCCTGTTAGCCATTGTTTTGTTTCTCTCTCATTGCTCTCTGTCCTGTGCACTGAGTGATCTTACCTCACTGCAGGATTTATTGAAGGCTCCACATCTCCCTATCCTTTGTCTCTTTGGCTGACCAATCATCTTCAGTGAGGTATTGAGTCAGAACCTTCCTAAGAACCTCCAGGAGACACAGAAACATACAGAATGGGGAATTAGACTGATGCAGTAGGGTTCCACACGGATAATGGCACTGAGTCCCACAGAGATCTGGAAGATCCCACACTCCATCCCTGGCCTGTGCTGCCTCGTCCAGCTGGAGTGGAGAATTCTGTTGGCTCAGGATCTGGAGTAGCTGCAAGAGCGAAAGACAGTGACATAAGCAGCAATTAGACCCACACAATGAGGGATACCACATGGAGGGAGACAGAGTGATATCACCAAAGGGCAGGAAGATTTCAGGATCACACAACTGGATAGGAAGAATGGGTTTAGCTTCATGATGCCCTGGTAATATCTGGTCAGGAATGAGTAAGCAAAGTGATGGCCCCGAGCTATTATTGTAGAGCATGTATCCAAAACCTCAGCTTATGTTCAGGGACAAGGGCCTGAACCCCACCAGAAATGGGGAATTTGAAATCAATATTTTTAAAAATACTAATGAACAATCTACAAGTAAATACGAAACCATTGCTGATGGACAAAAAAACCAAAACACTTGTCCTTGAGAGAAAGGCATCTGCCCATCCTCACGTGGTCTGCAGGATATACCCACAGCAAAGTGTTTGCCTCTCAAATACCCTCTGAAATGGCCGAGGAAGTTACTCAGCTCAAGGGCTGGGCATGAAAGGCTGGTCAGCCAGACACACCCATATCCCAAAACTGATTTAATAAATAATCCATTAGGATGGTCCTACTGGAGCAGTGCTGGGATCAGTGACCTGGCCAATCACGTCGGTAGGTTAATGGACAGGGCTTTAAACTGACAGAGAGGATGCAGGGACAGGGTTCAGGTGAAATGAGCTTTCCAAATCCAAAGAGAAAAGGTAAAGCATCGGAACAGCATGGGAGTGTGGCTGAAGACAAGCAGAAAGGAATAGGAAGGGACAGAGTTTAGCTAGAAATGTACATGAGCGAATCGATTTCTGACAAGAGATTGTGGGAAAGAGTAAATTATGAGATTTTTTCGAAATGACAAAGTCTTTTCAATAAAGTAGTTGTATTTGTGACACAGTGATACACGAGATTTAGACACCAGTGAGACATGGTTACAGTGCAAACAAAAGGTGGAACATATGTATTCAATGGTTCACAACCTTGCAGAAACTCAGGCAAAATGGGTAACATTAACAATAATATTCAACAAAGGCATCACAGAGAAAGCATTTGGCCGTAGATCATGAAGTAGAGTCAGTCTGAATGTAAATTCTGGCTACTACTTGCTAAAGGCACAAGCAGCAGAACACTTTTAGCCACCGAACAACATTTCATAGCTCATTACACAGGAACTCATTGGAATTTTTAAATAAAGGCATTGTTGTAATGCTTGGAAACTTTGATATTGGTATAATCTGGGACAGTCACACTGACAACAGTGATAGTGGAAGTGGAGTTTGCATGGTTTTTTTGTCATAATTTTGAGTAACACATTGTGCAACTGGCAAGGGACGTAACTATGTCAGATTGTGTGATGAAACGTAGTGGATGAGTAATTCCACCTGAAGAGGTCCTCCGGGAAATTTTGGTAAAGTGTAGTTTAAAGGAATATAAAGTTTTAAAGTGAATCACAGAAAGGACATGCTGCAATTAGAAATAAAAATAGCCAATTACATGAGTTTGAGAGGATAACTGACCAAGGTAAACAGGGGAAACACACTGAAACATGGGTCTGCAAATGAACAGTGGAAAACTTTTGAAGGAACAGTGTAAAACACTCAACAAAAGCACATTCCATTTAAACAAACAAAACCTCAGCAAGAAATTCCTACCCATCCCTCACTCAAGACAAAATGGATCATATTAGATTATTAGGCTGAGAAGGTCACCAAAAATTATTTAAAATCCTGAAGTGAGAGAGTGTTTTAGGATTAAGTTTTAATGAGTTTGCAAACGGTCTGCTAGCAGGAGGAGGGCAGTGGGAGGGGGAATCATTGCCAAGGTAGGAACAGGGAGAGGTGAAGATGCTGGAGGTGGTGAGAGTGTTACAGAGATTGGTCAGGGCCTGAACGGTGTTACAAAGCCAATACGGATTGCTGCAGCTGGAAGGGTTTGCAGAGGTAGGAAGGGACAACAGGCTGGGGCTGTTTTCCGTGGAGCGTGGGAGGCTGAGGGGTGACCTTATACAGCTTTACAAAATTATGATAGACATGGATAGGATAAATAGGTAAAGTATTTTCCCTGGGGTCGGGGAGTCCAGAACGAGAGGGCATAGGTTTAGGGTGAGAGGGGAAAAATATAAAAGAGACATAAGGGGCAACTTTTTCAACAAGAGGGTGGTACTTGTATGGAATGAGCTGCCAGAGAAAGTGGTGGAGGCTGGTACAATGCAACATTTAAGAAGCATTTGGATGGGTGTATGAATAGGAAGGGTTTGGAGGGATATGGGCCGGGTGCTGACAGGTGGTACTAGATTGGGTTGAGATATCTGGTCGGCATGGACTGGTTGGACAGAAGGGTCTGTTTCCATGCTGTACATCTCTATGACTCTATGACTCTATATGCATTTTTATTTATTCATTCATAGTATGAAGATGTCACTGATTGGACAGCATTCTTTGCCCGAATGCTAATCGTCCAGATGGCAGCTCAGAGTCAGCCATACTGCTTTGGGTCTGGAGTCGCATGTAGGCCAGACCAGGTTAGAATATCAGATGTCCTTCCCTAAAGGAGGTAAGTGAACCTGATGAGTTCTTCCGACTGATCAACAATGCTTTAATGGTGGCCTCACCAATGTCTTGTACAGATACAACAATGCCATCCCAACTCCTACTCTCAATGCTCTGACCAATGAAGGTAACCATCCCAAACTCCTGCTTCACCAGCCTGTCTACCGGTGTCGCCACTTTTAAAGAACTGTGTACCTGCATCACTGGGTCATTGACTGACAACCCAGGGCCAGAATATTAACTGCATAATTCCCACCCTGGTTTG
This sequence comes from Chiloscyllium plagiosum, assembly GCF_037043375.1. Lineage (NCBI taxonomy): Eukaryota > Metazoa > Chordata > Chondrichthyes > Orectolobiformes > Hemiscylliidae > Chiloscyllium > Chiloscyllium plagiosum. The sequence goes on from NW_028270183.1 coordinate 96,502,283, forward strand.
TTCACCAAAATGGAAGACTTCACTTTTATCTAATTAATCACCATCTGCTATTCTTCAGCCCACTATTCATCTGTTGTATCATAGATAACCTTCTTCACTATCCACTTTACTACCAATCTCAGTGCCACCCAAAAAAACTTACTTACCAGGAAACCAATACTCCCATCCAAACGACAAACAACAGTGGGCCCACTACACCTCTAGTCACATGCCTCCAGTTAGAAAAACAACATGTCTCCCATCACCTTCTGTCTCCTACCATCAAGCCAATTTTGTATCCAGGCCCCTCGCTCCTCCTGAATGCCATATCCTTTTCCATTGATCTGAGCTTATTACCCAGTTTACCATATGGAATGTAGAACACAGAACAGTGCAGCACAAGATCATTTGGCCTTTTATAGGTCAGTAAGATCATTCTAAACAACATACCTTCATTTTATTATCGTTTATGTGCTAATCAAAACTATATTAAATGTCCCTAATACATCTAATTTTACTGCCACCGCTGGCGGTGCTTTCTACCCACCCACCACTCTATATCTAACGGACCTACCTCTGAAATCTCCCCTTAACTACCTGCTAATCATTTTAAGATTATACCCCCTTGCAATGACTATTTATGTCATGAGGGAAAAATTCACTCTCTCTGTAACTCTCATCATCTTGTTCACCTCTACTATGTCACCCCTCGCTCTTCTCCACTCCAAGAGAAAATCCTTAGCTCCACCAACCTTTCTTCATAAGGCATGCTCTCCAGTCCACGCATCGTCTTGGAAAATTTCCTTTTAACCCTCTCTAAAGCTTCCACATTCTTTCTGTAATTTGGGGACCAGAATCAAACACAATATTCCAAATGGGGACGAACCAGGGCTCCACAGAACTGCAGCATAACCTCACAGCTTTAAAACACAATCTCCAAGCTAGTGAAATCCAACACAATATATTCCTTCTTAACAAGCCTATCAGCTTGGGTGGCAACGTTGAGGGATCTATGGACTTGGAACCCAAGATCTCTCTGTTCCTGCACACTGCCAAGGATCCTGCCTTTCACCCTGCTTTCTGCAATCCAATTCAATCTTCCAAAATGACTGACTCCACACTTTTCCAGATTGACCTCCATCTGCCTCTTCTCAATCCAGCTCTACAGCCTGTCAATGTCCCGTTACAACCTAAAACCGCCCTCCACACTATCCACCACTCCACCAACCTTCATGTCATTGGGAAACTTACTAACCCACTCGCACATCCAAGTCATTCAAAAACTCACAAAGAGCAGAGGTTCTGTCACCACTCCCTGCAGAAAGCCACTGGTCACTGAGCTCCAGGATGAATGCTTTCCATCTATCATCATCTTCTGTCTTCTGAAGGCCAGTAATTCCACATCCAGACAGACAGGTCTCCCTGTATCCCATGCCTATGTACTTTCTGAATGAGTCAAAAATGTGTTTTTGTCACATTCTCAAAAGATTCAATAAGATTTGTGAGGCATGACCTGCCCCTAACAAAGCCATGCTGACTGTCTCTAATCAAACTATGGTTTTCCAAGGAATCATAAATCCTGTCTCGGAGTCCTCTCCAATAATCTGCACATCACAGACATAAGACTGACAGGTCTGTAATTAACAGGATTATCCATATTCCATTTCCTGAACAAGGGAACAACATTTGCCAACCACCAATCTTCTCGTACGACTCCAGTGAACAGTGAGTGTGCAAAGGTCATCGCCAATTGCACAGCAATCTCTTCCCTCGTCTCCTGTCGTAACTTTGGGCATATCCAATCTGGTTCAGCAGACTTATCTATCCTTATCTTTTACAAAATCCTGAACACATCCACCTTCTTAACATCCACCTGTTCACATACATCAGTCCTTTTCATGCTGTCCTCACAAATTACAAGGTCCCTCTCCGCAGTGAATACTGAAGCATAGTATATATGAAGGACCTTCCCGACCACCTCTAACTTCAGGAACAATTTCCCTCCACTATCCCTGATCGGCACTACCCTCACTCTGGCCATGCTTTTGTTCCTTACATAAGTGGAGAATGTCTTATGGTTTTCCTTAATGCTTCCCAACAAAGCTTTTTTATGCCCGCTTCTAGTTGTCCTAAGTCCTTCCTGGCTACCTTTAGAAAATCGCTAGATTTGGCCCAACAACTCCATATCAGCCCTTCAAGCAGTACCCACCAAGACTCATTTCCCCACCCTATTACTACCCATTTGCCCTGACTAATGCGTCAAACCTATACATCCGCAAACACCATGGATTATTTCGCATGGCTGAGTCACTGAACATGCACATCCTTAGGCTGTGGGAGGAAACCGGAGCACCTGGAGGAAACCCACGCTGACACGGGGAGAATGTGCAACTCCACACAGACAGTTGATATCGGCTCGAATCGAAATGGAGTCCGTGGTGTTATGAGTTATTTAACCACTGAGCCATCGTGCTGCTCCATGTTAACTTCCAGAAACCTATCTGAACCTTGCTTTCTCAATCTTAAGTAAGCTTCCTTCTTCCTCTTAACGAGATATTCTACATCCCTTCGAACCCTGTCAAATGCTTTGCTGATGTCCATGTGGTCAACACTGACTATCTATCTCTTGGCCATCTCCTCGAAGAGTCAATCCGGTTTGTGAAACACTAATCTAAAGACTATCTTTAATCAGCCCTTGCCTTTCCAAATATACATAGCTCCTTTCTTTCAGAATCTCCTCCAACAACAATACCCATCACTGGGTTCACTGGGCTGTAATTTCCTGGCTTTTTCCTGCAACCCTTAAGTGATGTAACAGCATTTTACCCCCTCCAGTCTTCCGGTACCTCACGGTGTCAGTTGATAATGTAATCAGCAGGTAACAGAGAAGGTAAATCAAATGCTGGCATTTATTACAGAGGGAATGGAGTCTAAAAATAGGCATGTCTAGCTAAAACTATGCAAGGTACATGTTAGACCTCACCTCGAATACTATGAACAGTGTGAGTGCCCGAGGGCAAGATTCTGTCGCATTGGAGGCAGTCCAGAGAAGGTTCACTTGGTTGATCCTGGGAATGGAGGGATTTTCTAATGAGACGAGGGGGAGTAGGTTGAAGTTGAACCCATTAAAGTTTAGAAAATGAGAGAGAAATGGAATGAAACATCCAAGATTCTGAGGGGCCCTGACTGGGCAGATGCTGGGAAGTTAGAAAATAGAACAGTATAGAACAGCAACAGGCCATTCGGCCCGCCATGTCTGTGCTGTCCAAGATGCTATTATGACTCATACCATCTGCCTGCACATGGTCCACATCCCGCTATTCTCTGCCTCTTCATGTTTCTGTCTAAATGCCACTTCAAATCTTTACTCACATTTCTTTTTCTACGACATCACTCGGAAACATCCACTCTATGTAAAAAATAACTTGCCTCACAGATCTCGTTTAAACTTTCTCTTTCTCACCTTATACTATGCATTCTAGGATTTGAAGCTGACACATTGGAAAAGAGATTCCGACTATCCATATTATCTGTCCCTCTCCGAATGTTATATTCTTGTACATGGTCGCCTGTCAGCATCTGATACTCTCGCAAAACAATCCAACTTCATTTAATTCCCTCTTGCACCTAATACACCCTTAAAAAATCTAACACAGGCAACATGCTGATAAACCCCTTTTGCACCCTCTCCAAAGCCTCCCCATCCTTCCTATTATGTGAAGATGAGAACTGCATACAGTACTCCAAGTGTGGCCAAACAAAAGTTTTATACAATTACAACATCAGGTGCAAACCACTTTACCCAAAGGTGTGACCGATGAAGGCCAGTGTTTCATTTGCTTTCTATCCCATCTGAAACACTTCTGTTGCCATTTTCAGGGAGTTACTGACTTGCACCAAGATCCTTCTGTATATCAATATCCCTCAGTATCCAAACTGTCTTCTTGACTTTTTTCTTCATCATCTCACACTTGTCCAGATGAAACTTAATTTGCCATTTCTCAGCACACCTTTCCAACTGATCTGTAACCTCCTGCAACCTTGGATCTCCTTGCTCATTCACCCAAACTCCACTAATTTTCATGTCATCTGCAATAATTATCTTTGTCACTGCCTTTCGTTTCAATTGTGTGTGAATCTGTAATCAGGGAGCAGAAAATCCCAGCAAGGGCTCACCCATTCAAGATAGAGATGAGAAGGAATGCCTTCACTCAGAAGGTAGTGACTCTGTGGGAATGCAGGTATATGGAGAGGAGATGATTTGAAGGAATATGGGCCAATCACAGGCAAATGTGACTCATTCCATTTCAGAAACCTCGACCGAAGAGTCATGAAGCACAGAAACAGACCCTATGTCTCCAGTTGTTGGAGGAGGAGACTATCTAGACAAGGCATGTTGTAGAGACTGAAGCAAGTTACAGCGATATGGATGGTCGTCTGAACTGGAGGCTTCAAATATGTGAAGTAATTGGTGAGAGGGGAGGAGATGACAGAGGTAGGAATTCTTATAGAAGTTAAAATGATTGAAGACACTGGTCCACAAGACATGCCATCGATACAGTGTTGGAGAGGGAATAGAAAGATCCCAGGCAGCATAACCACCTTCTCGTGGGAGGCCTGCTTTCCTCTCTGTTATCCTGATTCTCACCAAGACACCACATGCCTGGATTGAAAACTGGGAACTCCTGATACTGTCTCAGTACAACAAAACTTAAAGTAAACGTGGTGAATGAGCCTGGGGTGTGTCAGTACTGTCCTCCCCCTCCAGCACTATATCTATGTCATGTCTTGCTGGCTGATGTTTGGAGCCCTCTCATTGCTCTCTGCTCTGTGCACTGGAGTGATCTTACCTGGCGACAGGATTTTTTGAAGGCTGCCGATCTCCCTGACCTTTGTCTCTTTGGCTGACCAACAATCTTTCGAACCAGCAATTGGCAAGTCTATTGAGTCAGCAACTCCCTACATACCTGTAGAAGACACAGAAATAGGCAGAATGGGAAATTAGACTGATGCTATGAGGGTTACACATGGAGAATGGCAATGAGCCCCACAGAGATCTGGAAAATCTCAGTCTCCATTCATGGCCTGCGCTGCCTTATCTCTCTGGAGTGGAGAATTCTGTTGGCTCAGGATCTGGAGTGACTGCAAGAGTGAGAGATGCTGACAGAGGCAGCAATTAGACCCACACAGTGAGGGATACCACATGGAGAGATACTGAGTGATATCAGCAGAGTGCCGGGTCAAACAATTGTGCAGGAAGAAAGAGTTTTGATTCATGTTACACTGGGATGCGCAACCTGTGAGCAGGCGAAGTGCTGGCCTTGTGGTATTATTGTGAGACAATTTATCCAGAAATCTGTGAGTGAGTATTAAACAATTGCTGATGTTAAGAAAAATCCATCGGGTGCATTCATGTCTTTAGTGAAGTAATCTAAGATGGGACTGGGATATCACAGGTATTACAGAACAACAGCTGAGGGAGGGACAGGACAGGCAGCTAAATGTTCCAGGGGACAGATGCTGCAGGAAGGACAGAAGGGGAGCTGAGAGAGGAGGAGAGCCGCTGGTTCTGATTGGGTGAAACATCACAGAAGTACTGAGAGAGGATATTCCTGCGGGATCGCCCAGTGAAGCTACGTTCGTGGAATCAATCAATAAAAATGGATCTTCCCTTACCGGGTCCTGGTACGGTCTTTTTCGGGTATTGTTTTTACCTGTATCCAGGACTTGTGAGTTTACTGCGCTGCTTTCTCCCAGCGAGGCTCTGAGCATCGCTCTCTGAAGCTGATCGCAGCCGCTGCCGGAGAAAGCAGCTCCATGTCTCTCTCTCTCTTGCTGTGTTCTGACCAATGTGACACTGTTAAAAATCACACAACACCAGGTCATAATCCAACAGGTTTAATTGGAAGCACACTAGCTTTCGGAGCGATGCTCCTTCATCAGGCGATTGTGGAGCGTCGCTCCGAAAGCTAGTGTGCTTCCAATTAAACCTGCTGGACCATAACCTGGTGTTGTGTGATTTTTAACTTTGTACACCCCAGTCCAACACCGGCATCTCCAAATGTGACACTGTGCACACTCTGCATAGAAACTAAACTGCGCGTGTGTCTGACGTTATCGGTGAGTTTTTTGAGAATATTCATACCTGCACAGAATCATGGGTGGAATGTTCGTCATTAACAATTGCTCTGTCGAGTTACAGGCATTGAGCTGTTTAGCATGCAAACGGACTGTTCCGTCCAACTCAACCATACTGACCAGGTATGTAAATTATCAATCGTTATGGGAGTTTGAAAATAAGTTTCTTACTCGTGTTGTGCAAATCTGTTGTATATATGTACATTATCAGATTTACATCTCAACTATTTCTAAAAATCTCACATTAATTCATGCTCCACTATGTAGTAAGAATGATCAATCCGACAAAATAGTTTGCTTTCTGACCAATCCTGAAGCGTTCACTCCCTGCTGCTCGGTCCTCAAGTTCTGACCCTTCCTCCCAATTGCAGAGTTGATTCAGGCGTGACTCAGCAGGCTAAGGGACAAAGGAAGTTAGAGTCGATGCCTTGTGATGTGCTGAAAATATCCCGAATCTTGGACCGTGAGGCCTGGGTTCAATTGACAGCTTGTGCAGGTGTGTGTAATAATAACTTTGAACAGGTTCATTAGGAAAAACAAGGGAAGTCAGGAACAGAGTTAAAACAATAGACAATGCATGCAATGTGGTGGAGCTCTCAATGCTCAGATGAGTTTTGTCTTTACCAAGTGTTTCAGGGCCCCCGTGGGTCCCAGTACAGACTATTGCACTACTCCTAGTGCACATCCAGATACCACGATTGTGGGGCAAAGTGTTGTGGTGGGATATAGAGGTGCTCTTCTGGAAGGAGCTGGCTTTTGGACGTGAAAATAGGTGAGAAGGAGGAGGGTTTTGTATGGAGTTAGCTGTTACCCTCCTGTTGCAGCATCTTATTATTGCCCTGACGCGACCTCGTATATATTTGGTAGAGATCAATGATATTTCGTAAGCCCACAATACAAGATCCGTCACTCTGTTTAAGACAGCAGAAATCTCTTGTAGCACTTTAGTCATAGAACAATACAGCGCAGAAGAGGCCCTTTGCTCCATGATGTTGCGCTGACCTTTGAACTGTTCTCAGCTCGTCCCGCTGCAATATCCCAAAATCACCCATGTGCTTATCTAAGGATTGATTAAATCTTCCTGATGTGGCTGAGTTGACTACATTAGCAGGTAGTGCATTCCACACCCGAACCACTCTCTGAGTAAACAACCTGCCTCTGACATCTGTCTTAAATCTATCACCTCCTAAATTTGTGGTTATGCCCCCTCGTACAAGCTGATGTCATCATCCTAGAAAAAAGACTTCCAACGTCTACCCTATGTAAGCCTCCGATCATCCTGTATGTTTCTATCACATCCCGTCTTAGCCTTCTTCTTGCCAATGAGAAGAGGTTCAACTCTCTCAGCATTTCCGTATAAGACCTTTCCTCCAGACCAGGCAACATCCTGGTAAATCTCCTCTGCACCTTTCCCAATGCTTCCATATCCTTCCCGAAATATGGGCACCTGAACTACACAATATTCCAAGTATAACCTCACCAGCATTTTGTATATTTGCAGCATGATATTGCGGCTCCGGATCTCAATCCCTCTACGAATGAAACCTAACACAACGTATGCCTTCTTAACAGCACTATCCACCTGGGTGGCAACTTTCGGGGATCTATGTACATGGACTCAAAGATCCCTCTGCACATCCACACTAACAAGAATCTTTCCATTGACAAAGTACTCAGCCTTCCTGTTATTCTTCCCAAAGTACATCAGCTCACATTTAGCTGCATTGAACTCCATTAGCCGCATCTGAACCAATTCTGCAGTTTATCCAAGTCCCCCTGCAACCTGTAACATTCTTCCACACTGTCCACTACTCACCGAATTTAGTGTCTTTGGCAAATTTACTAATCCATCCACCTATGCCTCCATATAAGTCATTTATAAAAATGACAAACAGTAGTGATCGTTAAACAGATCCTCGTGGCACATCACTAGTAACTGGACTCCAGTTGAATATTTTCCGTCAACCATCACTCGCTGCCTTCTTTCAGAAAGCCACTTTCTAATCCAAACTGCTAAGTCACCCTCAATTCCATCTCTCTGCATTTTCTTCAACAGCCTACCATGTGGAACCTTATCAAAGGCTTTACTTAAATCCATGTACACCACGTCAACTGCCCTATCCTCATCTACATGTTTGGTCATTTTCTCAAAAAACTCAATGACCTGCCCTTGACGAAACCATGTTGACTATCTGAAATCAAATTGTTGTTTGCTAGGTGATTATGAATCTTACCTCTTACCTCTTATAATCCTTTCCAAAGCCTTTCCCACAACACTTAATGGTAAGGTCCTAGGGAGTGCTGCTGAACATAGAGTGAAGGTTCATAGCTACTTGAAAATGGAGTCGCAGGTAGATAGGATAGTGAAGAAGGCGTTCGATATGCTTTCCTTTATTGGTCAGAGTATTGAGTACAGGAGTTGGGAGGTCATTTTGTGGCTGTACAGGACATTGGTTAGGCCACTGTTGGAATATTGCATGCAATTCTGGTCTCCTTCCTATCGGAAAGATGTTGTGAAACTTGAAATGGTTCAGAAAAGATTTACAAGGATGTTGCCAGGGTTGGCGGATCTGAGCGACAGGGAGAGGCTGAACAGGCTGGGGCTGCTTTCTCTGGACCGTCGGATGCTGAGGGGTGAACTTATAGAGGTTTACAAAATTATGACCTGCATGGATAGGATAAATAAACAAAGTCTTTTCCCTCGGGTCGGGGAGTCCAGAACTAGAGGACATATGTTTAGAGTGAGATAGGAAAGATATAAAAGAGACCTAAGGGGCAACGTTTTCACGCAGAGTGTGGTACGTTTATGGAATGAGCTGCCAGAGGATGTGGTGGAGGCTGGTCCAATTGCAACATTTAAGAAGCATTTGGATGGGTATATGAATAGGAAGGGTTTGGAGGGATATAGGCTGGGCGCTGGCAGGTGGGACTAGATTGAGTTGGGATATCTGGGTGGCATGGACGGGTTGGACCGAAGAGTCTGTTTCCATGCTGTACATCTCTCTATGACTCTATGTGTAGCGTGTAGTCCCAACACTGACCCCTGTGGAGCTCCCCCATCACCAGTTGCCATTGTGCCAATCAGACAAATCCTCTATCCATGCTCAGCATGTTGTTCTGAATGGGAAATTTCATTTCGCACACACTGCTGGATTTATTTTTCTGTCTGGCTGTAAATAACAGAGTTTCACCATTACCTTCCCATCAGTACTTCCCTGGAGAAGGTGGTGGTGAGCTGCGTTCCTGACCCATTGCAGTCCTTTGGGTGCAGGGACAGACACAGTGCTGGAAGGATGGAGCGTGGCTTGGAGGGCACCTTGGAAATGCTGATGTTCCCGTGCACCTGGAGCTAATGTACTTCCAGGTTATAGTGCTTCCGGGTTTGTGAAGTGCTGTTGAAAGAGCCTTCATGATTGACCTCAGTGCTACTTGTAGATCTTTTATCCCTTCATTCATTTATGAACATGAGCTTTGTTGGCTGATGCAGCATTTATTGTTGATTTGGAGTTGTCCCTGAGAAGGTGGTGGTGAGCTGCCTTCCTGAGCCACTGTTGGAACTGTTGTTATCTGTGTCCCCTCCGGCAGGCGCTACAACACTCCTCATGTCTGTAACTGCATACAGACAATGCAGCTCTTCCTTTTATAACTGCCATCCTCCCCGATTTATAACTCTTACAGTTCCTCACGATATCTCACCCCCTCCATTCCCATCTGTGCTAGAGATCTCTAAAATTTCTTTATTCTTTTTTAAACTTCTGACCACCTAAAATCTCTCCCTTTTTAAATTTGTAACCCCTTCAGTTTCTGTAACTCTCCATCTAACTGTACTCAATGACAGCACAGGTTCCCTTCCTGAAATATCTATAATTACAATGGTTGCATGTGCTAAATTGGCACTTTCATCCTCCTTATCCATCTCAGGACTTCCATCCCCTTCAATCCCACTATTTGGAATGTTCCCATTCTCTGCACCTCCCCATGTCCTGGGGGTCCTTGAACACCACCAGTGCTCCAAAGGTTTATATTCCCCCCAGTTACTGCAAGTCTTCCAACTCTGTAACATCCAACAGTCTCTAGTACCATACAACACTTGCTGGCTCTCAATTTGGATTTTTTGAAGTATACACATCTATATAAACAGCTCAGAAAAAGCCCCTTAGACTCCACAAAGCTCCGTCATGAACAAGCCACCATCTGTCTATTTCCTTTGCCGCCTTCAGTGTCTGCAACTCTCACTGTATCTTCAAGTTAACTTCGTTATTTGCTGCAGGTCTGCCGAGCTCCCCAGATAAAATGTTCCATGCCATTCAGCTCGCTCAATCACTGTAACATCCTCTGGCCCCTCGAATCCTCCTTTTCTCCACTGTCTTCCAGGCACAACAGCAATCCTGTAAGAGAGCAGTGCGGAATGGGATGTTATAAATGTCAGCTGAGGCTTGAGGTCTACCATTACCTCGGAGTCACAAGGTGAGAGAACCTGAGAGAGAGCAGCACAGAGCAGGAGAATATTAATCAGTAGCGAGGAAGAGGGGGAACTGGGACTTGGAGTTGGAGAAACAGCAGAGCAGAAGGCTCGAAATCAGCACCGAGTCACAAAGGGAGTGACCATGTATGGGAACAACTTGGAGCAGGAGCTTGAGGCTCACCCACACCTAGGAGGTGACTGCAGCAGTGGGAGGATATAAATCAGCTCTGAGGATCGAAGCCTAGTCGTGCCTGGGAGTCACAGAGACGGTGAGCCTGTGAGGGAACAGAGTGGAGTCAGAGCTCGAGGATTACACATAAATGGGAGTCACAGAGACGGTGACCTTGTGAGGGAGCAGAGTGGAGTGGGAGCTGGAGGATTACACGTACCTGGCAGTTACAGAGACTTTGACCCTATGAGGGAGTAGAGTGGAGTGGGAGCCATAGTTGAATAAGGGACTTAACCATATTGTTTTGTCCCGGATGTTAACTTCATTCTAAGTCATTAAGTAAGTTACTCTAGACATGTTGCATTTTACGACATGACATGACATGTTTGACAGATGAAAAATGTGTTCTGTTACATTGGAAAGTCATAGCCCCTGCTGGTGTCCGAGATGAACACTGGGTCTTGGAGATCAGACAGTGACTAGAGACTCTGTGAGGCTGAGAGTGAGGGGGATAGCGCACACACACAGAACAAATCACCCTGCAGACATGACAGTCGAGAATAAGGAAGGGAATGGGAAATTAGGCAATCGAAGAGAAAGAGTCAGGGAGTCCAGGAATAGCCTGATGTCTCCCTCCCAATTCAGTTTCCCAGTTTGGAAGGTGATGAAGGTGCTGGCTGCTCAGGGGAGGACAGTCAGAGCCATGTCTGTGGTACCACAAGCAGCCTGACTTTACAGGAGGGGAGGGAGAAGGAACGAGGAACAATAGTCACAGGGGAGTCAGGATGATGAAGAAGGTGTCACTGTTTCTGTAATTCCCGAATAGTGGGGTGAAGAATGTCAATGTGTCTGCAGGACATTCATCTGGGTGCCAGTGAGCAGTCAAAGGTCATGTCCATGTTGGTAGGAATGACCTGGGTAGGAAGGGTGAAGTGGTCTGGGAATCAGAATTTAGGGAGCTAGGTGGATGGTTAGCAAGCAAGACCTCAGATGTGGCAATCCACGGAATAGTCCCAGTGCCGTGTGCAAGTGAGAACAGAACTCGGAGTTTTTGGTAGGTGAGTGTGTGACTGGAACGATGGTGCAGCATGAAGGTCTTCAGATTCCTGGGACACTGGGACTGGTTCTGGGGAAGGCAGCACCTGTACAAGCTGGATGGGCTAACGTGATAGAGCTGGGACTGAATTTCCTATGGGGTGTGTGGGAGGGATTTAAAATAACTTGGCGTGTGTATGAGATTCAAAAAGGAATAGTAGAGGAGGCTACCAGGAATCTCAATATAATGGGAGATACAGTTGGTACTAATTTACAACAACAAGCGTTAGTAAAGGAGTCCAAGAGAAAGAGGACCCGTCCAAGGACAGAATGACATTGGCTGGAGCTACAGAACAAAAAGTATACAATTACACTGTGAGGTACAGTCTGCCGGCCAGCAACCAAAGAAATGATGGAGAGAATAAATATGCAGGTGCATTTGAGAGCGATGACAATACTACAGATTAGTTATATTGAGAAACTTAATTTATCCAGATATTGACTGCGTTATTTTTGGTTCAGGGTCACAAGGGGCGAGTATTCCTGGATTATATGGAGGAATGCTCACTGCAGGAGTATGTGCCCAGCCCAAGAGAAGATGTACTGTTCGACCTGATCATTGGGAAAAGGTGGGGCAAGTTGATCCATTGTCAGTAGAGGAAGATTTTGGGTCAGAGTGTTCATTTTATTGTAAAGTTCAGGATGATGGTAGAGAATGATATGCAATTATTGAGAGTGAGAAACACTAGTTGAATGAGGGCAGCCTTCAATGGGGCAAGAATGAAGCTGGGAAGGTTTGACTGGAACACCAGTTTGGTCAGAAAAAGATAAAGTGAACCATGGGCTCCCTGCAATGAGGAGATGGCTTGGGTCCAGTCGAGGAATGGTCCCTCAAATAGGAACGGAAGCATAAACAATCCCAATGTTCCCTCGGTGACAGTGAAGAATAATAGATTTCGCGTCAGATGGAGAATCGAGATTGGAACCAGGAGGAATGCTGGAGGTTCAGAGGGGAGATGGTAGAGCAGAGCGGAACTATGGGATAACTGAGAGTCACCATACAGCTGTCTCAGAATCTTCCTATGGACCCCTCATAATGAGCGTGTTAAAAGATGGAGTAAGGCTGCATCGAAATTAGAAAGAGGATTTCTACCTGGAAAAAGATCTCCGCAAGTAGTTAAGATGTACTTAGATGCGTTCTGGCTGCATGTTTGACTGAAACATTCAGGAGGCGATTGGATGATTTTTGATACAAAACAAATGTGAGGATGTGAGTGAAGGAGGAGATCATTACTAAGCAAAGAGTTCAGTTGAATAGCTGGTTTAACCATGATTGGCCATATGACACCCTTCTATGCCATGAGGCGTCTGTGCTATTCAGTGTAATGTCTTGAGAGTCCTCTAAATCCATAAATAGCCCGTCTTTGTAACCTCGTCGATCCTATGTGATACATTCTAATCTCTGCAACCTCCATCAGCCAATGTCCCCCTTCTTATCTCTGTAATTCATACAGGCCATATAAACCTTCTTTCCCTGGAATCTCCACCAGCCCCGATAAACTTTCCTCTCTATAAAATATTTCTCAAGTCTTTACAGCTCTCCCCTTCTCTGCAACTTTTCTGATCCATAGAAACCAAATCTTTGCAATCTCTTCGAATCCATACAACAATCAGCGTTACTGATCTCCTTCTGCCCTGACAGACATCCCTGCCCGCCTCTTTTCTTTGCTCCAGTCTCTACAATTTTCGCTGTTATGCAACCTAATCCAATGCCTAACCAGCCGTGTAACATCCTCTAGTCCCGATAGTGCTCCTGATTCTGGAACCATCTTCTGCTCCGACATAGCTCACAGTCCCTGAAATCTCCAGATTCTAAACCTGTCCAGATGAGAAATGTTCGTTTACCACCTCTCCGATCTCCACAATCAACCTCCCACTTCTGTCTTTGTTTTACCCCATTCCTACCCTAATCATCCTTTTATTCCTCACATACCTATCGAAAGCTTAAGGGTTCTCCTTTATTCTATTTGCAAAAACTGCTCGTGTACTCTCTTTGTTCATCTTAACTCTCTATTTAAATCCTTCCTCGCTGATCTGTAACTCTCCATCGCCTCATCTGAACCATCTTGCCTCATCAACATATAAGCCTCCATCTTCTTCATAAGAAGCAATGCCATTTCTGTTGTAAACCACGCTTCCCTTACCTTATGACTTCCACCTTGCCTGACAGGGACACACCTGTCAATGACATGCAATATCTGTTCCTTAAACCAGCTTCATATTTCCATTGTCTGCATCCCCTGCATTTTTCTACCCCATTTTATGCATCCTAATTCCTGCCTAATCACATTATAATTGCCACTGCCCCATCGATAATTCTTGATCTATGGCATGTACTTATCCCTTTCCATCGCGAAACTAAACGTAACTGAATTGTGGCCACTCACTCCAAAGTGCTCACCTACAAGTAAATCAAACATCTGACCTGGTTCACTACCAAACACCAGATCCAATGTGGCCTCCCTTCTTGTCGGCCCTTCGACATACTGTGTCAGAAAACCCTCCTGTACACATTGGACAAAAACTGATCCATCCGACGTACTAGAGTTATTGCATTTCCAGTCAATGTTGGGAAAGTTAAAGCCCCCATAATGACTCCCCTGTTCCTTTCGCTCCTCCCCAGAATAATTTTGCTACTCCTCTCTTCCACCTCCATGGAACTCTGCGGACGCCTATAAAAAACTCCAAGCAGTGTGATCTCTCCTCTCCTGTTTCTAACATCAAAAGTACTCTCAGCCACCATTATACAATCCTTGACTAACATGACTTGCATGGACCCATTGCAGTGCTTCAAACTCCATGAGGCAGCCATACTCTCTATGACAGACAGACTCAGTCTGGAACCTCCTCTGTCCTTAAGATCTTATACACTGCCTGCACTCCTCCGTTTCCCCTTTGCATGTTCCCTTTCCAACCCACCCCACCTGCATCACTCCCCTATTGGAGCTGTCAAGGGCAGCTGTTAAATAGCCTCCCGAACCTTCTCAATCCTCCTTTAAGATTTTTTTTTATATCATTCTCCTTAATCAACGTTTTGATCATCCATGAAGCACCTGAGGAGATTTGCCATTGAGAAAGATTCCATACAATGCAAGTAGTTGTTGTTATTGCTATACATTAGGAGAAACAGGAATGATGCATTCAAAATTCGAACAAAAAAGTCACTGATTGGCGCAGTGTGTAGGCCAAATCATAACATCACATTGGGATGGGCAATAAACAAAGAAATAACTAATGCCTGTAAAAATGGTATGGTTATTATCATGGGTGATTTTAATCTACATGTAGATTGGCCAAACCATCTCAGTCAGGGTAGCTTTGAGGAGTTCATTAAGTGTATCTGTGATATCTTACTTGAACAGTATGAAATGGATCTACAAGGGAGCAAGCTATCAAAGATCTGGCCCTGTACAATGAGACAGGAATAATTAGTGATCTCAGAGTTAGGGATCCTCTCGGAAGAAGTGATCACTGTATGGTTGAATTTAATACATATGGAGAGTGTGAAGATAAAATCTAATACCTGGGTCCTGTGCTTGGACATGGGGGACTACAATAGAATGAGGGAGAACCTGGATAACGTAGACTGGAAACAAAGATGTTATAGTGGGACAGTTAATGAGCAGTAAAAGATTTCCAAAGACACTTTACAAAGTCCTCGGCAAAGGTATATTTCAGTAAAAAGGAAGGACTGTAAGAAAAGGCATTCTCTGCGATGGGTATCCAAGGAAAGCGATCAAATTGAAAGGCATACAAAGTGGCCAAAACCAGCATGAAACTAGAACTGGGAAAACTTTAAAGGTCAACAGAAAGCCACAGAGCAGCTACAAAGAAATGCAAGATAGAACATGAGAAAAATAAACTAGCACAGACTATAAGGACAGAGAGCAAAGGTTTATATAAACATACATAATGAGAAAAGAATGGCTAAAGTAAATGTTGGTCCTTTGGAAAAAGAGAAGGAGAATTTCATTATGGGATATCACAGTGGAGGATACTAATATCTTGCCCGTAATTAACAAAGAAACAAAGGTAGGTGAGGATTTGGAAACGATCATTATTACGGAACAGCTCGTTTTGGACTGTTGGAGGTAATTGAGCTAATAATAGAAAATTCTCCTGGCCCTGACAGAATATATTCCAGGGTACTAAAAGAGATGACAGGAGAAATAGCAAATGCACTGACAGTAATTTTTCAAAATTCACTGGACATTGTGGCAGTCCCAGCAGATTGGAAAGCAGCAAAAGTGACACCACTATTTCAAAAAGGAGGTGGACAGAAAATGGGGAATTATACCCTAGTTAGCTTTTTCTCTGTAGTGGGAAAGATGCTTGGGTCTATTATCAAGGACGAAATAGCAGGGACTCGATAAAAATTGACCCATTGGATAGACACAGGGTTCATGAAGTGGAGGTCATGCTTGACAAGTCTTTTGGAATTCTATGAAAACAGTTCGAGCAAGGTGGACAACGGGAACCCAGTGGATATGGTGTACATGGATTTCAAAAGGCCTTCAACAAGGTGATGTGCAAGAGGCTGTTACATAATATAAGGGTGCATGGTATTAGGGGTAGAGTATAAGCCTGGATTAGAGATTGGTTGACTAACAGGAAGCAAAGTGTGGGGATAAATGCGTATTATTCTGGCTGGCAATCAGAGACTAGTAGTGTGCCTCAGGGATCAGTATTGGGACTGCGATTATTTAGGATTGATACAGATGATTTGGAGTTTGGGACCACATGTATGGTGTCAAAGTTTGCATGACACTAAGATGAGTAGCAGGACAATGTGTGCGGAGGACTGTGAAAAGTTTGTGAGAAGATTTGTAGCTCGGGTGCTCGTTGTTGTGATGCTGTTCACCAAGCTGGGAATTTGTGTTGCAGATGTTTCGTCCCCTGTCTAGGTGACATCCTCAGTGCTTGGAAGCCTCCTGTGAAGCGCTTCTGTGATCTTTCCTCCGGCATTTGTAGTGGTTTGAATCTGCCGCTTCCGGTTGTCAGTTTCAGCTGTCCGTTGCAGTGATTGGTATATTGGGTTCAAATCGATGTGCTTATTGATTGAATCTGTGGATGAGTGCCATGCCTCTAGGAATTCCCTGGCCTGTTCTCTGTTTGGCTCGTCCTATAATAGTAGTGTTGTCCCAGTCGAATTCACGTTGCTTGTCATCGGCGTGTGTGGCTACGAAGGAAAGCTGGTCGTGTTGTTTCGTGGCTAGTTGGTGTTCGTGGATGTGGATTGTTAGCTGTCTTCCTGTTTGTCGTATGTAGTGTTTTGTGCAGTCCTTGCATGGGATTTTGTACACTACATTGGTTGTGCTCATGCTGGGTATTGGCTCCTTCGTTCTGGTGAGTTGTCTGAGAGTGGCTGTTGGTTTGTTGCTGTTATGAGTCCTAGTGGTCGCAATAGTCTAGCTGTCAGTTCGGAAATGCTCTTGATGTATGGTAGTGTGGCTAGTCCTTTGGGTTGTGGCATGACCTCTTTCCGTTGTCTTTCCCTTAGGCATCTGTTGATGAAATTGCGCGGGTATCTGTTTTTGGCGAATACATTGTATCGATGTTCTTCTTCCTCTTTTTGCAGTTCCGGTGTACTGCAGTGTAATGTGGCTCTTTTGAATAGTGTCTTGATGCAACTTCTTTTGTGTGTGTTGGGGTGGTTGCTTTCGTAGTTCAGGACTTGGTCTGTGTGAGTGGCTTTCCTGTATACCTTTGAGCATTGAGTATAGGATGTGCGAGGTCATGTTGCTGTACAGGACATTCGTTAGGCCACTTTTGGAACAGTGTGTGCAATTCTGGCCTGCTTCCTATCAGAAGGGTCAAAAAAGACTTACAAGGATGTTGTTAGGGTTGGAGGATTTGTGCTGTAGGGTGAGGCATAAAAGGCTGGGGCTGTTTTCCCTGGAGTGGCATAGGCTGAGTGGTGATGTTATGGAGGTTTATACAATCATGAGGGGCATGTATAGAGTAAATGAACAAGGTGTTTTCCCTGGAATGGTGGTGTCCAGATGTAGAGGGCATTGCTTTCGGGTGAACGGACAAAATTTCAAAGGGGCCTAAAGGACAACTCTTTCATGCAGTGGGTGGAATGAGCTGCCAGAGGAAGTGGTGGAGGCTAGTACAATTAAAACATGTTAAAGGCATCTAAATAGACACATGATATGATCAGGAAGCGTTTACAGGGATATGAGCCAAGTGCTGGCAAATGGGAAAAGACTCGGTTCGGATACCTGTTTGGCTTGGATGAGTTAGACCGAAGGGTCTGTGTCGGTGCTATACATCTCTATGACTGTGGGATCATAACAACTTATACTGTTCTGCTTCATCTCTGGGCTCCCTCATGACCACTTTGTCAATATCTAGCTTCGTCAGTATCAAACAATGGGTGTATATTTGGTCTGTTTGCTATTTTACTATTATTTTTACGGACATTTTTGGAAGGTAATTTTTCACTGCCGCCCAGCCCCTGACCATGTGCCGCTTATCAATATTTTCTGGAAAATCTTTAACAGTCAAGAATTCTTTTTTCCAATTAGCAAGTATATCTTCCTTCCATTTCTGACTATCTCATTCTGCACCATTTTCATTCCCTGTAATCTATTTTGCACTTCCTGAAACATCAACTGTGTTTCTCCTTCCACAGGTACCAGTGATTAATGCCAAAGCCCTGTTGCCTGTGGAGAGGGTGATGTTTGACTTTCTTGTACAGCTGCAGTTTGTGTGGTGAAGGTGCTCCCACAATGTGGTTGGGTAAGAGACATTACAGAGTATTCATTCAGCAACAGTAAAGATCTGAAGATAATGTCCAGATCAATAACAGTTTGTATTTTTATTATCATGCTTATAATTCCACAAAAATATTATTGAGAATTTTAAACATAAGGCCAGAGATGGTGATATTAGGTCAGGTGACCAAAAGCATTGCCAAATAAGCAGGTTTTGAGGAATGTCTTAAAGGAGGAAAGCAGACCTAAGAGGTTTTGGCTGCGAATTTCAGACCTTGTTGCTTTGGCAACTGTAAAAGCAGCCACACAGGTGAAGTAATGAATTAACAGGTCATTGAGAGTCTCGAACAGAATGGGTTGTCGAGGTCTCAAAGGTTGTGTGATACATCGAGCTAGGGATGATCACAATCAGGAATTAAATCAAGTGTGAGAATTTTAAATTGAGGGATGTGGGCTCGATGCTGGCAGGTGAGACTAGATTGGGTTGGGATATCTGGTCAGCATGTACGGGTTGGATTGAAATGTCTGTTTCCATGCTGTACATCTCTGTGGCTCTATGTTGTTGATTATGAATAGCAGCCTTTTGATGGATCAACAAGTTTCGGTACGAGGGAGTACTTGGGTAGCAGAGATTTTTCTTGAGATTACAGGGAGGTCGGATGTGGGAAGCTGGCCAGGAGTACGTTTGGATAATGAAGTCTGGAGATAACACAAGATGGATGAGAGTGTATGAGCTGAAACAAGGGTGGAATCAGCTAGAATTAGTGGTCTTGGAGTGGGATTGGGCTATCACCCTCACCTCGCCTCTGGGATTCAGTTAGTTGTCAGGTTGTGAATCAGGGCGGTACCACAATCGGGAGCTAAGTGGCCCTGGTGGAGACTAAAATGAGTGTCACTCAGCTGGCTGTTGCTGAGCAGCTGCTGCTTGATAGCCCTGTTGATAACATGTTCCATCACTTTACTGCTGATCGAGTGTGGACTGATAGAGGGAAATTGGCTGGGTTGGATTGTCCTGTGTTGTTGTGTTGAACATGCCTAGGCAATGTTTCACATTGTCGGTAGATGCCAGTGCTGGAGCGGTACGTGACTTGGTGTGTGGCAAGTTCTGGAGCACAAGCTATCAGTATTATTGCCAGAATGTTGGCAGAGCCCATAGGCTTTGCACTACTTAACCATTTCTTGATGTTATTCAAACTCAAGCTAACTGGCTTAAAACTCACATCTGTGATGTTAGAAACCACTGGATAAGGCTAAGATGGATCATCTCACTTTGCATCTGGCTGAAGATTGCTGCAGATGCTGTCATCTTATCTGGTGCATGGGTATGTGAGGCTCCTCCATCAGTAAAGGTGGGGATATCTGTGATGCTTCCTCCAGTGAGTTGTTTAATTGTCCATCACCGTTCACAACTGGGTGTGGCAGAACTGCAGAGCTCCGATCTGCTGCATTGGTTGTGGGATTGTTTAGCTCAGTTGCTTGCTGCTGATGCTGTTTGAAATGCAAATGGTCCTGTTTGGTAGCTTCATCAGGTTGGCACTTCATTTTTAGGTATGCCTGGTTCTGCTCTTGGCATGCCCTCCTTTACTGTCCATTGTGATGGGTGAGAACGGGATTTACAAACCCATGAAATTTCAGATTGTGCTGGAGTACAGTTCTGCTGCTGTTGATGTCCCACAGTTCCTCAGAGATACTCAGTTTGAGGTCCTACATCTATTCAAAGTATGTCCCATTTAGGACAGTGATAGTGTCACTCAACACGATGCAGGTTTTCTCAACTTTAAGCCAAGACTTGTGACTCAAAAAGGAATGTGTGATGGTCGCTCGTCCTGATACTGTCATGGACAGATGTATCTGCAGCTGGTCACTTCATAACAATGAGATCAAGTATGTTGTACACTCTAGGTTCCACCACCACCCGCTGCAGACTCAGATGAACAGCTATGTCCTTTAGGACCTGGCCAGCTCAGTCAGTAATTCTGTTGCAGAGTTAATCTCGATTGTGGACATTGAAATCTTGTACCCAGAGTACGTTTGACACCATTTTACTTCCTCAGTGCTTCCTTCAAATGTTGTTCAACATGAAGGAGAACTGATCCATCAGCCAAGGGAGGACAGTACGTGGTAATCAGCAGGAGCCATGAAACGTCCTGGTGTCCGGAGTCAATGCTGAGTACTCCAAGGGCAAATCCTTCCTGTCTGTGCCACGACCTCTGCCTGGTCTATCCTGCTGGTGGGGCAGGACATATCCAGAGATTTCAGAAGAAAGTGAAGACTGCAGATGCTGGAGATTAGAGTCAAGAGTCTGGTGCTGGAAAAGCACAGCAGGTCAGGGTGATGAAGGGCTGAGGCTCGAAACATTGATTCTCCTTCTCCTCGGATGCTGTCTCACCTGTTGCGCTTTTCCATCACCACAATCTCAATATCTTAGGATGGTGATGGTGGTGTCTGGTCATTGTCTGTAAGGGCTGTTTCCATGAGTATGACTATGTCAGGCTGGTCCTTGATTGGTCTGTGAGACAACTCTGCACATTTTGGCACCAAAGTCCAGAGGTTATTGTGGAGGACATTGCACCATCGAGAGGGCTGATTCTGTGGTTGTATTTTCTGGTGCCTTCTTAGATGCCGAGTGGTCCATCGAGTTTCATTACTTTGTTGAAACTTTGCAGTGATTATTTCAGTGAGTAACTTGCTGGGCGACTGTCAGGTTGGCAGGGTTTTTTTCGCCATTGACAATGGTTCCATGGCGATCAGGAGATTCCTAATTCCAGTTACTTTTTTCTTGAATTCAGATTCCACCATCTGCCAAGATGGGATTCGAACCAGGACTTCAGTCGTTTGTTTTAATAGTTTGGATAAATTTAAATACATTAGGTTTGGTCACTCACTTTAAATATCACTTACCCAGGTTTTGTTTCTTTGTGAAACACTGTCCATCATTCTGTCTCCTCCATCCTTCTCTCCAACAACAAGAGTTTGGAGCACATGGAGTTTCTCTGTCACTAAGACTGAGATAATCTGATCTGCTGCTTCCCTCCCTCCCACTAGCCCACTGAGCCAAACTGCCTCACGGGGTGTTCCCGGTTTTTGTCCTAAACTTACATCTTCCTCCAGTCTCTTGTCAAGCCTTATCAGAGCTCATCTTAACCCTTTACCCTAATTTCACTAAACTATAGACTTTCCAACAGTCTTTCCTCCTCCTCCTCCTCATCAGTCCCCCTCGCAGATTCACAGATATTGTTCCTTGTTCTGTCTTTTCTGGTTATGTCCTTCTCTCCCAAAATCCTGCTCCATCTCCACTCTCCCTTTCCTTTCTGAATTCCTTGTATTTAGTGTCCCTCAAGGATCTATCCTTGGTCCCTCCTCTTTCTCCCCTACGCACTGCCAGGAGGTGACATCGTCCAAAAGCACAGTGTTAGGTTTCACATGTACACTGACGATGCCCAGCTCTCCCTCCCCATCATCCCTCTCCATTACCCCACTGTTACTCAGTTATCAACCTGCTTACCACATTCCCACTACTCGATTAGGCGCAGTTTCCTCCAATGAAACATTGTAGTGGTTAAACCCGTTGCCTGACAACTTCCTTTCCGTTACTGCTGAGCCTCTCCCTCTCAGTGGGAACTATGCAGCAGAACTGCACTCTTCACAGTATTGCAGTTATATCTGACGCGAAGCTGACCTTCTGATCAGACATCTACACAATCACAAACACCAGGAATTCCAATCTCTTAAACGTTGCTTATCTCCTCCTCAGCCCAGCTCCATTTCTACTGAAACCCCTTACCCGTGTCTGTGTTGCCTTAAACTTGACGAATCCGAAACAGAACCCTTGATTCTGTGACTGATTCAGAATCTTGTTTCAAACTCCCCCCCCCCCTCAGTATTTACCCTCAGACACATCAGTATTTATTCTGTCAAACCCCTTAAGAATCTGGTGGTGTGGTCTGATTGTAGCTCGTGGAAATGGCAGAAGATGATGCGTTGTATCTGGGTGGAAGGTAAGGACTTGGGGGGGTGTTCTATCCTTGTTGCAGTTGGAGGTGTGGGTTTCAAAGGCAGAGGTGCGGGAAGTGGAGAAGATATAGTGGATCATATTGACCACATGGGAGGGGTAATTGCAGTCCTTGAAATACGGGGCCATTTGGTATGTTCTGGCCTCACTGGAACACGGCAGTAAGCATGAGACAGAGATGTTGGCCAGGGAACAGGATCGTGTGTTAAAGTGACAGGCAGCTGGAAGCTCGGGGTCTGTTTTAGCAGCAGAACGTAGATCATCAGTCGCCATTTCCGCCACCTCCACTGAGATGCTGCCAGACACAGGTTCCTGCCCCCTCCATTAACAACAATGCACCCCCCAGCCAGATCTTAATCCACTCCTTTGTCTTTCCAAATATTCTGGTCTCTCTTTGGATTCTGTTCCTGCCTATTATTTACTCTTTCACCCCTATCTCCTGCAGTACAAAGATCTGCAAGTTAGGTGAGTTGGCCAAGCTGAATTTCCCATAATGTTCAGGGATGTGTAGGTTAGGTGCATTCGTCAGGAGAAATATACTTTAATAGGGTAGGGGAATGGGTCTGGGTGGGATACCCTTCGGAGGGACGCTGTGGAACTTTTGGGCCGAACGGCCTGTTTCGACACTGTCAAGATTCTAATTTTCCCAGCTCCCATCAGTTCTGAGGAAGGGCCACTGGACAGATTTCTGTTCCCAGATGCTGCCAGACCTGCTGAGCTTTCCCAGCACCTTCTGCTTGTTGTTCCTGATTGACACCATCCATACACCTTCTGGGTTATATTCAGACAGGGGGAGGATCCCACCACTGACCTCACAATGGGCTCCAGCTGATTGATGGCAGCTTCGGACCAATAGGAAAAGGTGGCAGGACTGGTGGATGAAGTGGAACCAGCTGGTCATCCAAACAATGGGAGTGAATAAGGGGCGTGGCCAATGGGATGACACGTCACCAGTAACTCAGCCGATGCAGTGCCACGTGATTCGGCTATTGTTGAATGTGGGAGACGCAAACAGGGAAGGGAAGAGTGGCCTTGGAAACAGGAAGATAATGAGTCACTTTGGGAAGTTTTAATTACACTCTGTGCGGTTCGTAAGTCTGAATTAGAAACTCTTAATCTCGCGTTTGCAGCAGATGGGAAAATGGCTGCGACCCTCAGGCGGTGAAAGGTCCTGAGATATGGCCGCCATTTTTATTGGAGGTAAGATACAGTGAGGCGCATGTGCATGTCCCCTTCCTTGGATGGGGGGTGGGGGGGGTGGGGGGGGGAGGGGCGTGTAACTTGAAGAGAGGCATTTACACATCAAGCACACACTTTTTTCTTGGAATGTCTTTATATTCTTCCTGTACTGACTGTGCGTTTTGTTTTGTGAATTCATTTCATAGGATATTAAATCAGAATAATTGAGGCTGTGATCTCAAAAGCAAGTTTTTACAGTCAATGGAGTCATCAGGATCTGAATATCATAGACATTTAACTGTGGAAGGAGAAAGGTTTGTCTGTTCTGTTTGTGGGAAGATATCTCCAATATTTTTGTGAAGCAGAAAGATGTACAAATTCGTGGCTGGATCACCCTTTGGGTGTATGCTCTGTTCTGGGCCCTGCAGCAGAGGAAGGAGATATTGGCCTGAGAGGGAGCACAGATTTATCCAAATTACACCTTGTCTCTTTGTCAGTACTCTCAGATTTAGACCCAATCACCCACTTCATTATGTTAACCTGGAAACTTCATATTTTCAATTACCTGCAAACTTCCCATTAAAAATCCTTTTGGACTCAAATTGCAGTACCTTTTCAGGTAGAATGTTCCAGCTTCTGACAACTGTCTGTTCATTCAGAAACTGCTGAGGTCCATGTTAGATCTGGGGTTACAAAGGTGAGCTGCTGTCCCTGAGCTCCCATTGAGATGCATTGGAACAGTACAGGAGGCTGAGGGCAATGTCGGTATGAGCAGACAATGAAAATGACAGGGCTGCACTATGAGGGCTGCTTGGCTCAATGAGAGTGTTCTGGAGATGTGTGTAAACAGACTGATGTGAGACAGGGAGAAGGTGAAGCTGAAACTCAGTTTTAGTTCAGGCCGTTCAGAAATTCACAGTCCCAGTGGGAATAGCCAACTTGTCAGTGATACCTGCGGAGTAATTAAGTTTTTAAAAGTACGACATATCAGCTTAAGTAAAGATTTTTTAAATTATAATGGGCATGTTTGAAGTGAAGGAAGGTTGCTCACTCATTTAAATTCTCTTAATGGGAGTAAATAGATGAACGTAGTGAGATGTTGTTACAGGAGACCTCAGACCCGTGGTGTGCTCCTCTTGCACAATGTGGGACATAAGGGACGCTTCTAGTGTCCATGACGGCTATGTGTGCAGGCAGTGTGCCCATCTGTAGCTACTGAGAAACTGTTTTTCAGACCTGGAGCTGAGAGTGTACTCACTCTGGAGCAATACTGAGAATGTTATGGACAGCATGGTTAGTGAGTTAGTCACACTGCAGGTGAGGGTTACACAGGCAGAAAGGGAATGTGTGACCATCAGATCAAGTAAAAGTCTCAGGAAGGAAATGCAGGACTCCCCAGTGATCGTTCCCCTTCTCAAACAGATATTGTGTACCGCCTGGGATTCTATAACGGGGGGAAAAGGTGGGGTGGCCTCTCAGGGGAAATCAGCAACAGGCAGATTCATGACGCCACAGATAGGTCCGCTGCATAGAACTGGAGGAAGGAGAATGGCAGAGCTATAGTCAAGGTCAGAGACAGGCGTGTCTGTGGCCACAGACATGAATCCAGGACAGTGGAATTGAACCCAGGTCCATTTATTGATAAGTGCACAGACCAATAAAGGTCAGCGTCCCAAATGCAACCTTCAGCACTTGACAAACCTGAAGCTCTACTTTCCAGGGACTGTGCAATTGTTCTGAGCCCTTCAGAGGGATTGAAGGGGACAGGGAGAAAACAGGAACAGGGTTGTGTTGCAGATCTATAAAATAACTGTCTCCCTAGCCTCTTGGTTTCTCCCCCCGTCTCGGTCACCCACACCCATCGTGCCTCCTCCCCACCGCAGGGAAAAAGACCTTGTGTATTTACCCTATCCATGCCCCTACTGATTTTATAAACCTCTATAAGGTCACCCATCAGCCTCTAATGCTCCAGGGAAAACAGTGTATTCAGCCTCTCCCTGTAGCTCAAATCCTCCAACCCTGGCAACATGCTTGTAATTTTTTCTGAACGCTTTCAAGTTTCGCAATATTGTTTTGATAGGAACGAGACAAGAATTGCACGCAATATTCCAAGAGTGACCTCACCAATGTCCTGTACAGCTGTAATATGACCTCCTAACTCTTATACTCAATGTTCTGACCAATAAAGGAAACATACTAAACACCTTCTTCTCTATCCTATCTACCTGCGATTGCTTTCAAGGAGCCATGAACCTGCATGCCAAGGTCTCTTTGTTCAGGAGCACTCCCGAAGACATTACCATTAAGTGTAAACATCCTGCTAATATTTGCTTTTCCAAAATGCAGCACCTGACATTTATCTAAATTAAACTCCATCTGCCAGTCCTCAGCACGTTCATCCATCAGATCAAGATCCTGTTGTAATCTGAGATAATCCTCTTCACTGTCCACTACACCTCCAATTTTGGTGTCATCTTACTAACATTACTTCCTATATTCACATCCAAATCATTTATATAAATTATGAAAATTAGTGGATCTAGCACCAATCCTTTGTGACACCCCACTGGTCACAGGTCTCCAATCTGAAAACCAACCTTCCACCACAACCCTCTGTCTTCTACCTTTGAGCCAGTTTTGTTTCCAAATGGCTAGTTCTCTCTATCTTCCATGAGATCTAACCTTGCTAACCAGTCAACCATGGGCAACCTTGTTGAACACCTTACTGAAGTCCATGTAGATCATTTCCACCGCTTTGCCCTCATCAATCCTCTTTGTCACTTCTTCAGAAAAATTGACTCATGTTCATGAGAGGTGATTTCTCACACACAAAGCAGTTATTAATATCCACGACTTAACTGTACATTGGGGTCTGCATCATCTAATTATAGGTGTTAATATCTGGATAAAGTTCACGTACACCAGCTTTGTGTTAGTGACTGTGTATTGAATCTTGTTAATAACACCAATGCCGGTTAGTTCCTTTTGAAAGGCAGTCCCTTCCGTCTGCTCTGTCTACTCTATCCCCACCGTAGACAGTAAGTGGGAGGAGCTCATGGACTTTCCATGTGAGTGAGACTGAGAAAATCTTTCCTTCATTCCACTAGCCCACCAGGAAATGGTGGTCGTGTCCTTACCTCTGAACCACGAGGTTTGGGTTCAAAGTTGAGTAACAGCATCTTTGAAGAGGCTGATTGGAAAACATGCCCAAGCTCCCAACTGTCCCTGCCTGAGCCTCCAAACAGAACCTTCCTGTAGTTTCTCTCCTGTCAGACTCTCCCATTGCTCAGTTTGTCCAGGATCCCCTCCTGCTGCTGCACTGCTCCTGTCCCTCACTGACCTGTCCATCCCCCAGTGTCCTCAACATTCATTCATTGTTCACAATCCCATTGTCCCAGTCCTCCAGCCCCGCCCCTTCCACCCTATTGGGCAGCAGCTGCTGTCAATCACCCAGGCTCCTGTAGGAGGGGCAACCAGTGCACGGGCGCAGTGCTGGCCAATTGTTGGCGTATGTGCAGTACGGGTCAGTGTCAGGGAGGGAGGCTGTGGATGTGTGGGATTAATCTGTCATTGGCTGCTCCCTCCCTTCCTCCCTCTGAGAACAGGACCCAGAGGAATGGTCCCAGCCCTGGTATCGTGACAAGTGGTCGGCGTATCAGTGAGGGGAGCATTCTGCAGAAAGTTATCAGAACTCGTGTGAAGATTCAGGAATGTTATGGAAAGGAACAAGGATGGGCCTGCAATTAAAGTTCTAATTTGGTTCATTTTAGTTCAACCAGATATGATTTAGCCAGTGTGTGCAGGATGGTTCTTATCAGAGGGTCGGCGTGGGGAAAATAAATAAGAGATTCCAGATTGGGGAAAAAAATCAATTTTGGTCTGACCAGGAAGGAAACCCTGGGAGGTGGGAGAAGGATTCACCAACACCCAGGAGGCTCTGAGTCAGAGTAATAGACTTGATTAGATTAGATTTCCTACAGTGTGGAAACAGGCCCTTCGGCCCACACCGACCGTCAGAAGAGTAACCCACCCAGACCCATTTCCCATGGCCGATTCACCTGACCTGCGCATCTTTGGATTGTGGGAGGAAACCGGAGCACCCGGAGGAAACCCACGCAGACACAGGGAGAATGTGCAAACTCCACACAGACAGTCACCTGAGGCTGGAATCGAACCTGGGACCTAGTGCTGTGGGGCAGCAGTGCCATCGTGCCACCCTTTTTTGGTTCTTAGCCTGCAGGCAGGAGCTAGGAAGCTGAATTCAAGGAGAGGAGAGAGAGTGTGAGAACTGGGTGAGGAAAGGAGTGAGGAGATTGGCTTGGTCTTCAGTTAACAAGAGAGAGAAATTGTGAGACTGAGATTTAAAGCTTTGGGTCAACAAGGAAACTCCAATTTAATACTATAATTGTCTTATAAAGATCCATCCTGTATTAACAGTGGTATCTTGTTTTCTCTGTACGGTACTGAAATGGTGGATTTGCGGATGTGAAATTCAAATTGAATTTCATGTTCAGTTTTGATAGTTACTTGATCCGTGCCGATCTGAATATCATTGGCCTTTTCATGTGGCAGGAAAGGTGTGCATTCTGTCCGTGGGCGAATATTTCAAATATCACTGTGACTGGGAAAAAAATACTGAGACATAGCCAAGTCCATGTTAGTGTGATGACTGTGGAGAGAGATTTCATTTGTTTTTAAAAGTCTGAAAAACATGGCACATATCCCAGGAACAATTAAGTTACAGATTTGTTTTGTATGAGGACAAGGTTTTAATTAACCAAACAACCAGAAAGAGACCAGGATACCTGCACCATGGAACAAACGATGAAAACGGGATTGTTGTAAAGGAGTTAATTATCGATCATGGCTTGTAATCCATTGGCGTTGTCACGTTGGTTCCAGCACCGTGGGGAAATACTGGAAATGTGATGAATGTAATGTAGGATTCAGTTATTAAACTGGAAAAAGTGCAGAAGAAATTTACAAGGATTTTTGTCAGGGCTCAGGGGTCTGAGTTACAGGAAGAGGTTGGACAAGCAAGGATTTGTTTTGTTTAGAGCAGAGAAAACGGGGGGGGGGGTCTTTTCTGGAAGTCTATAAGACAACGAGAGGCCTGGGTAGGGTGAATGCACGCAGTCTTTTGCCCAGGGAATCAAGGACAAGAGGGCATCAGTTTAAGGTTATAGGAAAAAGATGGAAAGGGAAGCTGAGGGGCAACTGTTTTACACAGAGAGTGGTATGTATATGGACTGAGCTGTCCGTGGAAGCGGTTGAGGTGGGTACATTAACAACATGTAAAAGACATTTGGACAAATATATGGATAGCAAAGGGTCAGAAGCAGATGGGCCAAGTGCAGGGAAATGTGGTTAGTGTGGATGGACATTCTGGTCGGCATGGGCCAGTTTGGGCCAAAGTGCCTGTCTCTGCTGTAGGACTCTGACTCCAAGTATATTTACTATTTCTCCCGCTATCTCTGGTAGTACCCTGGGATGTATTTCATCTGAGCAAGGAGACTTGTCTACCTTTAGCTCCATTAGCTTGCCCAGCTCTAACGCTTTCGTGATGATGGTTGTTTCTTAGTCCTCATCTTCCTCAGTCTCCTTATCAATTACTGGCATGTTCTTCGTATCCTCCACTGTGAAGACTGACTGCTGTGTACTCATATTCCTAAACCCTGCTGGATAGGAATAACTAGGCACAGAACTCTGAGAGGTCTTCTTTGAGTCTTTATTGATGAAACATGGCAGTTACCTGGATAGTGTACATGCAAAACACCTCCAGGCAGCATCAGGTAACTCCCTGCCTGTCCGGTGTGCCACTCCCATTCTTATACCTTTGTGGTTTTGAATGGAGGTTGTCTCTCAGTATTATCTCCATGGCAACGGCAGTTAAAAAGTCGAGTTCAGCTCAACACTTTGTGGTTAAATCACATACCCCTCTCCCACACCCCTGTGGCTAAGTCAGGTATCTGACAGGCACTTCAGTTTCAGTGGGGCTGTCTGTCAGGATTCTGATGTGGAAGAGCCGGTGTTGGACTGGGGTAGGCAAAGTTAAAAACCACGCATCACCAAATTGTACTTTCAAATAAACCTGTTGGACTATAAGCTTTTGCAGTGTGCTGTGAGTTTTAACTTGATCAGGATTATCTCTATGGTAACAGTTAAGTGCTTCAACAATTACAGAGGCCATATGTTCCCCACATCATAGGTTCCCCTCTAGCAGTGTAAACTGCTATTCTGGTCCTTGGATAGTTACTCAATCCCATCTAGCTTTCTGTGGATCTTTAAAGTTTTTTCTAATCTCCTAGTTTCTCCTTGGTCTTTGCCAATTTGTATGCTTTCTATTTCAATTTGATAGACTCCCTTATTTCCTTAGCCACCCATGGCAGATTACTCCTTTTCCGACAGTCCTTCCTTTTCACTGATATATACTTTTGCTGAGCAGTTTGAAAAATTCTTTGATATTCCTCCACCGTGTGTCAACTGTCCCACCCTAAAGTCTTTGCTTCCAGTCTACATTAGACAACTCCTGCCTCATTGTATTGTAGTCTCCTTTGTTTAAGCACAGGATCTTGGGATTGGATTTAATCTTCCCGCTTTTCAACTGTATTCTAAATTCAACCAGACTTATCACAAGTTTTTTTATCAGATTACGAGGTGAGGCGATGTTACCTGGGTGTTTAGGTTTTCATTGTCAGAGATCTTGGCTTTGTAATAAAGTACAGGATAGATATTCACAACAGAGTATTCTGGACGGTGTGAATGTACCACACAGTCTAAAACCATACATCACTGTCTCCCCTCCGTTCACATGATTTGGAGATGCCGGTGTTGGACTGGGTTGTACAAAATTTAAAAAATCACACAACGCCAGGTTATAGTACCTCAGGTTTAATTGGAAGCACACTAGATTTCGGAGCGTTGCTCCTTCATCATGATCCAATTAAACCTGTTGGAGTATAACCTGTTGTTGTGATTTTTAACTTACCTCAGTTTAAAATTGCAAAATCATTATCTCCCACATGCTTCCTCGCTATCTAATCCACCTGACTATCCTGCTTTTTCAAAAATCTCCTTTGGTGAAGGTGGTGAGCTTTCCAGTTATTACCGTAAGAAGATAAGTATTGGGCACAGGAGAGGCAATGCAGCCCTTTGAACCAGCTCCACTATTTAATACCATGATGATTGAGCTCACCTCGGTCTCAGCTGGATTTTCCCACCTGCTGTCTCTCATCCTTCATCTCATTGCAAATTCAACATCTGTATCTCTTCAGTAAATTTGCTCATTGTCCTGGCATCCACTGCATTTTGAATGAGGAATTCCCCAGATTCACAGCACATGGAGATAGGTACATTCTTCATCATGAGAATAGAATAGAATCCCTACAGTGCAGAGACAGGGTATTCGTCCATGGAGTCCACACCAACCCTATAATGAGCATCCCATTCACACTCACCCATTCCCTGTATTTCCCATGGTTAATAACTTAACCTGCACAGGCATGGACACTGTGGGAATTTAGCATAGCCAATCCACTTAACCTGCACATCTTTGGACTGAGAAATTAAACTGGAGCACCCAGAGGAAACTTGCACAGACACGGGGAGAACGTGTAAACTCCACACAGTCGCCTAAGGCTGGAATCAAATCCAGGTCCCTGACGCTGTGAGTCAGCAAAGCTAACCATTGAGCCACTTCTGCTTAATGTCTGCTCCTCCTGTTAACCACCCCACGCCCCAGTTGGCTGAATCTATATTCCTTACATCAGAAAATCAGGTTGTGGAAGCAGATGTCTCATTAAAACCCAGTGACAGTCCATATGTTCTGTGTGTCTGAATGGGGATCCTACACACAACCCTCCAGCCTACACTTTTCAATCACTTTCCAGAGACAGGGCTCCAGTGGTTTCATGGGGACTACAACTCCCACAATCCCTGAGGCAGGGACCACACGTGTGTGGGGAAACCCAGCACTGTACATGTACAGAATGTGGGTGGGTTTTGGAGCATGTACTTTGGGTAAGTATACTTTACGGAAAGTATTTCACACTGTGAATGGCTGGAGGAGGAATGTATCTGCTTATAGTATTGATCTGTTGTGGGGTCAAAGTGTCACTACACCCATGCAGGACCACTCTCCATCCCCAATTCATTGTAATGATGGGAATCAACTAATGGGGAACAAAGAAGGATCTGACCCATTCTCCCAGACTGAAGGTTCCTCTTCTGTCCAGGATCTGCCAGCTCCCTTTCAGTTTCTTTTTGTTCCATTCTGCTGTTACATTATTGACTTGCAGCAACTGAAGGGAAAGGAAGTGAACCCAGAAAGGTTGCAGAGTCTCACCAGGGACGGGAAGTGGTGGCATAGATCTGTTTATCAACAACTCCATGAGAATGGGGAGGGTGTACATTAGGGAGTAGCAGAGTCAGAATGGTGGGAGAGAGTAAGTGGGCTGCAGGATTACAGCTTTGGGGGAAGAAAGGGGAAAAAGATATTCCAGAGAAACTAGAATTGTCTGTTCTGAATTTCTAATCTGTACATATTCCTTTATACAGGGTGCTAGATGGTGAAGATTTGCAGACTGAAATCTCAAAGTCACGTGCAGATCGTGATAAAGTTAACCAGCATTTGAAGAACCAAAGATGAAAAATCACTCGGCCAAAATCCTACAACACTCTCTCTCCCAGCATTGTCGGTCTATCTGCACCAAATGGACTGCGAATGGTTCAAGACAGCAGCTCACTACCATCTTCTTAAGGGTACCTAGAGATGGGGATTAAATGCTGGCTGAGCCAGTGATGCCCATATCCTAGAAATGGTTTCTATCTCTAGTTGCTGAAACCCGGTTGATGTTACTGCAGGATGATGAGGGATGCTGAGTGCATCGTCCAGGAGGCAGCACCATCACATTACCCCTGCCTACACCCACACAGTCACACCGCAACATCACTAGAACCAAAGGCAGTGAAGCCAAAGGAGGACTTAGATATAGTTCTTCGAGGTAAAGTCATAAAAAGGGATTGGAGCACAGAAGGAACAGGAGACTGAGCTGGATGGTCAGCTGTTTCCCATTGAATGGTGGAGCAGGATTGAAAGGCTGAATGGCCTCCTCCTGCTGCTATCTCTCAGGTATGTATATAGCCATGGAGCCCGGGTAGAAAGAAGTAGGCAGGGATTCTCCAGGAGATTGCACTTCCACAAGTTTTCAGTGAGGAATGGTTTGATGGATTTTATTTAACATTTATCTTTAACACAGGGTTTGTAAATTTTGGCTTAAAAATGTAAAAGGTTTATGCACAGCAAATAAAATTAAAGAAAATAAACTAAACTGTCTGAAAATAACAGTTTTAAAGCTTTCAACATCCTGTAAAACAAAATCCTGTTTATTCCCGGACACCATCACTTTCCAGATACTCAAACTCCAGGGAAATATTCCCTCCCTGCCTGAACCTTTAGTTTGATTTAACTGCTTTTCAGTTCTCGTTCTGTGAGCTGTGAAGCGTTCTTTTTCCCCATTTCTCCGACCCAGAAATGTGATCACAGCAACCTTCCCACCATCAAAATCATCATTATGCCATTTTGCTTTTATTTAACATATAATCACCAACAGTGCAAAAGTGAGGACTGCAGATGCTGGAAACCAGGGCCTAGATTAGAGTGGTGCTGGAAAAGGGCTTTTGCCAAAACGTTGATTTTCTGGCTCCTCGAATCCTGCCTGACCTGCTGTGCTTTTCCAGCACTACTCTAATCTAGACATATCATCACCAGCAGTAAACCATTTGTGTAACTAATTGAATATTTCCAAACACAGCCCATTACAGGCCAAGCAAACCATGACAAGTGACCGAGTGAGAAGGGACTAAATCAAAATAGAGTTGTGCGGAGGGGGCAGTGGTGGAGATAAAGCACTATATCCCCTGCGGTGCCCACCTCTATTTAAAGGCAGTGAGAGCATTGATGCACACCACATGCCCCTTCTCCAAGGACACCTTGCTGTGTAGCCTTTATCCTCAATCATGGAATAGAATCCCTACAGTGTGGAAGGAGAGCATCCGAAGAACATCACACCCAGAGCACTCTATCACTGTAACACTGCATTTCCCGTGGCTGATCCACCTCGTCTGCACAACCCAGGATACTGTGGACAATTTAGCACGACTGATCCATCTAACCTGCACATCTTTGGACTGTGGGAGGAAACCAGGGTACCTGGAGGGGACCCACACTATCATGGGGAGAATGTGGGGACTCCACACAGGCCGTTGGACAAGGCTGGACTCCAACCTTGTACCTGGTGCTGTGAAGCAGCCGTGCTCCAGTCACAATTTAAATCAAAACAGATGATACCTGTTCATTGTCACATTGCTGTTTGTGGAGACTTACTGCCCAGAGAGACATCCTGAGGATTAGAAAGTGGCAATGTAAGTTCAGTCACCTCCAGCCCAGTTAATGTGGTGAGCAACCACAACATCGGTACTCCAGCAGTGTCATGATGTACAAGGTCCACTCCTGACTCTGAACAGTAACATTAGAATCAGAGTCCTGCAGTCCACACGGAGCAGCTAGATGACCACTTCCCTGTGAGCACTCACTGGTCTCTCAATCGTGTTGAGGATGCAGCAAATCCCTTGTCACACAGAGGGGTGAACAGCTCCTACCCAGTGTGAACCCACTGGGGTCTCGGGGGCAGGATGAATCACTGAATCCCTTTTCACACACTGAGCATCTGAATGGCCTCTCCCCCGATGTGGGTTCACTGGGGTCTCAGCAGGAGAGATGAATCACTGAATCCCCTCTCACACACTGACCATCTGAATGGCCTCTCCCCCTGTGTGGGCTCACTGGGGTCTCAGGGGGCAGGGTGAATCACTGAATCCCTTCTCCCACACTGACCATCTGAATGGCCTCTCCCCTGCGTGGGCTCACTGGGGTCTCAGGGGGCAGGATGAATCACTGAATCCCTTCTCCCACACTGACCATCTGAATGGCCTCTCCCTCTGTGTGGGCTCACTGGGGACGCCGCAGGTGCTGCATTTGAGTGAATCTCCCCCCACACTGGGCACGAGTGAATGATCTTTCCCCAGAGTGAGCTCCCTGGTGTTTAAGCAGGTCAGAGGACTGAGTGAATGCTTTCCCACACACTGAGCAGGTGAATGGCCTCACCCCGGTGGGAATGCACTAATGTCTCCGCTGGTGAGAGATTTGAATGAATCCTTTCTCACACATGGAGCAGATGAAGGGTCGAAATCCACTGTGCCATCTCTGGTGCCTCAGCAGATTGTAAGATGGAGTAAATCCTTCCCCATACGTGGGGCAGGTGAACAGCCTCTCCACAGTGTGACTGTGTCGGTGAGTGTCCCACTGGGAGGGGTAGGTGAATTCCTAATTCTAATTAAGCAGGTCCTCCTGTTTTCTCAGTTATTCTTAACAATCTCATTCCCCTCGCACCAGAACCTATTCCAGAGAGTGTTACAGAAAAGGCAGAATGGTCAGCTGCAGCTGGTCACCTGACCGGTCACTGCACACGAACGGTTCACTCTCCACAGATGCTGCCAGATCTGCTGAATTTTTCCAGCAATTTCTGTTTTTATTTCTGTTTTCCCAGCATTTGCAGATCTTTAGTTTCCCAGCATTTGCAATACTCGTCTGTTGCAGAGGAGTTTATTGATGAAATTAGCGGGTTTTGAAAATTGTACGTTAGGTCACGCATCAGCTACGATCATCATGAATGGCAGAGCAGGGTTGAGGGGCTGATGGCCTCCTCCTGTTCCAATGAAAGTTGTCCATCTGCAGCTTGTGTCAACATTTCCCCTCACTGCTCACTTCACATCCGTGTCGAACACTGTTACTGACTGAAAAAACCTCCTGTGTTTGAACTAAACCTGCTCATGTTCAGTGGCTCCCTCTCCTGCCACCCGGGTTTAACTCTCATCATGGAATGCTGTCTTGTATTACTGCGGGAATGCCCACAAGGACTCAGCCTGGAGTTTGTATCCCCTGTGATCCACGATCACCGTTTATTTCCTCCGTCCTCTTTCATTCTGGCTATTGATCTCTCGGTTTCAATCGAATCTCCTGTCATGCTCTTCAACATATCCATGTGGGTGGGCGAGTGGCAGCTGGTATTTAATGAAGGGAAGTGGGGATGAGGCGGAAGTACGAGGAGAGGTGACAGCAAAGATAGTTCTTATTGTAACGGCAGAGTTTCTCCGTGACCCAGTGAGTGGTGAGGCACCTGAGTTTATGAGGGGAGACAGATTCGTCAGGGATTTGGGAAAGCACTCAGACATTGACCTGTCCATCTGATTAGAAAGGAAGATGCACATTTAGATTGCCCCAGATCATCAAAGGTGCTATGAAACACGCTTCCAAACCTATGATTTCAACCTCAAATCTCTGAAAACACAAGACTCAAAGCTTTCTACTTGTACCAGGCTGTCTCTGAGCCTCCTCTTTTCTTGAGAAAAGTGT
Organism: Chiloscyllium plagiosum; assembly: GCF_037043375.1. NCBI lineage: Eukaryota > Metazoa > Chordata > Chondrichthyes > Orectolobiformes > Hemiscylliidae > Chiloscyllium > Chiloscyllium plagiosum. The sequence continues at coordinate 96,538,511 of NW_028270183.1, forward strand.
TTTGAGCTGTTCAGCCTTTCCTGGTGATTATAACCGCTATGTTCCTGTGAGATGTGTGACTGAACCTTTATTTTCCTGTTCCTTGTGAGTGATAAAAGTAGCAGAAACAGCTCCTGACCTGTCAGGGGTTTTGGTTGGAGTTTTTATATTTACAAATCCATTCCCAGCCTCACATACAGCGTGAAATTGATGTAAAACTGAAGGAAATGAGTGGGTGAGCACCCACAGAATCATAAAGGAAGCATATGTATCTGAGTTGAATGAACCTGGCATTAGGAAAATGTGAAACAATCACAACTAGTTGGAATCACAGAATCCAGTGGGTGCAGAACAAGTCTATTCGGCCCATTGAGTCTGCAATGACCTGCTCACCCACCCTACCCTCATAAACTCACATTAACAATGGCTAGCCCAACCCACATAAATTGCACACTGCGGCCATGTTAGCATGGTCAATCCAGTAACACTACACATCTCCAGGAGGGTCACAAATTACATCCAAATGCTAAGAATTGTGGATGAAAGCGCGCAAATACTTGACTCTGACACAAATGCTCTGTTTTTCACAACAAAATCTGGGGGAAACTGCAACCAGAAAGAATTCTGATTATCTCAGGAGGAAGAGAATTCAAAACTCGCGCCATTGACCCAGGGGGCGCAGTGAAAGTTAGAGAGGTCTGCGAACCATCAGAAATGTAACAGGTTGTGAGCAAGGTGGGGGGATGAGACAAGGACAAAAAGACAGTCTGTCATACGTGGGAAGGCAGGAGAGATTAACCAGTAGAAATGGTCGTCCCTCAAGGCCATGGGGAATAGAGTTAAGGCTGGGAAAGAAACAAGGAAACAAGGTGTGCAGCTGTCAATGATATGCATTTAAAAAACAGATTATAACAACATATTGGGCAGAGTTCACAGGCTGAAATTGTTGCTTTCAATGGTGAGTACAAAAAGCTGTAAAGCCTGGGAAGTTCTATTACAGCCAACCCATATCCAGGATTGGTCAAGTGGCCTCGATCTGTGCTGTAACTTCCTGATAATTTTTTTTCTGACATTTGTAGTTCAAGTCTGATGACGCTAATAACATTTCAAATCGGACTGGAGTTTAATATTCTGGAGAAATGTCAAATAAATCACTTTGATCACATTCTGCAGATCTTAGTCCATAACCCTGCATGTTCCAGCATTTCAGTTACATCCATGTCCTGCCGGTGGACAGGACATACAGGGATGGTGACGATGGTGTCTAGGAAATTGTAAGCTATGATTCTGTGCGTATGACTGTGTCAACTTATTGCTTGACTAGTCTGTGTTCCAGCTCACCCAATAAGATGTTAGCAGGGTGAGACACTACAGTTGGAGCTCATCTGCTCGCTAGTTCCTTTCCTTTCTGCTTTTTAAAAATTTATTTCTCTCTCACTCTCCCCTTTGCAGACTCTGACACAAGTGTCTCAACATTGAATCGTGATAATTTTTTTAAAAAAATGTATCTACAAGAAAACCAATGGAGGAAAATATATTATTCTTGCCTGATTCAAGAGAAGAGTGAAAGTAATAGGGTGGTTGTTATGGGGGACTTTAACTTTCCTGATATTGATTGGGAAAGCTATAGCTCAAGTTCGTTAGATGGGTCAGTGTTTGTCTAATGTGTGCAGGAGGGTTTCCTGACACAATATGTAGACAGGCCAACAAGAGGTGAGGCCATACTGGATTTGGTTCTGGGTAATGAACCAGGCCAGGTGTTAGAATTAGAGGTAGGTGAGCACTTTGGGGACAGTGACCACAATTCGGTGACTTTTACTCTAGTGATGGAGAGGGATAAGTGTGCACTACAGGGCAAGAGTTATAGCTGGGGCAGGGAAATTATGATGCGGTGAGGCATGACTTAGGAGGTGTGGCTTGGAAAAGTAAGCTTCAAGGCAAGGGCGTAATTGATATGTGGAGCTTGTTCAAGGAGCAACTATTGAGTGTCCTTGATAAGTATGTACCCGTCAGCCAGGGAGGAAAGGGTCATGTGAGGGAGCCATGGTTTAATAAGGAATTGGAATCCCTTGTTAAATGGAAGAGGGCGGCCTATGTAAAGATGAGGCGTGAAGGTTCAATTGGGGTGATTGAGAGTTATAAGGTAGCCAGGAAGGACCTGAAGAGCGAGCTAAGAGCAGCAAGGAGGGGACATGAAAGGTCCTTAGTTGGTAGGATTAGGGAAAACCCTAAGGCTTTCTATAGGTATGTCAGGAATAAAAGAATGACTAGGGTAGGAATAGGTCCAGTCAAGGATAGTAGTGGGAAGTTGCGTGTGGAGGCTGAAGAGATTGGGGAGACACTGAATGAATACTTTTCGTCAGTATTCAATCAGGAACAGGACATTGTTGTCAATGTGAATACTGAGTCACAATTAAGCAGAATGGATGGCGTTGAGGTATGTAGAGAAGAGGTGTTGGAAATTCTGGAAAGGGTGAAAATAGATAAGTCCCCTGGGCCTGATGGCATTTATCCTAGGATTCTCTGGGAAGCAAGGGAGGAGATTGCAGAGCCATTGGCCTTGATTTTTATATCCTCGTTGTCTACAGGAGTAGTGCCAGAAGATTGGAGGCTAGCAAATGTGGTTCCCTTGTTCAAGAAGGGGAGTAGGGAGAACCCTAGTAACTATAGGCCGGTGAGTTTCACTTCTGTTGTGGGCAAAATCTTAGAGAGAATTGTAAGGGATAGGATTTATGCACATCTGGATAGGAATAATGTGATCAAGGATAGTCAGCATGGTTTTGTGAAGGGCAGGTCGTGCCTCACAAACCTTATTGAATTCTTTGAAAAGGTGACTAAGGAGGTGTATGAAGGGAAAGCGGTAGATGTGGTGTATATGGATTTTAGTAAGGCATTTGATAAGGTTCCCCATGGTAGACTACTGCAGAAAATACGGAGGTATGGCATTGAGGGTGAGTTGGAGGTTTGGATTAGGAGTTGGCTGACTGGAAGAAGACAGAGGGTAGTAGTTGATGGCAAAGGTTCATCTTGGAGTGCCGTCACTAGCGGTGTTCCGCAAGGATCTGTTTTGGGACCATTGCTGTTTGTCATTTTTATAAATGAACTGGAGGAGGGGTTAGAAGGTTGGGTGAGCAAGTTTGCAGATGATATGAAAGTCGGAGGAGTTGTAGACAGTGAGGAAGGATGTGGCAGGTTACAGCGGGATATAGATAAGCTGCAGAACTGGGCAGAAAGGTGGCAAATGGAGTTCAATGTAGCTAAGTGTGAGGTGATTCACTTTGGTAAGAGTAACAAAAAGATGGGGTGCTGGGCTAATGGTCGGATACTTGGTAGTGTGGATGAGCAGAGGGATCTTGGTGTCCATGTACACAGATCTTTGAAAGTTGCCACCCAGGTAAATAGTGCGGTGAAGAAGGCATATGGCATACTGGCTTTTATTGGTAGAGGAATTGAGTTCCGGAGTACTGAGGTCATGTTGCAGTTGTATAAGACTCTGGTGCAGCCGCATCTGGAGTATTGTGTGTAGTTTTGGTCGCCATACTATAGGAAGGATGTGGAGGCACTGGAACGGGTGCAGAGGAGGTTTACCAGGATGTTGCCTGGTATGGTAGAAAGATCGTATGAGGAAAGGCTGAGGCACTTGGGGTTGTTTTCATTGGAGAAAAGAAGGTTTAGGGGTGACTTGATAGAGGTGTACAAGATGATTAGGGGTTTAGATAGGGTCGACAGTGAGAATCTTTTTCCACGTATGGAGTCAGCTATTGCAAGGGGGGCATAGCTTTAAATTAAGGGGGGGGGGGGGTAGGTATAGGACAGATGTAAGTGGTAGGTTCTTTACTCAGCGAGTCGTGAGTTCATGGAATGCCCTGCCAGTGGCAGTGGTGGACTCTCCCTCATTATGGGCATTTAAGCGGGCATTGGATAGGCATATGGAGGATAGTGGGCTAGTGTAGGTTAGGTGGGCTTGGATCGGCGCAACATCGAGGGCCGAAGAGCCTGTACTGCGCTGTATTCTTCTATGTTCTATGTTCTATGTTCTATGGAGTGGGCGAGACAGAGAGGGGAGCGGGCGAGAGTGAGAGAGAGGGAAAGGGGCCGGAGAGAGGGGGTAGGGAGCGAGAGAGAGAGGAAGGGGGCGAGAGGGAGAGATAGTGGAGGGGACAGGAGAGAGGGAGCGAGAGGGTGGTGAGAGAGAGGGGAGCGGGTGGGAGAGAGGGTTGACGTGGACGAGAGAAAGAGAGGGGAGCGTATGAGAGAGAGGTGGGAGGGGGCAATTTGGAGAGAGGGGGAGCGGGCGGGAGAGGGTGGGGATGGAGGAAAAGAGATAGGTGGAGGGAGCGGGAGAGAGAGGGTAGGGGGCGGACGGGAGAGAGGGGGGCGTGGACGGGAGAAAGAGGGGAGCGAGGGGGAGAGAGAGGGGGAGGGAACGAGAGAGAGAAGGGAGCGGCCGAGAGAGAGAAGGAAGCTGGCGAGACAGACAGAGTGGAGGGGGAGAGAGGGACAGAGAGAGGGGAGGGGTGGGAGAGAGAGGGTAGCGAGCGGTGAGAGAGTGGGTGCAGGCGGGAGGGAGCGGGAGAGAGAGGGGGATGGAGTGAGAGAGACAGAGGGGAGGGGGCGGGAGGGAGAGGGGGGAGGGGGCAGGAGAGAGAGGGAAGGGAGCGGGAGAGAGAGGGGGAGGGAGCGATAGAGTGTGGGGAGCCGGCGAGAGAGAGAGAGGGGAGGGGGCGAGAGGGAGAGAGAGGGGAGGGTCTGGGAGAGAGAGGGGAGGAAGCAGGAGTGAGAGGGAAGCTGGCGAGAGAGAGGTGAGCGTGCGTGAGTGAGAGAGAGAGGGAGGGAGCGAGAGGGAGAGAGAGGGGAGGGGGCGGGAGAGGGGACGGAGAGAGAGAGAGAGGGGGAGGGAGCGAGAGAGACGGAGTGGATGGGGAGAGAGGGAGAGAGGGGAGAGAGCGGGAGAGAGAGGGGAGGGAGCAGGAGAGAGAGGGTGTGGGAGCGAGAGACAATGGTGGGCAGGCGAGAGAGAGAGAGAGAGTGGAGGGAGCATGAGGGAGAGAGAGTGGAGGGTGCGGAAGAGAGAGCGGAGGGAGCGGGAGAGAGGGGGGAGCGGGCGAGGGAGAGTGAGGGGAGCAGGCGAGAGAGAGGGAGGGAGCGAGTGGGAGAGAGAAGGGAGGGTGTGGGAGAGAAAGGTGAGGGGGTGGGAGCGAGAGAAGAGGGAGCGGGAGAGAGGGGGGAGGGAGCGAGAGAGAGTGGGGAGCGGGCGAGAGAGAGAGGGGAGGGGGCAAGAGGGAGAGAGAGGGGAGGGGGCAGGAGAGAGAGGGGAGGGAGCGGGAGAGAGAGAGGTAGGGAGCAAGAGAGAGTGGGGAGCGGGTGAGAGAGAGAGGGAAGGGGGCGAGAGGGAGAGAGGGGAGAGGGGCCAGGAGAGAGAGGGGAGCGGTCGAGGGAGATTTAGGGGAGGGGTGAGAGGGAGAGTGGGGAGGGGGCGCGACAGAGAGAGAAGGGAGCGGGAGAGAGTGGGGAGCGGGCGAGAGGGTGAGATTGGGGAGTGGGCAAGAGAGAGTGGGGATGGGACGAGAGGGAGAGAGAGAGGGGAGGAGGTGGGAGAGATTGGGGAGCGGGCGAGAGAGAGGGGATGGGTCGAGAGCGACAGGGAAGGGGGTGAGAGGGAGAGAGAGGGGCGGGGGCGGGAGAAAGTGGGGAGCGGGCGAGAGTGAGAGGTGATTGGGCGAGAGAGACGGGAGAGTGGGCAAGAGGGTGAGAGAGGGGATGAGGCGAGAGAGAGAGTGGGAGGAGATGAGAGAGAGAGGAGGCGGGGCGAATGAGAGGGGGAACGGGCGAGAGAGATAGGGATGGGTCTAGAGAGAGAGAGGAGGGTGCGGAAGCGAGAGGGGAGGGAGAGGGGGAGAGGAGGGAGCGGGCGAGAGAGACAGGAGAGCGGGCAAGAGAGAGGGAGGGAGCGAGAAGGAGAGACAGGGGAGGGGCTGGGAGAGATAGGTGAGGGAGCGGGAGACAGAGGAGGAGGGAGCGAGACAGAGTGAGGAGCGGGTGAGAGAGAGAGGGGAGGGAGCGAGAGAGAGAGAGAGGGGAGGGGGCGGGAGGGAGAGAGTGGGAGGGGGCAGGAGAGAGAGGGAAGGGAGCGGGAGAGAGAGGGGGAGGGAGCGATAGAGTGTGGGGAACAGGCTAGAGAGAGAGGGCAGGGGGCGGGAGGGAGAGAGGGGGAAGGGGCAGGAAAGAGAGGGAAGGGAGCGGGAGAGAGAGAGGTGAGGTGGTGGGTGAGAGAGGTGAGGGGGCGGAAGAGCGAGGGGACGGAGAGAGAGAGAGGGCAGCGCGTGAAAGGAAGGGAATGGAGGGGGCGAGAGTGAGTGGAGGGGGCGAGAGGGAGAGAGAGGGGAGGGAGCGGGAGAGAGAGGGGAGGGAGTCGGAGAGAGAGGGGGAGGGAACGAGAGAGAGTGGGGAGCGGGAGAGAGAGAGAGAAGGGGGCGAGAGGGAGAGAGAGTGAAGGGAGCGGGAGAGAGAGGGGAGGGAGCGGGAGAGTGAGAGGAGCGGGCGAGAGAGATTGAGGGGGGTGAGAGGGAGATAGAGGGGAGGGGGCGGGAAAGAGAGGGGAGTGGCTGGGAAAGAGAGTGGAGGGAGTGGGAGAGAGAGGGGAGCGGGCGAGAGAGCGAGTGGAGGGTGCGGAAGAGAGAGGGGAGGGAGTGGGAGAGAGGGGGAGCGGGCGAGAGAGAGAGATGAGAGCGGGCGAGAGAGAGGGAGGGAGCGAGTGGGAGAGAGAAGGAGGGTGTGCGAGAGAGAGGTGAGGGGGTGGGAGCGAGAGAGGAGGGAGCGGGAGAGAGGGGGAGGGAGCGAGAGAGAGTGGGGAGCGGGCGAGAGAGAGAGGGGAGGGGGCGAGAGAGAGAGGGGAGGGGGCGAGAGGGAGAGAGAGGGGAATGGGCAGGAGAGAGAGGGGAGGGAGCGGGAGAGAGTGGGGAGCGGGTGAGAGAGAGAGGGTAGGGGGCGAGAGGGAGAGAGGGGGAGGGGCCAGGAGAGAGAGGGGAGCGGGAGAGGGAGATTTAGGGGAGGCGTGAGAGGGAGAGAGGGGAGGGGGAGCGACAGAGAGGGGAGGGAGCGGGAGAGAGTGGGGAGCGGGCGAGAGGGTGAGGGAAGGGAGCGCGAGAGAGAGGGGGGGAGGGGCCAGGAGAGAGAGGGGAGCGGGTGAGGGAGATTTAGGGGAGGGGTGGGAGGGAGAGAGGGGAGGGGGAGCGACAGAGAGGGGAGGGAGCGGGAGAGTGTGAGGAGCGGGCGAGAGCGTGAGATTGGGGTGTGGGCAAGAGAGAGAGGGGATGGGGCGAGAGGGAGAGAGAGAGTGGAGGGGGTGGGAGAGATTGGGGAGCGGGCTTGAGAGAGGGGATGGGTCGAGAGCGACAGGGATAGGGGTGAGAGGGAGAGAGAGGGGCGGGGGCGGGAGAGAGTGGGGAGCGGGCGAGAGTGAGAGGTGATTGGGCGAGAGGGACGGGAGAGTGGGCAAGAGGGTGAGAGAGGGGATGAGGCGAGAGAGAGAGTGGGAGGAGATGAGAGAGAGAGGAGGCGGGGCGAATAAGAGGGGGAACGGGCGAGAGAGATAGGGATGGGTCTAGAGAGAGTGGAGGGTGCGGAAGAGAGTGGGGGAGAGGGGGGAGCGGGCGAGAGAGAGAGGAGAGCGGGCAAGAGAGAGGGAGGGAGCGAGAGGGAGAGACAGGGGAGGGGCTGGGAGAGAGAGGTGAGGGAGCGGGAGAGAGAGGAGGAGGGAGCGAGACAGAGTGGGGAGCGGGTGAGAGAGAGGGGAGGGAGCGAGAGAAAGGAGAGGGGGCGGGCGGGAGAGAGGGGGAGGGGGCAGGAGAGAGAGGGAAGGGAGCGGGAAAGAGAGGGGGAGGGAGCGATAGAGTGTGGGGAGCAGGCTAGAGAGAGAGGGGAGGGGGCGGGAGGGAGAGAGGGGGAAGGGGCAGGAAAGAGAGGGAAGGGAGCGGGAGAGAGAGGGGGAGGGAGCGGGAGTGAGAGGGGAGCTGGCGAGAGAAAGGGGAGCGGGCGAGAGAGTGAAGGAGGGTGCAAGAGGGAGAGAGAGGGGAGGGGACGGGAGAGGGGACGGAGAGGGAAAGAGAGGGGGAGGGAGCGAGAGAGAGGGAGTGGAGGGGGCGAGAGGGAGAGAGGGGAGGGAGCGTGTGAGAGAGGGGAGGGAGCGGGAGAGAGAGGGGGAGGGAGCGTGAGGGAGAGACAGTGGAGGGTGCGGAAGAGAGAGCGGAGGGAGTGGCAGAGAGGGGGGAGCGGGCAAGGGAGAGAGGAGAACGGGCGAGAGAGAGAGAGGGAGCGAGAGGGAGAGAGTGGTGAGGTGGTGGGTGAGAGAGGTGAGGGGGCGGGAGAACGAGGGAACGGAGAGGGAGAGAGAGGGGAGGGCGCAAGAGGGAGGGAGTGGAGGGGGCGAGAGGGAGAGAGAAGGGTGGGAGCGGGAGAGAGAGGGGAGGGAGTGGGAGAGAGAAGGGAGGGAGCGCCAGAGAGAGTGGAGCGGGCGAGAGAGATTGAGGGGGGTGAGAGGGAGAGAGAGGGGAGGGGGCGGGAGAGAGAGTGGAGCGAGGAGGAGAGAGAGGGGAGCGGGCGAGAGAGAGTGTGGAGGGTGTGGAAGAGAGACGGGAGGGAGTGGGAGAGTGGGGGAGCGTGCGAGAGGGTGAGATTGGGGAGTGGGCAAGAGAGAGGGGATGGGGAGAGAGGGAGAGAGGGGGGAGGGGGCGGGAGAGATTGGGGAGCGGACGAGAGAGAGGGGAGGGGTCTAGGGGAATAGGGAAGGGGGCGAGAGGGAGAGAGAGGGGAGGGGGCTGGAGATAGTGGGGAGCGGGCGAGAGTGAGAGGGGAGCAGGCGAGAGAGAGGGAGGGAGCGAGAGGGACATAGAAGGGAGGGTGTGGGAGAGAGAGGTGAGGGGTCGGGAGCGAGAGAGGAGGGAGTGGGAGAGAGGGAGGAGGGAGTGAGAGAGAGTGGGGAGCGGGCGAGAGAGAGAGGGGAGGGGGCGAGAGGGAGAGAGAGGGGAAGAGGCAGGAGAGAGAGGGGAGGGAGCAGGAGAGAGAGGGGAGCGGGTGAGGGAGATTTAGGGGAGGTGAGAGAGGGAGAGAGAGGGGATGGGGCGCGAGAGAGAGAGGAGGGAGCGGGAGAGAGAGGGGAGCGTGCAAGAAGGTGAGATTGGGGAGTGGGCAAGAGAGAGGGGATGGGGAGAGAGGGAGAGAGGGGGGAGGGGGCGGGAGAGATTGGGGAGCGGACGAGAGAGAGGGGAGGGGTCTAGACGGATAGGGGAGGGGGCGAGAGGGAGAGAGAGGGGAGGGGGCGGGAGATAGTGGGGAGCGGGCGAGAGTGAGAGGGGATGGGGCGAGAGGGACGGGGGAGTGTGTGAGCGGGAGAGATGGGGATGGGGCGAGGGAGAGAGTGGGAGGGCGCGAGAGAGAGGAGGCGGGGTGAATGAGAGGGGGAACGGGCGAGAAAGATAGGGATGGGGCTAGAGAGAGAGTGGAGGGTGCGGAAGAGAGAGGGGAGGGAGTGGGAGAGAGGGGGAGCGGGCTAGAGAGAGAGGAGAGCGGGCGAGAGTGAGGGAGGGAGCAAGAACGAGAGACAGGGGAGGGGGTGGGAGAGAGAGGTGAGGGGGCAGGAGCGAGCGAGGAGGGAGCGGGAGAGAGAGCGGGAGGGAGCGACAGAGAGTGTGGAGCGGGTGAGAGAGAGGGGAGGGGGCGGGAGAGAGAGAGACGAGAGAGCGGGAGAGAGAGTGGAGTGGGCGAGAGAGAGAGGGGAGCGGGCGAGAGAGAGAGAGGGTGGGAGCGAGAGTGAGAGAGAGCTGGGAGCGGAAGAGAGGGGGGGAGGGAGCAAGGGAGAGAGAGGAAAGGGGGCGAGAGGGAGAGAGAGGAGAGGGGGCGGGAGAGATGGTGGGAGTGGATGAGAGAAAGAGAGGGGAGCGGATGAGACAGAGAGGGGAGGGGGCGAGAGGGAGAGAGAGGGGAGCGGGTGGGAGAGGGTGGGGATGGAGAGGGAGAGAGAGAGGGGGAGGGAGCGAGAGAGAGGGAGGGGATGGAGCAGGAGAGATAGGTGGAGGGATCGAGAGAGAGAGAGGGTAGGGGGCGAGCGGGAAAGAGAGGGGCAGGGACGGGAGAGGGCGGCGAGAGGGAGGTGAGAGAGAGAGGAGTGGGCGGGAGTGAGAGGGGAGCGGCCAAGAGAGAGAAGGGAGCGGGCGAGAGAGACAGAGTGGAGGGGGCAAGAGGGAGAGAGAGGGGAGAGGCGGGAGAGAGCGGGTAGGGAGCGGGAGAGAGAGAGAGGGAGCAGGCGAAAGAGAGCTGGCGAGGGAGTGGGAGAGAGAGGGGGAGGGAGCGAGAGAGAGAGGGGAGGGGGCGAGAGGGAGAGGCGGGGTGCAGGAGAGAGAGGGAAGGGAGCGGGAGAGAGAGGGGGATGGGGCGATAGAGTGGAGGGAGCAGGCGAGAGTGAGAGAGGGGAGGGGGCGAGAGGGAGAGAGAGGGGAGGGTCCGGGAGAGAGAGGGGAGGGAGCGGGAGTGAGAGGGGAACTGGCGAGAGAGATTGAGGGGAGGGGTGTGAGGGAGAGAGAGGGGAGGGGGCGGGAGTGAAAGTGGAGGGGGCAGGAGAGAGAGGAGAGCGGGCGAGAGAGCAAGTGGAGGGTGCGCAAGAGAGAGGGGAGGGAGTGGGAGAAAGGGGGGAGCTGGCGAGAGAGGGAGGAGAGAGGGCGAGAGAGAGGGAGGGAGCGAGAGGGAGAGAGAGGGAAGGAAGTGGGAGATAGAGGTGAGGGGGCAGGAGTGAGAGAGGAGGGAGCAGGAGAGAGAGGGGGTGGGAGCAAGAGACAGTGGGGACACTGCGAGAGAGAGAGACAGGGGAGGGGGCGCGAGAGAGAGGGCAGGGAGCGGGAGAGAGGGGAAGGAGCGAGAGAGAGAGAGGGAAGGGGGCGAGAGGGTGAGATTGGGGAGTGGGCAAGAGAGAGAGGGGATGGGGCGAGAGGGAGAGAGTGAGGGGGAGGGGGCGGGAGAGATTGAGGAGCGGGCGAGAGAGAGAAGGGAGGGGGCGAGAGGGACAGGGGAGGGAGCGAGAGGGAGAGAGAGGGGAGGGGCGGGAGAGAGTGGGAGCGGGCAAGAGAGGGAGGGGAGGGGGCGAGAGGGATAGGGGAGAGAGAGGGGAGGGGTCGAGAGAGAGAGGAGGCGGGGCGAATGAGACGGGAACGGGCGTGAGAGATAGGGAGTGGGAGTGAAAGAGAGTGGAGGGTGCGGACGAGAGAGGGGTCAAAAGAGGGGGGCGAAAGAGAGATGCGAAAGAGGGGGGCGAACGAAGGTGGTCGAGGGGGGACAGAGAGGGGAGGGCGAGAAAGGGCGGTGTGGGACGGTGAGAGGGATGTTGTTGGACGCTTTTGGTGGGAGGAGGCATTGTTGGACTAGGATGGGAATGGGCGGTGTGGGATTGGGTTCGGGGTAGTGTGTGGACAGCAGTGAGTGTCAGGCTGGTGGCGATGTGTGGAGGGAAGTGAAAGTCAGTCTGGGGCGGTGTGTGGACGGCAGTGAGTGTCAGGCTGGGGACATTGTCTGGACGGCAGTGCGGGTCAGGCTGGAGGCGGTGTGTGGATGGCAGTAATGATCAGGCTGGTGGTGGTATGTGGGGGCAGTGAGGGTCAGGCTGGGGACATTGTCTGGGTGGCAGTGAGCGTCAAGCTGGGGGTGGTATGTGGGGGCAGTGAGGATCAGGCTGGGGGCGGTGTGTGGATGGCAGTGAGGGTCAGCATGGGGGTGGTGTGTGGGGGCAGTGAGGGTCAGGCTGGTGGCGGTGTGTGGACGGTGGTGAGGGTCAGGCCGGGGTCAGCGTGTGGACGTCAGTGAGGGTCAGGCTGCGGGTGGTGGGGGAACAGGCTGGGGTCGGGGTGTGGACGGTGGTGTGGGTCAAACTGGGGGCGGTGTTGTATGGCGGTGATGATCATGCTGCGGGCAGTTTTGGAGGTGGTGTTGGTCAGACGGGGGCGGTGAGTGAGTGGCAGTGAGGGTAGTCTGTGGGGTGGTGTGTGGGCGGCGCTGAGGGTCAGGCTTGGTGCAGTGTGTGGACGGTTGTGAGGGTCAGGCTGGGGGCGCTGTGTGGACAGCGGTGAGGGTCTGGCTGGGGGCGTTGTCTGGACGGCGGTGAGGGTGAGGCTGGGGTCGGTGTGTGGATGACAGTGAGGGTCAGGCTGGGGATGGTAGGAGTCAGGCTGGGGGCGGTGTGTTGATGGTGGTGTAGGTCAAACTGGGGGGGCAGTGTTGGATGGCAGTGAGGGTCAGGCTGGGGGCAGCTTTGCACGGTGGCGTTGGTCAAGCTCGGTGGGTGAGTGGGTGGCAGTGAGGGTCAGTCTGTGGGGCGGTGTGTGCGCGACACTGAGAGTTATTTTTGATGCAGTGTGTGGACGGCAGTGAGGGTCAGGCTGTGGGCAGTGTGTGGACGGTGGTGAGGGTCAGGCTGGGGGTGATGTTGGATGGTTGGTAGGGTCAGACTGGCGGCGGTGTGTTGACGTCTGTGAGGGTTTGGCTGGGAGCGTAGTGTGGATGTTGATGAGTGTCAGGCTAGGGTCGGAAAGTGAACGGCGGTATGGGTCAGGCTGTGGGTGGGTGTCTGGACAGCAGTGAGGGTCAGGCTGGGGGTGGTGTGTGGGCAGCAGTGATGGTCAGGCTGGAGGCGGTGTCTGGGTAGAGGTAAGGATCAGGCTGGGGTCAGAGATTAGAGGCAGTGAATGTCAGGCTGGGGGTGGTGTGTGGTTGGTGGTGAGAGTCAGGCTGGGTGCGGTATATGGACGGTGATGAGGGACAGTCTGGGGGCGGTGTGTGGACTGTAGTGGGGTTCAGACTGGGGGCAGTGTGTGGACAGCAGTGAGGGTCAGGCTGGGGGCGGTTTTGGATGGTCGTGAGGGTTAATCTGGGGGCGATGGGTTAACAGCGGTGGGGGTCAAGCTGGGAGCTGTGTTGGATGGGCATGAGGTTCAGGTTGGGGCCAGTGTTGGACGGCAGTGAGGAACAGGCTGGGGGTCTTGTGTGGATATTGGTGAGGCTCAGGCTGTGGGCGGAGTTGGGAGTCAGGCTGGGGGCGGTGTTGGATGGCAGTGAGGGTCTGGCTGGGGCGGTCTTGGATGGTGGTAATGTTACGCAGGGGGTGGTGTTGGACGGTGGTGGGGCTCAGACTGGGGGCGATGATAGACGTTGTTGGGAGTCAGGCCGGGGGCGGTGCATGGACAGCAGTGAGTGTCAGGCTGGGGGCGGTGCATTGACGGCAGTGAGGGGCAGGCTGAGGCGGCGGATGGACGGTGGTGAGGGTCATGCTGGAGGCGGTGTTGGGCAGTGTTTTGAGTCAAGCTGGGTGCAGTTTTGGACGGTTGTGGGGTTTAGGATGGGGCGGTGTGTGCATGGTGGTGGGGGTCATGATGGGGTGGAGTGTGGACGGTGATATGGGTCAGGCTGGGGGCAGTGTGTGGGTGGTGTTGGGGGTCATGATGGGATGGAGTGTGGACGGTGATATGGGTCAGGCTGGGGGCAGTGTGTGGGTGGTGGTGGGGGTCATGATGGGGTGGAGTGTGTACGGTGGTGTGTGTCAAACTGGGTGCGGTGTTGTATGGCGGTGATGATCATGCTGCGGGCAGTTTTGGAGGTGGTGTTGGTCAGACGGGGGCGGTGAGTGAGTGGCAGTGAGGGTTAGTCTGTGGGGTGGTGTGTGGGCGGCGCTGAGGGTCAGGCTTGGTGCAGTGTGTGGACGATTGTGAGGGTCAGGCTGGGGGCGCTGTGCGGACAGCGGTGAGGGTCTGGCTGGTGGCGTTGTCTGGACGGCGGTGAGGGTGAGGTTGGGGTCGGTGTGTGGATGGCAGTGAGGGTCAGGCTGGGGATGGTAGGGGTCAGGCTGGGGGCGGTGTATTGATGGTGGTGTAGGTCAAACTGGGGCAGTGTTGGATGGCAGTGAGGGTCAGGCTGGGGGAAGCTTTGCACGGTGGCGTTGGTCAGACTGGGTGGGTGAGTGGGTGGCAGTGAGCGTCAGTCTGTGGGGCGGTGTGTGCGCGACACTGAGGGTCAGGCTTGATGCAGTGTGTGGACGGCAGTGAGGGTCAGACTGTGGGCAGTGTGTGGACGGTGGTGAGGGTCAGGCTGGGGGTGATGTTGGACGGTTGGGAGGGTCAGACTGGCGGCGGTGTGTGAACGTCGGTGAGGGTTAGGCTGGGAGCGGAGTGTGGATGTTGATGAGTGTCAGGCTAGGGTCGGAAAGTGAACAGCGGTATGGGTCAGGCTGTGGGTGGGTGTCTGGACAGCAGTGAGGGTCAGGCTGGGGGCGGTGTGTGGGCAGCAGTGATGGTCAGGCTGGGGGCGGTGTCTGGGTAGAGTTAAGGATCAGGCTGGGGTCAGAGATTGGAGGCAGTGAATGTCAGGCTGGGGGTGGTTTGTGGTTGGTGGTGAGAGTCAGGCTGGGTGCGGTATATGGACGGTGATGAGGGACAGTCTGGGGGCGGTGTGTGGACTGTAGTGGGGTTCAGACTGGGGGCAGTGTGTGGACAGCAGTGAGGGTCAGGCTGGGGGCGGTTTTGGATGGTCGTGAGGGTTAATCTGGGGGCGATGGGTTAACAGCGGTGGGGGTCAAGCTGGGAGCTGTGTTGGATGGGCATGAGGTTCAGGCTGGGGCCAGTGTTGGACGGCAGTGAGGGACAGGCTGGGGGTCTTGTGTGGATATTGGTGAGGCTCAGGCTGTGGGCGGAGTTGGGAGTCAGGCTGGGGGCGGTGTTGGATGGCAGTGAGGGTCTGGCTGGGAGCGGTTTTGGATGGTGGTAATGTTAGGCAGGGGGTGGTGTTTGACGGTGGTGGGGCTCAGACTGGGGACGATGATAGACGTTGTTGGGAGTCAGGCCGGGGGCGGTGCATGGACAGCAGTGAGTGTCAGGCTCGGGACGGTGCATGGACGGCAGTGAGGGGCAGGCTGAGGCGGTGGGTGGACGGTGGTGAGGGTCATGCTGGAGGCGGTGTTGGGCAGTGTTGGGAGTCAAGCTGGGTGCAGGTTTGGACAGTTGTGGGGTTTAGGATGCGGAGGTGTGTGCATGGTGGTGGGGGTCATGATGGGGTGGAGTGTGGACGGTGATATGGGTCAGGCTGGGGGCAGTTTGTGGGTGGTGGTGGGGGTCATGATGGGATGGAGTGTGGACGGTGATACGGGTCAGGCTGGGGGCAGTTTGTGGGTGGTGGTGGGGGTCAAGATGGGGTGGAGTGTGGACGGTGATATGGGTCAGGCTGGGGGCAGTGTGTGGGTGGTGGTGGGGGTCATGATGGGGTGGAGTGTGGACGGTGATATGGGTCAGGCTGGGGGCAGTGTGTGGGTGGTGGTGGGGGTCATGATGGGGTGGAGTGTGGACGGTGATATGTGTCAGGCTGGGGGCAGTGTGTGGGTGGTGGTGGGTGTCATGATGGGGTGCAGTGTGGATGGTGATATGGGTCAGGCTGGGGGCAGTGTGTGGGTGGTGGTGGGGGTCATGATGGGGTGGAGTGTGGACGGTGATATGGGTCAGGCTGGGGGAGTTGTTGGGCGGCGTTGGGAATCCGGCTGGATGAAATTTTGGACGGTTCTGTCGGTTAGGCTGGGGACGGTTCATGGATGGTGGTGAGGGTCAGGCTAGGGGCAGTTTTGGACAGTGGTGTGGGTCAAACCGGGGGCGCTGTTGCATGGCAGTGAGGTTCAGGCTGGCGGCAGTGTGTGGATGGCGGTGAGAGGCAGGCTGGGTGCAGTGAGTGGATGGTGGTGAGATCAGGCTGGGGGCAGTGTGTGGACGGCATTGAGGGTCAGGTTGGGGGCAGTTAGTGGACGGCGGTAAGGGTTAGGCTGGGGGTGGTGTGTGGTTGGTGGCGAGGGTCAGGCTGGAGATGTTGTGTGGCCGGTGGTTAGGGTCAGGCTGGAGGCGGTGTTGGACAGTGGCGAGTGTCAGATGGCGGTTTTAGATTGTAGTGGGGGTCAGGCTGGAGTGGTGTATGGACAGCAGTGAGGGTAAGGCTGTGGGTGGTGCGTGGACGGTGGTTAGGGCCTCGCTGGGGGCACTACGTGGACAGCAGTAAGTGTCAGGATGGGGGCGGTGTGTGAACAACGGTAAGGGTCAGGCTGGGGGCGGTGTGTAGACGGCAGTGAGGGTCAGGTGGGAGCGGTGTGTGGACGGCAGTGAGAGTCAGGCTGGCGTCAATGTGTGGATGGCGGTGGGGTTTATGCTGGGGGCGGTGTGTGGACAGCAGTGAGGGTCAGACTGGTGGCTGTGCAGGGTAGGCGCGGTGCCTGGACGGCAGTGAAGGTCATGCTGGGGGCAGTGTTTGGACGGCGGTGAGGGTCAGGCAGGTGGCAGTGCATGGATGTCAGTGAGTGTCAGACTGGGGGCGGTGTGTGGATGGCAGTGAGGCTCAGACTGTGGGCGGTGTATGGATGTTGCTGTTGAGAGTCAGGCTGCGGGCGGTGTTGGACGGCAGAGATGGTCAGGCTGTGGAGAGCGTTGGATGAGGGTCAAGCTTGGGCCGGTGTTGGACGGTGGTGGGGGTCATGGGGGCGGTGTTGGATGGTGGTAGGTATCAGGCTGTGGGCAGGTGTTGAACAGCAGTGAGGGTCAGGATGGTGGCGGTGTTGGACGGCAGTGAGGGTCAGTGTGGGGGTGGTGTTAGACAGCAGTGAGGGTCAGGCTGGGGACGGTGTGTAGATAGCAGTGAGAGTCAGACTTGGGGCAGCGTGTGGATGGAGGTGAGGGCCAGGCTTTGGGCGGTGTTGGGTGGTGGTGAGGGTCAGACTGGTGGCGGTGTTGGATCATGTTGGGAGTCAGTCTGTGGATGGTGTTGGTTGGTTGTGATAATCAGACGGGGCCAGTGTTGGGTGGTGTTCGGAGTCAGGCTGGGGGCAGTGTTGGCAATCAGGCTGGGGCGGTGAGTGGACAGCAGTAAGGGTCAGTCTGGGGGCGGTGCATGGATGATAGTGAAGGTCAGGCTGGAGGCGTTGGATGGACAGCAGTGAGTGTCAGGCTGGGGGCAGTGCATGGATGGTGGTGATGGCCAGGCTTGGGGCGGTGTGTAGGCGGAGGTGAGGGTTATGCTGTGGGCTGTGTTGGACGGCGGTAAGGGTCAGACTGGGGGTGTTGTGTGGACAGTGGTGGGGGTCAAGGCTGTGGGCGGTGTTGTACGATGGTGGGAGTCAGGCTTGGGGCTGTGTGTGGTCGGCGGTGGGCGTCAGGATAGGGACTGGTGTGTGGATAGCGTTGAGAGTCAGGCTGGGGGCGGCGTGTGGACTGCAGTGAGGTTCAGGCTGGGGGCGGTGTTGGGAGTCAGTCTGGGCGTGGTATTGGGCAGTGGTGAGGGTCAGCCTGGGGGCCTTGTGTGGACATCAGTGAGGCTCAGGCTGGGGTCATTGTTGGACTGCAGTAAAGGTCAGACTGGGGGCGTTGTGTGCCTAGTGGTGGGGGTCAGTCTGTGGGCGATGTTGGACAGTGGTGAGCGCCAGGCTGGAGGTGCTGTGTAGACGGCAGTATTAGACGGTGGTAGTGTTGGATGGTGTTGGGAGTCAGGCTGGGGGTGGCGTTGGACGGTTGTGAGGATCAGACTGGGGGCGGTGTTGAATGGTGTCGGGATTCAGGCTGGGGGCAGTGTTGGACGGCGTCTGTCTGGCTGGAGCGGTGTTGGGAGGCAGTGAGCGTCAGGCTGGGGGCGGTGTTAGACGTTGGTGAGAGACAGGCTGGAGGCACTGTGTGGACAGCAGTAAGGATCAGACAGGTGGCGGTGTTGTATGGTTTTGGGAGTCAGGTTGGGGACGGTGTTGGACTGTTGTGAAGGTCAGACTGGGGGTGGTATTGGATGGAATTCGGAGTCAGGCAGGGGGCAGTGTTGGGATTCAGGCTGGTGATGATGTGTGGACATCGTTGATGGTCAGGCTGTGGGCGGAGCATAGATGGTGGTGAGGGTCAGACTGGGTGGTATGTAGACGGCGGTGAGGGTCAGGCTGTGGGCAGTGCATGGACGACAGTGAGGGTCAGGCTGGGGGCGGTGCATGGACGGAGGTGAGGGTCAGGCTGGGGGTGGTATGTGGATGGTGGTGAGGGTCTGGCTGGGGGCTGTGCATGGACAGCAGTGAGGGTCAGGCTGGGGCCAGTGCATGGATGGCAGTGAGGGTCAGGCTGGGGGCGGTGCATGGACGGAGGTGAGGGTTAGGCTGGGGGCGGGGTGTGGACAGTGGTGAGGGTCAGGCTGGAAGTGGCAGTGAGGGTCAGGTTGTGGGCCGTGTGTGGGCCGCTGTGTGGGTCAGGCTGGGGACGGTGTGAGGATGGTGCTGAGGTTCAGGCTAGGGGCGGTGTGTGGACAGTGATGGGGGTCAGGCTGAGTCCAGCATTGGACGGCGGTGGGTGTAAGGCTCGGGATGGTGTTGAATGTCGGTGAGGGTCAGGTTGATGGTGGTGTGTGGACGGCCATAAGGGTCACAATTTGGGATTCAGGCTGGGTGCAGTGTTGGACGACAGTGAGGATCAGGCTGGGGGCGGTGTGTGGACGACGGTGAAGGTCAGGCTGGGTGTGGTGTGTGGATGGTGGTAAGTGTTAGGCTGGGTGCAGTGTTAGAAGTCAGCCTGTGAGTGCTGTTGGAAGGTAGTGGGGGTCAGGCTGGGGGCAGTGTGTGGATGGCAGTGAGGGTCAGACTGGGAGCGGTGTTGATTTGTGATGGGAGTCAGGCTGAGGGCCGTGTTGGGCAGTGGTGAGGATCCGGTTGGGGGCGGTGTGTGGACGGTTGCAAGGCTGAGGCTGGGTGGGGGTGAGGGTCAGCCTGGTGCGGTATGTGGATGGCATTTTGGGTTAGGCTGGGAGCGGTGTGTGGACGGCAGTGAGGGTCAGGCTGGGTGTGGTTTTTGACAGTTGCGTGGGTTAGGCGGTGGGCGGTGTTTCGACGGCTGAGAGGGTCAGGCTGGGGGTGATGCATTGGCGGCGGTGAGGATCTGCTGGGAGCGGTGCATGGACAGCGGTGAGGGTCAGGCTGGGGGCGGTGTGTGGACGACGGTGAGGGTCAGGTTGGGAGCGGTGTGTGGACAGCAGTCACGGTCAGGTTGTGTGCGATGTGTAGACGGCGCTGAGGGTCAGGCTGGGGATGGTGTGTGGTCGACAGTGAGGGTCAGGCTGTGGATGGTGTGTGGATGGTGGTAAGGGTTAGGCTGCGGGCGGTGTTAGAATTCAGCCTGTGGGCGGTGTTGGAATGTAGTGGGGGTCAGGCTGGGGGCAGTGTGTGGATGGCAGTGAGGGTCAGACTGCGAGCAGTGTTGAATTGTGATGGCAGTCAGTCTGTGGGCAGTGTGTGAACGGCAAACAGAGTCAGGCTGTGTGCGATGTGTGGACGGCGCTGAGGGTCAGGCTGGGGATGATGTGTGGACGGCGGTGAGGCTCAGGCTGTTGGTGGTGTGTGGACGGCAGTGGGGGTCAGGCTGGGTGCGGTTTTTGACAGTGGCGTTGGTTAGGCTGGCGGCGGTGTGTCGACGGCTGAGAGGGTCAGGCTGGGGGTGGTGCATGGACGGCGATGAGGTTCAGGCTGGGGATGGTGTGTGGATGGCGGGGAGGGTCAGGCTGGGGGGTGTGGTCGGCGGTGAGGGTCAGGCTTGGGGCGTTGTTGGACGGTGGTGGGGGTAAGGCTGGGGGCGATGCGTGCATGGCAGTCATGGTTAGGCTGTGTGCGGTTTGTGGACAGCACTAAGGGTCAGGCTGGGGGTGGTGTTGGTAGTCAGGCTGTGGGCCGGGTTGGATGTTTTTGCGGGTCAGACTGGGGGCGATTTTGGACGAGGTTGGGATTCAGGCTGTGGGTGGAGTTGGGTGGCGGTGAGGGTCAGGCTGGGGGAGGTGTTGGACGGTGGTGGGGGTCAGGCTGTATGCGGTGTGTGGACAGCGCTAAGGGTCAGGCTGAGGGTGGTATTGAGCAGCGTTGGGATTCAGGCTCGGGGCCGGGTTGGACGGTTGTGTGAGTCACACTGGGGGCGATTTTGGATGAGGTTCGGATTCATGCTGTGGGTGGAGTTGGGTGGCGGTAAGGGTCAGGCTCGGAGTGGTTTGTGGACGGTGGTGAGGGTCAGGCTCAGGGTAGTGTGTGGATAGCGGTGATGGTCAGGCTGGGGGAGGTGTTGAATGGTAGTGGGTGTCAGGCTGGCGGCAGTGTGTGGCTGGCAGTAAGGGTCGGGCTGGGGGCGGTGTTGGATGGCGGTAGGGGTCAGGCTCGGGGTGGTAAGTGGACGGCGGTGAGGGTCAAGCTAGGGGCGGAGTTGGATGGCGGTGGGGTCAGGCTGGAGGTGGTGTTGGGATTCAGGCTGCGGGTGGTGTTGGTTGGCAGTGAGGGTCAGCTGGGGCGCCAGTGAGGGTCAGGTTGTGTGCAGTGTATTGCCAGCGGTGAGGGTCAGACTGCGGATGGTGTGAGGATGTCGGTGAGGGTCAGGCTGGGGACGTTGTTGGGCGGCATTGGGAGTCAGGCTTGGGGCCATGTTGGAGGGTTGTGAGGGTCAGACTAGGGCGGTGTGTGGACGGTGGCGAAGGTCAGGCTAGGGGAGGTATTGGGTGGTGTACGGATTCAGACTCTGGGCAGTGTTGGGCAATAGTGAGGGTCAGGCTGGGGGCAGTGTGTGGATGGCGGTGAGGGTCAGGCTGGGGACGGTGTTCGACAATGGTGACGGTGAAGCTGGGCGGTGTGTGGACAATGGTGAGGGTTAGGTTGGGGGCGGTGTGGGAATCAGGGTGTTGGACGGTGTTAGACGGTGGTGGGGGTCAGGCTGGGGGCGGTGTGTCGACGACAGTAAGGGTCAGGCTGGGAGCGGTGTTGAATTGTGATGGGAGTCAGGCGGGGGGTGTTGGGCAGCGGTGAGGGTCATCCTGGGGCAGTGTGAGGACGGTGTTGTGGGTTAGGCTGAGGGTGGTGTGTGGACAGTGGTGAGGGTCAGGCTGGGGGTGGTGTGTGGTTGGCAGTGAGAGTCAGGCTGGGGGCAGTGTGTGGACGGCACAGAGGGTCAGGCTGGGGCGGTGTATTAACCACACTGAGGGTCAGGCTGGGTGTGGTTGTCAACTGTGACGTGGGTTTGGCTGGGGGTGGTGTGGTCAGCGATGTGGGTCAGGCTGGGGGCGGTGTGTGGACAGCAGTGAGGGTCAAGCTTGGGGCGGTGTGTGGATGGTGGTGAGGGTCAGGCTGGGGGCGGTCTGTGGACGGCGACGAGGGTCAGGTTGGGTGTGGTGTGTGGACGGCGGTGCGGGTCAGGCTGGGGTGGACTGTGGAGGGCGGTGAGGATCAGGCTGGGAGCAGTGTTGGACGGAGGTGGGGGTCAGGCTGGGGTGGTGTGTGGATGACAGTAAGGGTCAGGCTGGGAGCGGTGTTTAATTGTGATTGGAGTCAGGCGGGGAGGTGTTGGGCAGCGGTGAGGGTCAGCCTGGGGAAGTGCGTGGACGGTGTTGTGGGTCAGGCTGAGAATGGTGTGTGGACGGTGGTGAGGGTCAGGCTGGGGGCGGTGTGTGAGCGGCATGTGAGGGTCAGGCTGTAGGTAGTGTTGCATGGCGATATGGGTCAGGCTGGGGCGGTTTTAGACGGTGGTGGGGGTTAGGCTGGGGGTGGTTTTGGTCAGTGTTTGGGGTTAGGCTCGGGGCAGTGTTGGACTGCTGTGAGGGCCAGGGTAGGGGCGGTTTTGGACAGTGGTGAGGGCCAGGCTGGGGGCGGTGTGTGGACAGCAGTGGGGGTCAGGCTGGGGGCAGCGTTGGATGGCAGTAGGTGTCAGGCTGGAGGCGGAGTGTGTACAGCAGTAAGGGTCAGAGTTGGAGCGGTCGTGGGATTCTGGCTGGGGGCGGTGTTGGGAGTCAGGCTGTGGGTGGTGTTGGACGGTGTTGGGAGTCATGATGTGGAGTGGTGTATGGGCGTCGGTGAGGGTCAGGCTGAGGGCTGTGTTGGACGGCGATGCGTGTCAGGCTGGGAGCGATGTATGGACGGTGGTGAGGGTGAGGCTGGGAATGGTGTGTGGACAGCGCTGAGGGTCAGGCTGGGGACGGTAGTGGGGGTCAGGCAGGGGGCGATGTGTGAAGAGTGCTGAGGGTCAGGCTGTGGGCATTGCTGGATGGCGTTGGGAGACAGGCTGGGGGCCGAACAGGACAGCTGTGAGGGTCAGACTGGGGGTCTGTGATGGATGGTGTTGCAATTCAGGCTGCGGGCGGTGTTGAACGGTGCTGAGGGTCATGCTGGGTGCGGTGTGTGGGTGGCATGGAGGGTCAGGCTAGGTGTGGTGTGTGGACGGCGTTGAGGGTCAGGCTGGGGGCGGTGTGTGGACGGTGGTGAGGGTTAGGCTGGGTGCGGTGTGTGGGCGGGGTTGGGATTCACACTGTGGGCGGTGTTGGGTGGCAGTGAGGGTCAGGCTGGCGATGGTGTTGGGACTCAGACTGTGGGCAGTGTTGGGCGGCGGTGAGGGTCAGGCGGGGGAGGTGTTGGATGGTGGTCGTGTTCACTCTGGGGGCGGTGTGTGGGTGGCCGCGAGGGTCAGGCTGGATGCGGTGTTTGGGCGGCGCTGAGGGTCAGGCTGGGAGCGGTCTTGGACGGCATTGGGAATCAGGCTTGTGGCCGGATTGGATGGTTGTGAGGGTCAGACTGGGTGCAGTGATGGACGATGTTGGGATTCAGGCTGTGGGCGGAGTTGGGTGGTGGAGAGTGTCAGGCTGGGACCGGTGTGTGGACGGTGGTGGAGGTCAGGCTGTGGGTGGTGCGTGGGCGGCCCTGAGGGTCAGTCTGGGGGCATTGTTGGATGGTGGTTGGGTCAGGCTGGGGGCAGTTTTGGACGTGGCGAGGGTTAGGCTGGATGCAGTGTTGGACAGCAGTGAGGACCAGGCTGGAGGTGGTGTGAGGACAGCAGTAAGGGTCAGACTTGGAGCAGTGTTAGACGGTCTTGGGATTTGGGCTGGGGATGGTGTTGGACAGTGGTGAGGGTCAGGCTGGGGGGCGGCGTGTCGACGGTGGTGAGGGCCGGCTGGAGGCACTGTGTGGACAGCAGTAACGGTCAGACTGGGGGCGGTGTTGGATAGTGTTGGGAGACATGCTAGGAGCGGTGTTAGACGGTATTGCGATTCAGGCTGGGGGCGGTGTTGGTCGGTGGTGAGGATCAGACTGGGGGTGGTGTGTGGATGGCGGTAAGGGTCAGGCTCTGGGCGGTGCATGGACAGCGCTGAGGGTCAGACTGTGGGCGGTGTTGGACGTTGGTTTGGGACAGACAAGGGGCAGTGTGTGGATGGCGGTGAGGGTCATGCTGGTGACGGTGTTGGACATTGTTTGGGACAGACAGGGGGCAGTGTGTGAATGGCGGTGAGGGTCAGGCTGGTGGCGGTGTGCAGACGGCGGTGAGGTTCAGGCTGGGGGTAGTTTTGGATGGTGTTGGGATTCCGGCTGGGGGCGGTGTGTGGACGGCAGTGAGGGTCTGGCTGGAGGCAGCGTGTGAACGGCCGTGAGGGTCAGGTTGGGGGCGGTTTGTGGGGTAAGTGTGGGTCAGGCCGGGGGCGGTGTGTCGACAGCAGTGAGGGTCAGACTTGGGATGGTGAGGGTTAGGCTGGGGGTGGTGAGGGGCGGTGTTGGACGGTGGTGGATGTCAGGCTGGAGGCATTGTGTGGATGGCGGTGAGGGTCAGGCTGGGGGCGGTGTGTGGACGGCGGAAAGAGTCAGGCAGGAGTTGGTGTGTGGACAGCGTTAAGGGTCAGGCTGGGGGAATGTGTTGGACGGCAGTGTGGGTCAGGCTAGGGACGGCGGTCAGGGTTAGGCTAGGGTGGTGTGTGAATGGCGATGAGGGCCAGGCTGGGGCAGTATGTAGACGGCATTAAGGGTCAGGCTGGGGAGTAGTGTTGGGCTGTGGTGAGGAGCAGGCTAGGGGCGGTGTTGATGGCAGTAAGGGTCAGGCTGGGGGCGGTGTGTGGACAGTGGTAAGTGTCTGGCTGTCGGTGGTGTTGGCGGGTCAGTGAAGGTCAGGCTGGCTGCGGTGTGTGGACGGCAGTGAGGGTCAAGCTGGGGTCAGCGGTAAGGGTCAAGCAGGGCAGTGTGTGAATGGCGATGAGGGCCAGGCTGGGAGTGGTGTGTGGTCGGCATTAAGGGTCACTCTGTGGGCGGTGTTGGACGGAGTTGGAAGTCAGGCTGCGGGCAGTTTTGGATGGTGGTGGGGATTAGGTTGGAGGTGGTGTTGGATGGCGGTAAGGGTCAGTTTTGGTCACTTTTGGACGGTGGTAGGGGTTAGGCTGGGGGTGGTGTTGGATGGCGTAGACAGTCAGGCTGGGGAGGTGTTGGGTTGTGTTGGGATTCAGACTGGCGTTGGTGTGTGGACGGGGGTGAGGGTCAAACTGGAGGCAGCGTGTGAACGGCCGTGGGTGTCAGGCTGGGGGTGGCATGTGGGCAGTGGTGAGGGTCAGGCTGGGGGCGATGTGTGCTGGGCAGTTAGGGTCAGGCTGGGGGCGATGTGTCGACAGCGGTGAGGGTCAGGCTGGGGGCTGTGAGGGTTAGGCGGGGGGGTGGTGTTGGACGGTGTTGGGAGTCAGGCTAGGGGTGGTGTTGGATTGCAGTGAGGGTCAGGCTGGGGGCGGTGTTAGATATCGGTGAGGGTCAGGCTGAGGACGGTGTTTGAATGGTGGTGAGGGTCAGGCTGGTGGCGGTGTGTGGCAACAGTGGGGGTCAGGCTGGGGGCATTGTGTGGACTGTCCAGTGAAAATAGCCCAGCCTATTCAGCCTCTCCCTGTAGCTCAAATCCTCCAACCCTGGCAAAGTCTTTGTAAATCTTGTCTGAACCATTTCAAGATTCACACCATCCTTTCCAGAACAGGGAAATTCGAACTGAAAACAGAATTCCTGAAATGACTTAATGAAGGTCCTGTCCAGCCATAATATGACATCCCAGCTTCTGTACTCAATGCATTGACCAATAAATATAAGCGTACCAAACACCACCTTCACTACCCTGTCTACCTGTGACTCTACTTTCAAGGAAAAATGAACCTGCACTTCAAGGTCTCTTTGTTCAGCAAGACTCCCCAAGACCTTCCCATTAAGTGCATTAAGTCCTGCCCTGATTTGCTTTTCCAAAATGCAGCAGCTCACATTTGTCTAAATTGAACTCCATCTGCCATACCTCGCTCCAATGGCCCATCTGATCGAGACCCTGTTGTATTCTGAACTAACTTTCTTCACTGTCCATTACACCTACAATTTGTTGTTTTATGTAAACCTACCTCATATATACACATCCAAGTTATTTATTTAAGAATCCAAATATCCAATCCCGCAGCACGCTGCAGCTCACAGGCCTCCAGTCCAGAAATCAACCCTCGATCACCATCCTTTGTTCTCCTACCTACAAGCCAGTTTTGTTTCCCAATGGCTAGTTCTTCCTGCATTCCATGTTATCTAGCCTTGCTAACCAGTCTGATTTATGGAATCCTGTTCAGTGCGCATATAGACAACGTCCACAGTCTGTCTTCATCAATCTTTCTGTCTCTTCTTCAAACAAAACTCAATTAAGTTAGAGAGAGACAATTTCCCACGCACAAAGCCATGTTGACTATCTCTAACCATTCCTTGCCTTTCCAAATACATGTATATCCTGTCACTCAGAATCCCTTCCAACAACTTGCCTGCCACTGACTTCAGGCTGACTGTTCTCTCGTTCCCTGGCCTTTCCTTACCACCTTTTTTAATAATGGCACCCGTCTTCCAGTACTTCATCTGTCACAAACGATGATATAAATACCTCAGGGAGGTGCACTGTCATCACTTCCCTAGCTTTCCACAAATTGCTGGAATACACATGATCAGGTCACAGGGATTGATCCACCTTGATGCGATTTGAGCTATCCAGTACCACCTCCACTATAACAAGTACACTTTTCAAGTTATCACTGTTTATTTCTCCAAACTCTCTAGTTTCCAAGTCCTTCTCCAGTAAAAACCAACATGAAATACAAGAATAGTATAGTATCGCTCCAACCTCCTGTTGTTCCATAGATGGCCTTGTTGATCTTTAAGGGGTGATATTCTCTGTCTGTTTATTCATTTATCTGTGGTGTATTTGTAGAATTTCTTTGGATTCTCCTTAAACCATTTCCTGAAGCTATTTCATGTCTCCTTTTTGCCCTCATGACTTCCCTCGAGTATACTCCTGTAAAAACATGATCCTGTACTCCCAATTCCTACGCCTCTGCCATATCTGTTCCCAGGAGAAGCAATTGCACTCCAGGACATCCCAGAAAGTTTTCCTATTTCAAGGACTGCAATTTCCCTCACACACGATCAGCAATGCCCTCCAACGCATATCCTCCACTTCCCTCCCCTCCGCATTTATACCACCTCTCCCAACTACAATAAGGATATAATCCCCTGGTCCTCACCTGGCACCCCACTTATCTCCAGATACTGCACATTAATCTCTGCTATCTCCGGTACCGCGTCAGATCTCACCACCAGGGACATATTTCCGCCCCCAGCCCTATCTGTGTTCTGCAGAGACCATTCCCTGCCGTGATGCCCTCGTCAGGTCTACACCCCCCCCCCCCCACCCACCAACCAACGTTTCATCCTCCCTTAAGGCCAGGGGAGATGTAGAATAAGAACCCACACCTCCCCACCTCACCACTGTCCAATGCCCCAAAGGACCTTTTCACATCAGGCAGAGATTTTCCTGCACATCCAAACACCTCACCTACTGCATCTGAATACCATGGGCAAATTAACATGCGTAATGCAGCGAACCTGCACATCTTTGGATTGTGGGAGGAAACCCACGCAGAAACTGGTAGAATGTGCAAATTCCACACAAACAGTCGCCTGAGGCTGGAATCAAACCCAGGTCCCTGGAGCTGAGGCAGCAGTGCTAACCACTGAGCCACAATACTGTGGGATCTTTGGTGCTGATGTGCTGCCCCACTGATACATCAGTCACTCACCCTGCCTCATTTCCCAAGAGAAGAGGCGGTGATGGCCTCGTGATATTATCGCTAGCCAGTTAATTAAGAGACCCAGATAACCATCGGGGGGACCTGGTTTGAATCCAGTCATGACAGATAGTGGAATGTAAATTCAATAAAAATCTGGAATTAAGAATCTCGTGACGACAATGAATCCATTGTCAATTGATGGAAAAACCACCTGGATCACTCATGTCCTTGAGGGAAGGAATCTGCCATCCTTACCTGGTCTGGCCTACAGGTGACTCCAGACCCACAGCAATGTGGTTGACTGTTGACTGTCCCCTGGGCCCAGCCAGTGACACCCTCATCCTGTGAATGAACAAAGAAATAAAAAGGTCAAGTCTTGTATACAACCATACTATACTTAGAGAACAGTGATCTCCTGGGAAATTTGCTTCTCAATTTCCCGCTGATTATTTGGGGAGGGTGGTGTTGGTAGTACAATCCCAATGAAGTGATCATTAATTTCTAACTGCTCAGTCCCCTGGATATACTTCCAGGAATACCCTCCTGAAGGCAAGCCGTAATGTTATCCTTCATTAAAAATACTTCTCCCCTGCTCTGTTGCCCCTTTCTATCCTTGCTATAGAATCTATACCCTGGAACATTGAGCAGTTGGTCCTATCCATCCCTGAGTGATGCCTCTAAAATTGCTATAATGTCCCAGTGCTATGTTCAAAACATAGCCTGAGCTCTTCTGCCTGTCCTGTCAGGCCTCTTGCATTGAAGTAAATGCAGTGGAACTGCTCAGACCCACCTCAGTCTCTGCCTTGCCCTTGACTGTTGACGTATGAACCGTACCAGCCTCAGACTTAGCTCTTTCCTCACATTCACTTTGGGTTTTCTCCCCTTTGAAAATATTCTGCTCCCTCTCTGAGACATCCTTGACCCTGGCACCAGGGAGGCACCACCCCATCTGCTGTCTCACTGTCAGCTACAGAAACAGCAGTCTGTGCCCCTGACTAGAGAGTCCCCTATCACCATCGTTCACGTGGAACTGGATATACCTCACATTTCGTTAGAGCTAGTCTCAGTACCAGTAACTTGACTGCCACTGCTACATTCCCCTGAGTGTCTGTGACCCCCTACATTTTCCAAAGCAGTATACTTGTTTGAGAGTAGTATAGACAGAGGAGACTCCTGCACTATCTGCCTCCCTCTCCTACCTTTCCTGGAGGTAACCCATCTACCTGACTGTATTTGCAGTTTTCCTACCTGAAACTGTCACCGATCACTCTTACTAGCTCCTGTGAATGCCTCACTGGCTTTAACTGTCGCTCCAACAGATCTATGCGATCGATAGGATTTGCAACCACTCTTCATGCAGACATCATCATCATCAGGATCATTGAAATGCTCCCTAATCTCAGACATCTGACAGGAAGGGCACATCACTCAAAGAATGGCTATCTCTGCAACTTCACATTTTACAATCCAGAAAAAGGCACAGTCTTACTGCTCTACAAAATACTGCCCTAGAATAACTTCATACCTGTGTTTTATGTTTTGAAAAATTAATAAAGAGACAGTAAGACATATTAACATGAAGCCCTCACCTTACTCACTATTGTATATTTATGAAAATAAAACAGACAAAGATTTATCTTTTAAGAGACTGAAACCCACTGAGCTGATCCCCAGCTGTGAGTCATTCGAGAGTGAGGTCTCTCCACGGGCAGCTGTGAAATGTCACTGTTTGTTTCTGTTTACTGCCTGCTCGATTTCCAGGGAGGTTTATAACTTCACAGCCAGTCAGCTGGGAGAGTTCACTGCTCGGGTTTATTTACTGGGATTTGCCTCCAGCCTCTCAAACCTCCCTAATAATCTCTGAGAAGATTAGTAGCTGGGGTTCTGGATGTAGATTTGCGCGCTGAGCTGGAAGGTTCATGTTCAGACATGTCATCACTATACTAGGTAACATCTTCAGTGAGCCTCCGGACGAAGCTATCTGTGTAATCCCCTCCAGCCTCAGAAATTACATGTCCGTGGTATAAGATTTTTTTAAAAATAACTCAAAAAAGCATGATTTGTTTCCTACAAACAGATTTCTGCTCTCTAGCCTTTTGAAGAAGTCTTTGGAGATGTCACAGTTCAAATTACAAGCATACAAGGAGAGCTTTCATTTTTTAACATCATTATAAGGGAGGCAATCGCCGATGAGGTATTGTCACTGGAGTAGTAATCTGGAGACCCAGGTAATGTTATGGGGACCTGGACTTAAACCCCACCATGGCAAATGGTGGCAATTGAATTCAATAAAATCTGGAATGAATACTCTAATGATGGCCATGAAACCATTGTTGAATGTTAGGAAAAAAACATCTGGTTCACTAATGTTGTTTAGGGAAGGAAACTAGGAGAAAGTGAGGACTGCAGATGCTGGAGATCAGGTCTGAAAAATGCATTGCTGGAAAAGCGCAGCAGGTCAGGAAGAAGGGCTTATGCCAGAAACGTCGATTCTCCTGCTCCTTGGATGCTGCCTGACCTGCTGCGCTTTTCCAGCAACACATTTTTTAGGGAAGGAAATTACCATACTTACCTGGTCTGGTCGACACGTGATTCCAGACCCACAGCAATGCGGTTGACTCTCACTGCTCTCTTGGTAATTAGGGATGGGCAATGAATGCTGGTCTGGTCAGTAATGCCCACATCCTCTGGATGAATACACAAGGAAAACTTGAAATCGTGGAGGACAGCTTTTTTTAAAAAAAAAGTTGTGCTAACAGAGGTTTTCAAATAAACAAAAAGTCAGCCTGTTCAATGGCATTTTCGACGCTGCAATAATCAGAGGGATCTTGAGGAACAGTGTACAGAGAGATCTCACGTATATGGCAGAATAATAAAGTTGTAATAGTGGGGAATTAAATTTTCGTAACATTGAGTGGTTATAATATAGTATGAAAGATTTAGTTGATGAAGAATTTGTTAAATGAGTTCAAGAATATTTTCTTTATCAATATGTAAATGTTTTTATCAGAGAAGGAGCAAAACATGATTTTTACCTAGGGTAATAAGACAGGGTAAGTGACTGAAGTGATAGCAGGGGAACGCTTTGGGTGGGAGGAAGTTGTCGGCTCCTTGTGCAAACATTTATATAATCAATAATGACGGTTGAATTGTTTGATGACAGGAAAGTGGCTAATGTTGTACCTTTGTCTGTGAAGGGATGTAAGGAGAAGCCTGGGAATGGCAGGCCTGTGAGTCTGACTTCAGTGATGGATAAGTTGCTGAAGGTGATTCTGAAGGATAGGATTTACATGTACTTAGAGAGATATGGAATGATTAGTGATAGTCAGCATTGAAACAGTAGGCGAGAGAGTAATAGTGGAGGGTTGTTTTTCAGAGTGAAGGCCTGTGACAAGCTGTGTTCCCCAGGGATCAGTGTTGGGTCCACTTTTGTTTGCCATTCATATGAATGATTTCGATGAGAATATGGAAAGTTTGGTTTGTAAGTTTGCGGGTGACACTAAAAATGGTGTTAAAGTCAACAACAACAAAGGTCATCTATGATTCCAAAGGAATCTTGATCAATTTGGTGGATGGCTGAACATTGGCAGATGGAGTTTAATCTGAATAAATGCAAAATATTACATTTTCATAAAACAAAAAGGGCAGGACTTACATTCATTAAAATTCGGGCCTTGAGAAGTGATATTGAACAAAGAGACCTCGTGGTTCAGCTCTTTGAAGTTTGTTTCACAGGTAGACAGGGTGGTTAGGCAGGTGTTTATACATTTGCCTTCATTGCTCAGACTTTTGAGTGCAGGAGTTGGGACGTTATGTTGAGTCTGTACAAGATGTTGGGGAGGCCTCTTCTGGAATATTGTGCCTAGTTCTGGTTGTGATGTTATAGGAAGTATATCAATAAATTGGTGCAGGTTGAGAAAATATTTACCAGGATAGTGATGGTAATGGATGGTTTCACTTATAAGGAGAGGCTGGATAGGCTCGGTCTTTTTTTCACCGGAGTGTAGCAGGTTGAAGGGTGGCCGTATTAGAGGTTTATAAAATCAAGAGGCGTCTAGGTAATGTGAACAGTAGGTGTCCGTTCCAGGAGGGGACGCGATTCAAAAGTGGGCTGTATAATTTTATAAGTGAGGGGAGAAAAGGCTTTAAAAATACATTAGGGATTTTTTATTATTTTTTTACATCGAGTTGGTTAATGTGTTGAATGAACCTCCAGAGGTGTTGTAGCTGTGAATACAGTTACAACTGCTGGGGAGCACAGTGGTTCAGTGGTTGTCACTGCCGCCTCATAGCGCCAGGGACTCGGGTTCAATTCCAGCCTCCAACGACTGTCTGTGTGGATTTTGCACATTCTCCCCATGTCTGTGTGGTTTCCTCCCACAAGTAAGTTGGCCATGCTCAATTGCCCATACTGTTCAGGGATGTGTATGTTGGGTGTCTTAGTGTGTGGGAAAAGTAGGGGAATGAGTCTAGGTGGATTTGTTGGGCAATGACCAGTGGAGTGCCTCAAGGATCGGTGTGGGTCCTCTACTTTTTCTCATTTACATAAATGATTTGCATGTGAGCAGAAGAGCTACAGTTAGTAAGTTTGCAGATGACACCAAAATTGGAGGTGTAGTCGTTAGCGAAGAGTGTCACCTCAGATTACAATGGGATCTTGACCAAATGGCCAATGGACTGAGAAATGGCAGATGGAATTTAATATAGATAAATACGAGTTGCTGCATTTTGACAAAGCAAATCTTATCCGGACTTATACACTTAATGGTAGGGTCCCAGGGTGTGTTGCTGAACAAAGAGACCTTGGAGTGCAGGTTCATAGCTCCTTGAAAGTGGAGTCGCAGGTAGATAGGATAGTGAAGAAGGCATTTGGTATGTTTTCATTTATTGGTCAGAGTATTGAGCACAGGAGTTGGGACGTCAGATTGCTGCTGTAGAGGACATTGGTTAGGCCACTGTTGGAATATTGCGTGAAATTCTGGTCTCCTTCCGATCGGAAAGCTGTTGTGAAATTTGAAAGGGTTCAGAAAAGATTTACAAGGATGTTGCCAGGGTTGGAGGATTTGAACTATAGGGAGAGGCTGTTTTCCCTGGAGCGTTGATGCTGAGGAGTGACCTTATAGAGGTTTTCAAAATCATGAGGGACATGAATAGAATAAATTGGGAAATTCTTTTCCTTGGGGTCGTGGAGTCCAGAACTAGAGGGCATAGGTTTAGGGTGAGAGGGGAAAGATATAAAAGAGACCAAAGGGGCAACTTTTTCACGCAGAGGGTGGTACATGCACGGAATGAGCTGCCAGAGGAAGCGGTGGAGGCTGGTACAATTGCAACATTTAAGAGGCATTTGGATGTATATATGAATAGGAAGGGTTTGGAGGGATATGGGTTGGGTGCTGGCTGGTGGGACTAGATTGGGTTGGGATATTTGGTCGGCATGGATGGGTTGGACCGAAGGGTCTGTTTCCATGTTGTACATTCTATGACTCTGACTCTAATTGGCCAGTTTCCACACCGCAGTGATTCTACGATAAAGTCATTTGGACAGGTACCTAATAGGAAATATTTCGATGCATGTAGACCAAGGGGAGGCAGGTGAGATTAACTCAGTTTGGAATTATGGTTGGCATGGATTGGTTGGACCACAGGGTCTGTTTCCGTGCTATATAACATTACATCTCTAATGTTTGCTATGTCTACATTCCTCCCTCTTCACAACTCTCCCTATCAATGTCACCTCATCCAGCCTCACAACTCTTCCTTATCTCTAGTAATTCCTCTACAGCCTCAGAACCCTCCCTAACGCTAATCCCCTCCAGTCTCTCAAAGCTCTACTACATGTGCCTCTCTTTGATTCCAGCCTTGAGGGTACCCCATTTTTATTTCTCACTTGATGACGGCTCTCTCAGATTCCTGCGCCGAGCGCCAGAAGTCCTCCTTAAAATCTCCGTCTCACTTTCCTCCCAAACACATTGACCAATCATGTGTCATCTATTCTAATATCACCTTTTCTAACCTGGTTTCAAGTGTGGCCTGTCCTATTCCTATATTAAATGTCTCGAGGTTTACAGCACAGAAAAAGGCTCTGTAGGCCACTGAGTGTGTGACAGTAAACAAAACTACCACCGAACTATCCAAATCCATTTTCCAATACATGGGTAATCGCGTTATCTGTCTTGGTATCGCAAGCGTACACATGAATATGTCTTAATGTTTTTGGGATTTCTGTGTCTCCTACCCTTACAGATAGTGAGGTTTAGTGTAGCTGTTGCTCGATGATGACATCACCCACAGGAACACAGAGCAGCTGGGTCTGTGCAAACCAGAGATCGCCCACACATTGGGAAGGATGGCAGGGTCCTTGAGAGGGGGCACAGGAGATTTACCAGGTTGGTTCAAGGAATGGGGGATTTTAATATCGCGTTTTGGAATTTTTTTTTACATTATTCATTGTTATGATATTGGTGTTGCTGATACATCGAGAATATCGATCTACAATTGATGGAGTCTCCTTCTCAACATCTCCCCTTGCCTGGGCTGTGGTAACCTTCAGGTTAAACCACCACCAGACATCTCTCCCGAATGAGAGAGCAGCCCTATGGTCTGGTAGGACAATACTGACTATACCTTTTGCGCAGTGATGTCACTGTGCCTCGGGGGTGGGGAGAGGGAATGCTGAAGGTGGTGGATGGGACTTCACTCAGGCAGAGTGCTTTTTCTTGGAGGATGTTCACTTTTTTTTAATATTGTTGGGGGCTGCGCTGATGTAGGCAAGTGGTGAATGTTCCAACACAATCCTGATGTGTGCCTTATAGAGAGCAAACAGACATCGGGGAATCAGGGGTTTGGGGAAACTGAGATTGTTCTCCTTGTAGCAAAGGAAATTGCGGGTGCGCTGTGACAGGGGGGTTTAGGAAAGTTACACGTTATAATAATAAACCTTACACCCATTAGCTCATCATACAAGGATTACAGGACACATTGAAGGTTTGGGGAGATTTATTGAGAGAATGGGGTGATTCAAAGGAGAACTTTTATGAAGCAAATGGAATTGAGCTGGAACACAATACTCACACACAATGTGAATATCCAGGTCCTGATGAATTGAGTAATCCTGTCAGAGTTTGGTGTTCCAATTACTGAGATTCCCATCTGAATATCTGCATGTAATACAACTTTATAAAATCTGTCAGTGTCAGTTCAGGTTAGAAACTCTCACCATCCCTTCCTCCTGGCCCAGCATGAATGTACGCATTATCCCTTGTGGAGACCAGCAGTCAATTCAGGGGGAAATCTGTGTGGGTTACTATGAGTTTCCACCTTGGGACTTCATGTGAATGAACAGGGCAGATCTTTGACCCATGGGACAGAACGTTCCAAGAGTCAGTGAGATGTGGAGAGCAGGATTTGCTTCCTTTTCTTTCCTTCCGTGCTGCCGCTGTGCATCGTAATTAAGACATGGGGAGTGAAAGGCTCATGTTGTTTGAGGGGCTAGATGTTTCCATTCTGATCTATGGGCATCAAGCTCCTCCCAGTCAAACCATAGAGTATCACTGAAAGGATAGCAGCTGTGCACGCTTCCCACTGCTCAGGACTCCCTGTAAACGTTTAAAAGAATGTAATTCCTCTCTTCAAGAAAGGAAATAGGGAAATCCCCGTCAATTACAGACCAGTCAGTCTCACGTCTGTCATCTGCAAGGTGTTAGAAAGGATTTTGAGGGATAGGATTTATGACCTTCTCGAAGAGCATGGCTTGATTAAATGCAGTCAGCACGGCTTTGTGAGGGGCAGGTCATGCCTCACAAATCTTAATGAGTTCTTTGAAGATGTTACGAGACAGGTTGATGAGGGTCGAGCAGTGGATATGGTGTATGTGGACTTCACCAAGGCATTTGATAACATTCCCCATGGTAGATTAGATTAGATTACATTACAGTGTGGAAATAGGCCCTTCGGCCCAACAAGTCCACACCGACCCGCCGAAGCGCAACCCACCCATATTTACCCATTTCCTAACTCTACGGGCAATTTAGCATGGCAAATTCATCTTACCTGCACATCTTTGGACTGTGGGAGGGAACCCACGCAGACACGGGGAGAAAGTGCAAACTCCACACAGTCAGTCGCCTGAGGCGGGAATTGAACCCGGGTCTCTGGCGCTGTGAGGCAGCAGTGCTAACCACTGTGCCACCGTGCCGCCCAAAAGGTAAGGAGTAATGCGATAAAGGGAAATTTAGCTGTGTGGATATAGAATTGGCTGGTCGACAGAAGACAGCGAGTGGTAGTGGAAGGAAAGTATTCTGCCTGCAAGTCAAAGGTGAGTGATGTTCCACAGGGCTCAGTTGTTGGACCTCTACTCTTCGTAATTTTTATTAATAACTTGGATGAGGAGATTGAAGGATGGGTCAGCAAGTTTGCAGACGACACAAAGGTTGGAGGTTTTGTTGACAACATAGAGAGCTGTTGTCGGCTGCAGCGGGACATTGACAGGATGCAGAGGTGGGCTGAGAGGTGGCAGATGGAGTTCAACCTGGATAAATGCGAAATGATGCATTTTGGAAGGTCGAATTTGAAAATTATGTACAGGATTAAAGACAGGATTCTTGGCAGTGTGGAGGAACAGAGGGATCTTGGTGTGTAGGTACATAGATCCCCTAACATTGCCAAACAAGTGGATAGGGTTGTTAAGAAAGTATATGTTGTTTTGGCTTTCATTAACAGGGGGATTGAGTTTAAGAGCCGAGAGATCTTATTGCAGCTCTATAAAAGTTGAAAAATGTGTTGCTGGAATAACACAGCAGGCCAGACAGCATCCGAGGAGCAGGAGAATCGACGTTTCGGGCATAAGCCCTTCTTCAGGAATGAGGCTAGAATGCCAAGCAGGCTGAGATAACAGGTAGGGAGGGGGGAGGGAATTTGGGGGAGGGGCGCTGGGAATAGGATAGGTGGAAGGAGGTGAGGGTGAGGGGGATAGGCATGAGAGGGGGTGGGGGCGGAGAGGTCTGGAAGAAGATTGCAGGTCAAGAGGGTGGTGCTGAATCCGAGGGTAGGGACTGAGATAAGGTGGGGGGAGGGTAAATGAGGAAGCTGGAGAAATCTACATTCATCCCGTGAGGTTGGAGTGTTCCTAGGCGGAAGATGAGGCGCTTTTCATCCAAGCGTCGTGTGGCCAGGGTCTGGCGATGGAGGAGGACAAGGACCTGCATGTCATTGGCGGAATGGGATGGGGAGCTAAAGTATTCAGCCACGGGCCGGTTGGGTTGGTTGGTGCGGGTGTCCCAGAGGTGTTCTCTGAAACATTCTGCAAGTAGGCGGCCTGTCTCCCCAATGTAGAGGAGACCACATCGGGTGCAGCGCATACAGTAAATGATGTGTGTGGAGGTGCAGGTGAATTTGTGATGGTTATAGAAGGATCCATTGGGGCCTTGGAGGGAGGTGAGGTTGGAGGTGTGGGCGCAAGTTTTGCATTTCTTGCGGTTGCAGGGGAAGGTGCCGGGAGTGGAGGTTGGGTTGGTGGAGGGTGTGGTCCTGACGAGGGAGTCGCAGAGGGAGTGGTCTTTCCGAAACGCTGATAGGGGTGGGGAGGGAAATATATCCTTGGTAGTCGGGTCTATTTGGAGGTGGTGGAAATAACGATGGACGAAACATGTATCCGGAGGTTGGTGTGATGGAAGTTGAGGACCAGTAGGGTTCTGTCCTGTTGGCGATTAGAGGGGTGGGGTTCAAGGGCGGTGGTGCGGGAAGTGGAGGAGATGCGGTGGAGAGCATCATCGACCACGTCGGAGTGGAAATTGCGGTGTTTGAAGAAGGAGGCCATCTCGGTTGTTCGGTATTTGAATTGGTCATCCTGGGAACAGATGCAGCGGAGGCGGAAGAATTGGGAATATGGGATGGTGTTTTCAGAGGGGGCAGGGTGGGAGTAGGTGTAATCTACGTAGCTGTTGGAGTCGTTTGGTTTGTAGTAAATATCTGTGCTGTGTCAGCCGCCCGAGATAGAAATGGAGAGGTCTAGGAAGGGGAGGGACGAGTCTGAGACGGTCCAGGTAATTTTGAGGTCGGGGTGGAAGGTGGATGAATTTTCAACCTCCTCGTGGGAGCACGAGGTAGCGCCAATGCAATCATCGATGTAGCGGAGGAAAAGGTGGGGTGTGGTGCCAGTGTAGCTGCGGAAGATGAACTGTTCCACTTATCCAACGAAGAGGCAGGCATAGCTGGGGCCCATGCGTGTGCCCATGGCTACTCCTTTGGTTTGGAGGAAGTGGGAGGATTGGAAGTACAAGTCATTAAGGATGAGGACCAGTTCAGTGAGGCGAAGGAGGGTGTCAGTCGAAGGGTACTGGTTGGTACGGTGGGAAAGGAAGAAGCGGAGAGCTTGGAGGCCTTCATGATGGCGGATGTCCATCGTAAAGATAAGGCATTCAGGGCTGGGGGTGCGAAAATCATGGAGGAGGTGGAGAGCGTGGGTGGTGTCCCGAACGTAGGTGGGAAGTTCTTGTACTAAGGGGGGCAGGACCGTATCGAGGTATGCAGAGATGAGTTCGGTAGGGCAGGAGCAGGCTGAGACAATGGATCGGCCGGGGCAGTCAGGTTTGTGGATTTTGGGCAGGAGGTAGAAACGGTCGGTGCGGGGTTGTGGGACTATCAGGTTGGAGGCAGTGGATGGGAAATCTAATAAGGTGATGAGGTTATGGATGGTCTGGGAGATGATGGTTTGGTGGTGGGAGGTGGGGTCATGGGCAAGGGGGCGGTAGCAGGAGGTGTCCGCGAGTTGGCGTCTAGCAGCTCTATAAAACTTTGGTTGGACCGCACTTGGAATACTGTGTACAGTTTTGGTCGCCCTATTATAGGAAAGATGTGGATGCTTTGGAGAGGGTTCAGAGGAAGTTTACCGGGATGCTGCCTGGAATGGAGGGCTTATCTTATGAAGAGAGTTTGACTAAGCTCGGACATTTTTCATTGGA
The DNA here is from genome assembly GCF_037043375.1 of Chiloscyllium plagiosum. Lineage (NCBI taxonomy): Eukaryota > Metazoa > Chordata > Chondrichthyes > Orectolobiformes > Hemiscylliidae > Chiloscyllium > Chiloscyllium plagiosum. Next base: position 96,576,367 of record NW_028270183.1, read on the forward strand.
AAAAAGAAGGAAGAGAGGATACCTAATTGAAGTGTACAATATAATGAGAGGCTTAGAGAGAGTTGATTGCCAGAGACGTTTTCCCAGGGCAGAAATTGTTAACACGTGGAGTCATAGTTTTAAGATGTTTGGCGGAAAGTTAAGAGGGGATGTCAGAGGTGGGTTCTTTACGCAGAGAGTTGTGAGAGCATGGAATGCGTTGCCAGCAGCAGTTGTGGAAGCAAGGATATTGAAGAGATTGCTGGACATGCATATGGTCACAGAATTTGAGGGTGCATACATAAGGATAAATGGTCGGCACAACATCGTGGGCTGCAGGGCCTGTTCTGTGCTGTACTGTTCTATGTACTGACCAGCTGTACCCTGCACTGACAGATATTGTTCCCTCAATACATTAGAAATCATCCCCTCAGTATGTTTATCCTCAAAGCACCTCGACATGCCCTCAACACCTCATAAAATAAACCTGTTGCCCCCTTAGACCGTGTTCATCCTCAAACCTGTTCTCACTGTGATGACCCACAGCCACCCCCAAGATTGGAGCCCAAGGCCCAGAACATTATTTGAGTCTCTGGATTGATCAAAGAATCCCTAAGATGTGGAAGCAGGTCATTCGGCCTATCAGGTTCACACTGACGATCGGCAGAGCAGCCCATCCCCCCAGTCTATCCCTGGATCCTTTCATTACCTCTGGGTAATCCACCTTTCCTGCACATCTTTGTACAGTGGGAGGGAACTGGAGCACCCGGAGGCTGACACGGGGAGAATGTGCCAACTCCACACAGACAGTCGGCCGAGGCTGGAATCGAACCCGGGTGGGGTGAGGCAACACTGAGCCCTCGTGACGATCTCACCATTTCCTCCCCGTTTATGACCGTTTGATGTCTATACCCGGGGAGTATCTAACTTGTCCAGCATTTATTTAAGAAAGATTAGGTACAAGGGCCTTGTGTCCACAAACTCAAGATGCTCGATGTCGCTCGAAAAAAAATATATCATTTTCAAAAAAGATTTTATTAATAAAAACATCTTTATGTACAAACATAGTTACAGAAGTTAAATTGATAAGGACCTTTCTGAAGTGCATGTAAATCTTTATCTGTTCTCCCATGTAGCCCGCCCTCCGAATACAATACCTTACACAGCCTTTAGCCCGTTTGTCAACTTTCAACAGAAGCAGCCTCAGGGCATTGAACACAGACTGAATTACTCAGTGACGCTTGAATCAGGTCAGATCAAATTCTCAAGCAAACAGATAGCTGGGGAAATTCAGCAGGTCAGGCAACAACGGTGAAGACAGAGAGGAAAAATTCGCATTTCAAGTGACCCTTCCTCAAAACGGTCTGTTCTGAAGGAACTTTCCCGCAGAAATCGCTAGATTGAAAGGTGAACTCTCTCTCTGTCTCTTTCTCGCTCTCCCTTCAGAGATGCTGCAGGACATGTTTAGCTTCTTCAGCAATCTCTGTATTGATGTTCAGGTCTCCAGCGCGTCCGTACAAGTTGATTTTAATGTTAAATTCTCAAGCTTGCTCTATTAAAGGGATTGAATCCCTCCATTACAAAGGGGAGTCAGTTACCTCAGCTAACAGGTTCGTGATGCCACCATTGTTGGCTCAATTTCTATCATGTCTGAAATTACCATGAAGGCCCCAGCTTCTCAACCTCGCCTGAGGTGTGTGACCCACCAGCCCTCTCTCTATAACGAGACAGCCACTCTCGGGTCTTTCTAGTCTATAATAACTTCCCAACATTAAAAGGACACTCCAGTAAGAGAGCTCTTTACATGGCTCAGGTCAAAATCCTGGAGCTCCCTCCCTAACATCACTGTGGGATACCCAAGGATTACAGCAGGAGAGTACAGCTCATCCCCACCTTCCTGGCAACTATTAGAGGGTGTGGTAATCACTTGCAAACCAAATTTGAAAGTACGTTTTATTACAGGGTCAAGGTGGATGGTCAATAAGACTGTTTCCTTACCTCTGTTCAAATCAGCATAATGAAGAAGCAAAGGGTGGGTTGAAAATGACGATGATAGCCTTTCGTAGGTTGATGTTTATTAGAGTTTGTATCGACAGTATGAATGTTTGAGCACTTATTCGAGGGCATGCAGGTAGCTGCCAGAGGACGTGATGGGGGCTGGTACAATTGCGACATTTAAAAGGCATCAGCATGAGTGTGTGAATAGGAAGGGTTCAGAGGGATATCAGAGCTGACAAATGTGTTGCTGGAAAAGCGCAGCAGGTCAGGCAGCATCCAAGGAGCAGGAGAATCAATGTTTCGGGCATAAGCCCTTCTTCAGGAATGAGGAGGGTGCGCCAAGCAGGCTAAGATAAAAGGTAGGGAGGAGGGACTTCGGGGAGGAGCATTGGAAATGTGATAGGTGGAAGGAGGTTAAGCTGAGGGTGATAGGCCAGAGAGGGGGTAGGGGTGGAGAGGTCAGGAAGACGATTGCAGGTCAAGAAGTGCGAGCAGCAGCGAAGGTAAGACCGTTTGGTTTTAAAAGTACTTACCGGTAGCGGGCAGCGGTGTTTTTTTTTTCTCTTTCACTCTCTCTTCACAGAAAGAGCGGGAGCACCAGGGGGAAGTGACGACGACGAGAGGGGCAGCCGGAAGGAAAGCGGTGAGAGTTATACTCACCCTTCGAAGCCGTCGGTCATTTCCAGTGCGAGCAGCAGCGAAGGTAAGACTGTTTGGTTTTAAAAGTACTTACCGGTAGCGGGCAGCGGTGTTTTTTTTTCTCTTTCACTCTCTTCACAGAAAGAGCGGGAGCACCAGGGGGAAGTGACGACGACCAGAGGGGCAGCCGAGACCCGGAAGCAGTTAGTGTAAGCTTACCTGGGTAGGTTTTTTCCCCCTTTAAAAGCGCGAAGGAGAGGATTAGCTGTTGCAGGTTCCAGGATTTAAATGTTTTAGTAGGGTCAGAGGTGGGGGTAAAAGAGGGGGAGGTGTGACATTGCTTGTCAAAGATAGTATTACAGTGGTGGAAAGGACGATGGATGAGGACTTGCCATCTGAGGTAGTTTGGGCTGAGGTTAGGAATAGGAAAGGTGAGGTCACCCTGTTAGGAGTCTTTTACAGGCCTCCTAATAGTCCTAGAATCATTGAAGAAAGGATAGGGAAGGTGATTCAGGAGATGAGTGACAGTAATAGGGTGGTTGTTATGGGGGACTTTAACTTTCCTGATATTGATTGGGAAAGCTATAGCTCAAGTTCGTTAGATGGGTCAGTGTTTGTTCAATGTGTGCAGGAGAGTTTCCTGACACAATATGTAGACAGGCCAACAAGAGGTGAGGCCATACTGGATTTGGCTCTGGGTAACGAACCAGGCCAGGTGTTAGAATTAGAGGTAGGTGAGCACTTTGGGGATAGTGACCATAATTCGGTGATTTTTACTCTCGTGATGGAGAGGGATAAGTGTGTACTACAGGGCAAGAGTTATAGCTGGGGTCAGGGAAATTATGATGCGGTGAGGCATGACTTAGGATGTGTGGCTTGGAAAAGTAGACTCCAAGGCAAGTGTGTAAATGATATGTGGAGCTTGTTCAAGGAGCAACTATTGAGTGTCCTTGATAATTATGTACCTGTCAGGCAGGGAGGAAAGGGTCGTGCGAGGGAGCCGTGGTTTAATAAGGAATTGGAATCCCTTGTTAAATGGAAGAGGGCGGCCTATCTCAAGATGAGACGTGAAGGTTCAATTGGGGCGATTGAGAGTTAAAGGGTAGCCAGGAAGGACCTGAAGAGAGAGCTAAGAGCAGCAAGGAGGGGACATGAAAGGTCCTTAGTCGGTAGGATTAGGGAAAACCCTAAGGCTTTCTATAGGTATGTTAGGAATAAAAGAATGACTAGGGTAGGAATAGGTCCAGTCAAGGATAGTAGTGGGAAGTTGCGTGTGGAGGCGGAAGAGATTGGGGAGACACTGAATGAATACTTTTCTTCAGTATTTACTCAGGAACAGGGCATTGTCGTCGATGTGAATACTGAGTCACAAATAAGTAGAATGGATGGCTTTGAGGTATGTAGAGAAGAGGTGTTGGAAATCCTGGAAAAGGTGAAAATAGATAAGTCCCCTGGGCCTGATGGCATTTATCCTAGGATTCTCTGGGAAGCAAGGGAGGAGATTGCAGAGCCATTGGCCTTGATTTTTATGTCCTCTTTGTCTACAGGAGCAGTGCCAGAAGACTGGAGGATAGCAAATGTGGTTCCCTTGTTCAAAAAGGGGAGTAGGGATAACCCTAGTAACTATAGGCCGGTGAGTCTCACTTCTGTTGTGGGCAAAGTCTTAGAGAATTGTAAGGGATAGGATTTATGCACATCTGGATAGGAATAATGTGATCAAGGATAGTCAGCATGGTTTTGTGAAGGGCAGGTCGTGCCTCACAAACCTTATTGAATTCTTTGAAAAGGTGACGAAGGAGGTTGATGAGGGGAAAGCGGTAGATGTGGTATATATGGATTTTAGTAAGGCGTTTGATAAGGTTCCCCATGGTAGGCTACTGCAGAAAATACGGAGATATGGCATTGAGGGTGAGTTGGAGGTTTGGATTAGGAATTGGCTGGATTGAAGAAGACAGAGGGTAGTAGTTGATGGCAAAGTTTCTTCATGGAGTGCCGTCACTAGTGGTGTTCCGCAAGGATCTGTTTTGGGACCATTGCTGTTTGTCATTTTATAAATGACCTGGAAGAGGGGTTAGAAGGTTGGGTAAGCAAGTTTGCGGATGATACGAAAGTCGGAGGAGTTGTTGACAGTGAGGAAGGATGTGGCAGGTTACAGCAGGATATAGAGAAGCTGCAGAGCTGGGCAGAAAGGTGGCAAATGGAATTCAATGTAGCTAAGTGTGAGGTGATTCACTTTGGGAAGAATAACAAAAAGATGGGGTACTGGGCTAATGGTCGGATACTTGGTAGTGTGGATGAGCAGAGGGATCTTGGTGTCCATGTACACAGATCTCTGAAAGTTGCCACCCAGGTAAATAGTGCGGTGAGGAAGGCATATGGCGTACTGGTTTTTATTGGTTGAGGAATTGAGTTCCGGAGTCCTGAGGTCATGATGCAGTTGTATAAGACTCTGGTGCGGCCGCATCTGGAATATTGTGTGCAGTTTTGGTCGCCATACTATAGGAAGGATGTGGAGGAACTGGAACGGGTGCAGAGGAGGTTTACCAGGATGTTGCCTGGTATGGAAGGAAGATCGTATGAGGAAAGACTGAGACACTTGGGGCTGTTTTCATTAGAGAAAAGAAGGTTTAGGGGTGACTTGATTGAGGTGTACAAGATGATTAGGGGGTTAGATAGGGTTGACAGTGTGAACCTTTTCCCGCGTATGGAGTCGGGTATTACAAGGGGGCATATCTTTAAATTAAGGGGGGGTAGATATAGGACTGAAGTTAGGGGTAGGTTCTTCACTCAGCGAGTCGTAAGTTCATGGAATGCCCTGCCAGTAGCAGTGGTGGACCCTCCCTCTTTATGGGCATTTAAGCGGGCATTGGATAGGTATATGGAGGATAGTGGGTTAGTATAGGTTAGGTGGACTTGGATCGTCGCAACATCGAGGGCCAAAGGGCCAAAGAATACTGCGCTGTATTCTTCTATGTTCTAAGACGGTGCTGAGTCTTATGGTTGGGACTGAGATAAGGTGGGGGGAGGGGAAATGAGGAAGCTGGTGAAATCTGCATCCATACCTTGTGTTTGGAGGGTTCCTTGGTGGAAGATTAGGTGCTCTTCCTCTAGGTGCCGTGTTGCCATGGTCTGGTAACGGAGGAGGCCAAGGACCTGCGTGTCCTTGGCAGATTGGGAGAGGTAGTTAAAGTGTTTAGCCACGGGGCGGTTCAGTTGGTTGGGGCGGGTGTCCCAGGCGTGTTCTCTGAAAAGTTCTGCAAGTAGGAGGCCTGTCTCCCCAATGTATAGCAGGTTACATTGGGTGCAGTGGATGCAGTAAATGGTGTGTGTGGCGGTGCAGGTGAATTTGTGACGGATATGGAAGGATCCATTGGGGACTTGGAGGGAAGTCAGGGGGGAGGTGTGGGCGCAAGTTTTGCATTTCTTACGGTTACAGGGGAAGGTGCCGGGAGTGGAGGCTGGGTTGGTGGGGGGTGTGGACCAGGCGAGGGAGTCGCGGAGGGAGTGGTCTTTCTGGAATGCTGATAGGGGAGGGGAGGGAAATATATCCTTGGTGGTCGGGTCTGTTTGGAGCTGGCGGAAATGACAAAGGATGATACGATGTTTCTGGAGGTTGTTGGGGTGGCTCCGCCCCACCTCCTCTCCGGCCCATCACCCTCACTTCAACCTCCTTCCACCTATCGCATTCCCAACGCCCCTCCCCCAAGTACCTCCTCCCTACTTTTTATCTTAGGCTGCTTGGCATACCCTCCTCATTCCTGAAGTAGGGCTTATGCTCGAAACGTCAATTCTCCTGCACCTTCGATGCTGCCTGACCTGCTGCGCTTTTCCAGCAACAGATTTTTCAGCTCTGATCTCCAGCATCTGCAGTCCTCATTTTCTCCTCAGAGGGATATCAGCCAAGTGCTAGCAAATGGAATGAAATTAGATGAGAATATCTGGTTGGTATGGACGAGTTGGACAGGATGGTCTGTTTTAAAGCTGTGCATCTCTGTGACTCTGTGTCTCTGAATAGACTATTGTAGAGAGTTTCAGCCAGAGCTTGGTTTGTGTGTCTCTCTCATGTTTCCTCAGAATCTGCAAAACCCTGTGTACCCAAATTTCCACAAGACTCTATCAAATAGAAAAAAAGAGGGTCAATACAGAGGTAGTGCAACACTGTCAGAGGGTCAACACAGAGGGCGTGTTGCACTGTCAGAGGGGTCAGTACTGAGGGATTGCCACGCTGTCAGAGGATCAGTACTGAGGGAGTGTCACACTGTCAAAGGGTCAGTACCTAGGGAGTGCTGCACTGTCAGAGAGTCAGTACTGGGGGAGTGCTGCACTGTCAGAGGGTCAGTACTGAGGGATTTCTGCACCGTCAAAGGATCATTACTGAGGGAGTGCTGTGCTGTCATGGATCAGTACTGAGGGAGCACTGAACTTTCAGTGGTTCAGTACTGAGAGAGCTCTACCCTGCCAAAGGGTCAGTAATGAGTGAGTGCTGCACTGTCAGGAATGCTGGACCGAAGGACTGCTGCACTGCCAGAGTGTCAGTGCAGAGGGAGTGCTGCAATATCACAGGGTCAGTACGGAGTCAGGTTCACACTGTCAGGGAATCGGTACTGAGAGATCACCACACTGTTGGACAGTCAGTACTGAGGGCCTGCTGCATTACCAGAAAGTCAGTATTGGTGGAGTGCAGCATTGTCAGAGGGTTGGGACGGAGGAAGCACTGAAATTTCAAAGGGTCAGTACTGAGATTGTGCTGCACTGTTAGAGAGTCAGTACTGAAGGATCACCGCACTGTTGGACAGTCAGTACTGAGGGAGTGCAGCATTGCCAGAGGGTCGAGACAGAGGAAGCAATGAAGTGTCAAAGGGTCAGTAATGTGAGAGTGCTGAACTGAGAGAGGGTCAGTCAAGAGAGAGTGCTGCACTGTCAGAGGGTCAGTACTGAGAGAGTATTGCAGTGTCAGAGGTCAGTATCGAAGGAGTGTTGTAATGTCAGCGTGTCAGTTCTGAGGGAGTGCTGCACTGTCAGAGTGTCTGTACTGAGAGAGTGCAGCATTGTCAGTGGATCAGTATGGAGGGAATGCAGCACTGTCAGTGGATCAGTATGGAAGGAGTGCAGCATTTTCTGAGGGTCAGGGCGGAGGAGGCACTGCAATGTCAGAGGGTCAGTCTGAGGGAGGGCTGCACTCTCAGAGGGTCACTACTGAGGGAGCGCTGCCTGGTCAAGGGATCAGTTCTGAGGGATTCCCGCAATGTCAGAGGGTCAATATGGGGACGGTCCTCCACTGTCTGAAGGTCAGTACTGAGGGAGTCATGATTTGGAGATGCCGGTGTTGGAGTGGGGTGTACAAAGTTAAAAATCACACAACACCAGGTTATAGTCCAACAGGTTTAATTGGAACCACACTAGCTTTCGGTGCGACGCTCCTTCATTGTGGAGGGCTCAATCGTAACACAGAATTTATAGCAAAAATTTGCAGTCTGATGTAACTGCAAATATACATTGAAAAATTGATTATCTGTTAAGCCTTCCATCTGTTAGAATACAGTGATAGTTTCACTTCTTTCATGTGAAAGAAGTGAAATTATCCCTGTATTCTAACAGATGAAAGGCTTAACAGACAATCAATTTTTCAATGTATAATTTCAGTTACATCACACTGCAAATTTTTGCTATAAATCCTGTGTTACAATCGAGCCCTCCACAATCACCTGATGAAGGAGCGTCGCTCCGAAAGCTAGTGTGCTTCCAATTAAACCTGTTGGACTATAACCTGGTGTTGTGTGATTTTTAACTTAGTACTGAGAGAGCGCTGCATTGTCAGAAGTCAGTATTGATGGTGTGCCACATTGTCAGAGGATCATTACTGAGGGAGCTCAACACTGTCAGCACATCAGTCTGAGGGACACCTCAGCCTGAGGTCTGCATTGCAAGAGAGTCAGTACTGAGTGAGTGCAACACTAACAGATGGGCTGAATAGCCTAATGTCTGCTCCCATGTCTTGTGGTCTAAGAGGAATATCTGAAATTGTTCAGTACATTTCTGCCTCTGCGTCCTTCATACCCTGCTCAGCAATGAGTCCCCCGTCCAGATTCCAGAGATTGTGTTCAAACAGACTGTTTTCATTTGGTTATTGAACCTGAAGATCTTCCACCTTCTTTTCATAGGGATTGAGTTTTTGTTTTACTCCTCAGCTTCCCTGTGCTCACCCCAAATTATTCCCACTGCGCCGCACTCAGCACTGTCGTGTTTTAATTGTTTCTGAGCTTCCCTGTGCTAATCCACATTCAGACTGACATCCCACACTCCAAATCGCATCGCAGGCTAATTATCTGGGAGACAGCAGTGGTAAGAGGGGAAATAGAAATCTGAAAGTATTTTACAGTGACATTAAGGGTGAATTGATAATGAGAGAAAGAGTAGGTTGTGGGACACAGTGATAATTTGTGCATGGACCCAGAGGCTATAGGAATGGATGCATTTTGTCAATACTTATTGGGAGAGGATTGAAATGACATCGTGGAGATGCTCTGTGATACAATTAAATGAATTAGCATATATATCGAGAGATGGTTCTGATTGGTCTGGCCTTCTTAAAACCCGATAAATCTCCAAAGACGGTAGAAATAAACCTCAGTTTACCGAATGGGGTAATGGAGGAAGTAGCAGGTACGCTTGCAAACATTTTCAAATCATCTCTGGCCACAGGAGCGGTGCCGGCGGATTGACTATGTGGTACCATTATTCAAGAAGGAGCATGGGATATACCAGGCAGCTCCAGGCCAGTCAGGCTAATACCGTGGGTGGGGCGTCTGTTGGAAGCAATTTTGGGAGATAGAATTAATCAGCATTTAAAGAGACTGGAGTTCATGAAGAACAGGCAGAATGGTTGTGTTAATGGGAGGTCAGGTCTGACCAATGGGATTGCACTTTTTAAGGAGGTGACCAAGTGTGAAAGTAAGGGCAGTACTTTCCTGTCGTCTGCTTGGAAGTCAGTAAGGCTTTTATCAGGACCCATACTGGAAACTGATCGTGAACATAAAAACTAAAGATCCAAGGAATGTGCACAGAATGCTTAGTGCAGGAAGCAGACAGTGATGGCCCAGTTAGAAATCTCTGTTTGTTCATGTCTCATAGAAGTTACTCTTGGGGGTCTTGCTGGTGTGGCTGATAGAAAAGATTTAGATTTGAATGGTGGAGGGTTAATCAGTAGGTTCATGAATTATGTGAAGATTGGTGGGGTGATAAATAGTGAGGATGATAGCCTTAGGTTACAGAAGGATGGAGATGACCTTGTCAGATGGACAGATCAGTGACAATGGGTGAGGTTCCTGAAGACTGGAGGCTGAGTAATGATGTGCCTTTATTGAAATAAGGCTGCAAGGAACAGCCATTGAACTATGGAGCTGAGAGCCTGAGGTCAGTGGTGGGTAAGCTATTAGAGGGCATTCTGAGAGAACAATTTACATGCATTCAGAAAAGCAAGAAGCGATTAGGCATGGTCAGCATGGCTTGTGCAAATCGTTTGTCCAACTTGATTGAGTTTTTGATGAGTTGACCGAGAAGATAGATGAGAAGGTTTCACACGGGAGACTGCTTAGTAAACGGTTAGATGACATGACATCCAGGGAGAGAGGACAGCACGGTGACTCAGTGTTTTGCACTGCTTCCTCTCAGCACCAAGGATGGAACTTTGATTTTAGCTCCCGGCGACTGTCTGTGGGGAGTTTACACATTCTCCCTGTATCTGTGGGTTTCCTCTGGGCATTCCGGTTTCCTCCCACAATCCAAAGATGTGCAGGTTAGGTGGGTTGGCCATGGGAAATGCAGAATTACAGGGATAGAATGAAGAGTGCGAGTGTAGGTGGATGCTTTTCAGACGGTCGGTGTGGACCTGATGGGCCGAACGGCTTGATTCTAAACTGTAGGAATTCTGCAATTAATCCAGAGACCCAATAATGTTCTGAGGACCAGGGCGCCAATCTAGGACCGCGGTGGATGTGGGTCTTTACAGTCTGAAGGTGCTTGTGGATGAACGCAGAGTGAGGGGTGGGCTGGGCTGTGTTCTGAGGTGTTGAGGATGTGAATGTTTTGTGGAGGTACTGCCTGAGGGACGTTGGGGGTAAACACAATAGAGTGGTGCTGTCTGAAGTATGAGGGAGCACTATCTGGTGGTACAAGGTGCATAAGGTGGGAAGGTACAGATACACTTCCTTGATAATTTCCTCAGGGTCCGCAAGGAACGCTGGTGTCGTAATTTGGGATGGAGGCACTTTAGACGATTCAGACCTTTTAAACAATCAGTGAAAAATAACATCACCATGTGTCTTTAACATGGATTGGAGAAAAAACTGTTGTCAATCTGTGGTCACTTGTTGCTTGGAGACGCTTTAGGAAAGCAGGCACCCGAACAGACCACCGCTGTCGATGCAAGAAATGGTGCACAGGAAGATCCAACAAGTCATTTGCAGTTGCTGCCTGTCTCCCTAGAGCAGTCATCACACGAGATCAGGGTACAGTCCAATGAGAAGTAATCTCTCCATCGAACCTTCATCCATATTTGTACAGTAATTGGGGTTTTGTGTGTGTGTGTGTGTGAGAGAGAGAGAGAGAGAGAGAGAGAGAGAGAGCAAGTGTGTGTCTGCGTGTGTGAGAGAGGGATTATGTCATTGTGTATATGTCTGTCTGTCCAAGGAGAAGTAATCTCTCCATCGAAAGTTCATCCATGTTTGTACAGTAATTGGGGTTTTGTGTGTGCGTGTGTGTGTGAGAGAGGAATGTGTGTGTATGATAGAGAAAGAGAGAATGCGTTTAAGCGAGTGAGAGTGTGTATGTGTTTGAAAGAGAGAGAGAGTCTGTGAGAGAAAGAGAGTGTGTGTGTGTGTGAGAGAGAGAATGTGTTTGAGCGAGTGAGCGTGTGTGTGTGTGTATTTGAGAGAGTGAGTGTTTGTGTGTGTGCGCGTATGTGTGTGAGAGAGAGTGTGTGTGTAAACGAGCCAATCTTATTGTATGCCCAACTGCTGTGTCAGGTGAATTGGTTTTTGTGTCTCCAAAGGCACAAAAGCTGCAAGAGTGGCTTAACTGGGGTAGAGAGTGCTGTTCATTCCAGTGGGAATTCATCCAGTAAATCTTCTCTGAAAAGTCCCCCTCAAACTAACAGCTCCCAGTCTGTGCAGTGACTAGTCCTGGACATAGTGTGCCAGGTACAAACCAATGCAATGTCAACGTAGTCTGACCAGAGCATGGGACAGCTCCTCATTAGAGAGCGGTGTCTGGTGGTGTTTTAATCAGAGGGTCACCATGACCCAGCTGAGGGGAGAGGTTGGGAAGGAGAGCCTTTAGAGTAACTCTAGCAAGTGTGGTAAGCTAACTGCCCAGCCAAATGAGCTAACTGACCTCACTCCAGGGTCATGCCCTGTATAACCCAATCATAGCCAGCCTGCACCTCAATAGGAGCCAGGAGCCTAAGGCCATTCGGCCCCCACCCTAACCCAGAAGGGAGAGCACGGGAAGCTGATGAAAGAAACAAGCCCCTCCCATGTGGCCTTCTGAAATGGAGCTGCAGGACAGAGCATATCTGGCCTGCTGTTTGCTTCCCGAGACTGGCCAGCTCCACTTTATGGTGAGAACCTGGAGGAGATTTCACTTCTCACTGAGAGGATGCAACTCCAATCCAAATCAGGCTGGTTCCCTCCGAGACTCACGGAAGAGTGTTGCACTCTTCAGATCAGGCCCTAGTGTAGTCATAACCTCCAGTGAGTGGGCCAAGAGCTGGGAGATAGCATTAAGAACATAAGACCATTCGAAATAGGAACAGGAGTAGACATCCAGCCCCTCGAGCCTGCTCTGGTATTCAATATGATCATGGATGATTTAGCATTTGATTTGGGAGCTGAAAACAGGACAGTACAAAGACAAAGTAGAATCAAATTATTCTACCATGAGGAATCATCAGACACGAGCTGGAACTAGAGAGAGCGAACATACGTATACACACACAACACACACACATCGACAGACACACACGCACACACACACACATGCAGACACACACACACACACACACACACACACACACACACACACACACACACACACACACACACACACACACACACACACACACACACACGAACTGTGGGATTCAGGCTGTCTGTGCAACTTTACCACAAGGGGGCGAGCTCTACACTGAGGAGAGACAAAGGCGCAAAGTGCGAGAGAGGGGGCAGCTGCACAATATGATCCCACCGATCTCACTGCTTCCCTCTCCCAAGACAGCTCTTATAACTATTTCGGTGTTCCCAGCTGTCTCTCACACATCTTTCCTTCAATTCCCATTTCTCAACATCCTTCCCATCTCTGCCCTGTTGACCTTTCCCTGCAGATTCCCTTCCTACAACACTCTGCCCCTTTGTCACCCCAACATGTTTTTCAGGAATGCTTAATCATTCAATCTTCCACAAAACCAACACCTTGCTCATCTCTCTCTGCATCTCTCTCTCAGCTCTGTGGGATCTTGCTATTCTTGTCTGTACATCATTCTAGCTGCATCACAGCAGCAGCACCCCACCCCACCACCACCACCCTACTCTCTCATCTCTGTCTCTCTGCTGCTCCAACTCCTTTCTCTCTCTCTGTCCTATATCTTTCCCTGGGAATTCTCTCTTGCTGCCTGTCTGACCTTCTCTCCCTGTCTTTTGCCTCCCCTTTTTCACCTTGTATCTGTCTGACATTGTATTTCTCTTCCTGGGATTTTACTCACTCTCTCTCTCTCTCTCTCCCTTTCTCTCTCTGCCTCTCTCCTGCTCTCTTTCAGTTCTTCTCCCTTTCTCACCCTCCCTCTGTCTGCCTGTCTTTCTCTTGTTCTCTCCCTCCCTTTCACTGTCTGTCTGTTCATCTCTCTTTCTGTCTTGTAGTTTCTCTCCCTCTTTCTCCCTCGACCCCTCTGCTCTGTCCCAGTGACTGGGGAAGGGACATTGGGAAGAGTTTGTCTCTGTGCCGCTGGATGCTGTACAGTTAATGCAGGGGGATCCACCATTTCCTGGTCTCTCCCAGGTTTTACCCCGACTGTGGGGAGGGGGTGAGTGTAAGGGCCATAAAGTACTTTTCTCATTGAGTCAGAAATTGAGGAAAAGAGAAGGGAAGGGTGACAAAGAGAGAGAGGGGAGACATGGAGAGAGTAGGGATGGTGAAAGTGAAGAGAGAGAGATGGGCAGTGAGAGACATGGAGATGGAGAGTGTGAGAATTTCCTTGGAACCCATGGGCTCTTATCTTTGCCATCAGTGTCCCATGCAGGACCTTATCAAAAGCCCCACTGAATTCCAAGTAAACTACACCAAATTCATTGCTATCACCTGCACATCTGGTCACCTCTTTGATAAATTCTATCAGGTTGGTCAGATATGACCTTCCTTTAATAAAACCACACCTACTGTTCTTGATTAACCCCTGCCTGCTCCAAGTGCAGATTCATTCTCTCCCTACGTATTCATTCTAACAGTTTCCCCACCGTCAGACTGATTGGCTTGTAGCTTCCTGGTTTCTCCCTCCTTCCTTCTTGAAGACCTTATCACATTGGCAGTTTTAATTGATGTTTGCAGCCAAGTGTTAGGTCTATTGTACAGCTTGGGGAAGGTAGAAATGGACAGTAGCAGCGTCTTTGTCTCTGAGGTTCGAGTCCCACCTATGAGCAGGTTGGTTGATAAACTATCTCCAAGGTGTTTTTGATCCACCTGGAATTGTTTCCCCTCTCCTGAAATGACTTAGTTAATCCTGAATAGACATTCCAACAATATCTCTGCACCTGAATGGCACTATCTCTTCTCAATCTAATGTTGCTTATTCCTTCCATCCCAACCTCTTTTGGGATCCTTACAGCATTCACTATACCCCATTTAAGTGAGTTTTGAAGCCTTTAACAACTTTCACATTTTTGTCTTCGCCAGTTTATTGAAAACCAAGGACCAATCAACATGAAACAGTAGCAGGAAGTAATCTTTTTGGGTACAGAATATGACCTTACACACACACATACACTGCTGTACAGGCATGGTTGTGGTTTTGATGGAGAGATGATTTCTCCCAGGACTGAACCCTGATCTCAGATGTTGACTGCTCCAGGGAGACAGACATCAACTGCAAATAACTTCTTGGATCTTCTTGTGCAGCACCCTTTGCATCGACAGCATTGGTCTGTTTGGATGCCTGCTTTTCTAAACCCTGTCCAAGCGACAAGTGATGATAGATTCATAAAAGTTTTGCTCCAATCCATGTTTAAGGCATGCTTTTGTATTATTTTTTCACGAAGTGTTAATCTAATCTCCTAAAATGGGGAGTGGCTTCCATCTCAGATTACCAAACCAGCGTGCCTTGGGGACCCTGAGGAATTGATTAGGGAAGTGTATGTGTAACATTCCACCTTCTGCACACTGTATCGCCAGATCGTGCTTCCTCAGTGCCTCAAAAAGCACATCCTCAGTATGTTTATCCCCAAAGAACCTCGACAAAACATTCATGCCCTCAACACCTCAGAAAGCAAACCTGTTACGCCCTTGGACCGTGTTCATCCCCAAACCTGTTCTCACTGTGATGACCCACAGCCACCCCCAAGATTGGAGCCCAGGGCCCAGAACATTATTTGGATTGAACATAGATTCCCTAAGATGTAGAAGCAGGTCATTCGGCCTATCAGGTTCACACTGACGCTCGGCACAGCAGCCCACCCCCCGAGTCTATCCCTGGATCCTTTCATTTCCTCTGGCTAATCCACCTAGCCTGCACATCTTTGTACAGTGGGACGAAACTGGAGCACCCGGAGGCTGACACGGGGAGAATGTGCCAACTCCACACAGACAGTCGCCCGAGGCTGGAATCGAACGCGGGTGGGGTGAGGCAACACTGAGCCCCCGTGACAATCCCACCATCTCCTCCCCGTTGATGACCGTTTGATGTCTAAACCCGGGGAGTATCTAACTTGTCTCGCGTTTATTTAAGAAAGATTAGGGAATAGGGCAATGCCTCCACAAGCTCAAGATGCTCGATTCCCCTCGAAAAAACATTTACATCAATATCAAAAAGAGACTTTATTCACAAAAAAGCTTTACGTACAAACATAGTCACTAAAGGTCGGTTCTGTACAGTCTTTACAACAAGTCTTTGTCATGACATATATACTCCCCTTGGCTGATTAACTGAAATGTTAAGTCTGAGCTGTTCCTTCTGAATTAACATCACAAAGTTAAATTGATAAGGATCTTTGTGAAGTGCCTGTTTTCTGTATTTGTTCTCCCATGTACCCCGCCCTCCGAATACAATACCTTACAAAGCCGTAAACCTGTTTGTTAAGTTTCAGCAGAAGCAGCCTCAGGGCATTGAACACAGAATAAATTCCTCAGTGACGCTTGGATCAGGCCAGATCAAATTCTCAAGCAAACAGATGGCTGGGAATATTCAGTAGCAATGGTGAAGAGAGAGAGGAACATTCGCATTTCAAGTGACCCTTCCTCAAAACGGTCTGTTCTGAAGGAACTTTCCTGGAGAAATCACTGGATTGAAAGGTGAACTCTCTCTCTGTCTCTTTCTCCCTCTCCCTTCAGAGATACTGCCGGACATGCTTAGCTTCTTCAGCAATCTCTGTATTGATGTTTCAGGTCTCCAGCGCGTCCGTACAGATTGATTTTAGTGTAGAATTCTCAAGCTTGCTCTATTAAAGGGATTGAATCCCTCTGCTATAAAGGGGGGTCAGTTACCTCAGCTGACAGGGTGGTGATGCCAACATTGTTGGCTCAATCTCTATCATGTCTGAAATTATCATGAAGGCCCCAGCTTCTCAACCTGCCCCTCACCTGAGGTGTGTGACCCAGCAGTCCTCTCTCTCTGACAAGACAGCAGCTCTCGGGTCATCCTGGTCTATACTAACTTCCCAACTTTAAAAAGGCCCTCCAGTAAGAGAGCTCTTTACATGGTTCAGGTCAAAATCCTGGAGCTCCCTCCCTAACATCACTGTGGGACACCCAAGGACTGCAGCAGGAGTGTACACCCCACCCCCACCTTCCAGGCAACTGTTAGAGGGCGTGGGAATCACATGCAAGCCACATTTGTAAATAAGTTTTATAACAGGGTCACGGTGGATGGTCACTAACACTGTTTCTTTACCCGTGTTGAAATCAGCGTAATGATGAAGCCAAGGGTGGGTTGAAAATGACAATGATAGCCTTTCGTAGGTTGGTGTTTATTAGAGTTTGTATCGACAGTATGAATGATTGAGCACTTATTCAAGGGCATGCAGGTAGCTGCCAGAGGAAGTGATGGGGGCTGGCACAATTGTGACATTTAAAAGGCATCAGGATGAGTATGTGAATAGGAAGGGTATAGAGGGATATCAGCCAAGGGCTAGCAAATGGAATGAAATGAGATGAGAATATCTGGACGAGTTGGCCAGGAGGCCAGGAGGGTCCATTTCCAAGCTGTACACCTCTGTGACTCTGAATAGTCTATTGCAGAGAGGTTCAGACAGGGCTTCGTTTGTGTGTCTCTCTCATGCTTCCTCAGAATCTGCAAACCCTATGTCTCCAAATTTCCACAAGACTCCATGAAATAGAAAAAAAGAGGGTCAGTGCTGAGGGAGTGCTGCACTGTCAGAGGGTCAGTACTGAGGGAGCGCTGCACTGTCGGAGGATCAGTACTGAGGGAGTGTTGCACTGTCAGATGGACAGTACTGAGGGAGTGCTGCACTGTCAGAGGATCAGTACTGAGGGAGTGCTGCACTGTCAGAGGATCAGTACTGAGGGAGTGCTGCACTGTCAGAGGATCAGTACTGAGGGAGCGCTGCACTGTCAGAGGGTCAGTACTGAGGGAGTGCTGCACTATCGGAGGGTCATTACTGAGGGAGTGCTGCACCGTCAGAGTGTCAGTACTGAGGGAGTGCTGCACTGTCAAAGAGTCAGTACTGAGGGAGCGGTGCATTCTCAGAGGGTTAGTACTGAGTGAGCACTGCACTGTAAGAATGTCAGAACTAAAGGAGCGCTGCACGGTCAAAGAGCTTCACTGCCAGAGGGTCAGTACTGAGGGTGTACCGCACTGTCACACGATCGGTATGGGGGCACTGCCACAGTGTCAGATGGTCAGTACTGAGGAAGTTCTGCACTGTGTGAGCGTTAGTACTGAGGGAGTGCCGTACTGTCAGAGGGTCAGTACTGAGGGATCACTGCGCTGTCAGAGGGTTAGTACTGAGGGAGTGCCGTACTGTCAGAGGGTCAGTACTGAGGGATCACTGCGCTGTCAGAGGGTTAGTACTGAGGGGCTGCTGCATTTCCAGAGGGTTGAGTACTGAGGGATCTCTGCGATGTCAGAGGGTCAGTACTGAGGGGCTGCTGCATTGCCAGAGGGTGAGTACTGAGGGATCACTGCACGGTCGAACAGTCAGTAGTGAGGGAGCACCACACTGTCAGAGGTTCAGTCCAGAGGGAATGCCGCATTGTCTGAGGCTCTGTACTCTGAAAGCACTGCACCATCAGAGCGTCAGTACTGAACGATCACTACACTGTCATAGGGTCAGAACTGAGGGAGCATGCACTATCAAAAGGTTAGTACTGAGGGAGCGCTACACAGTGAGAGTGTCAGTTCTGAGTGAGTGCTATTTCAGAGGGTCAGTACAGAGAGAGTGCTGCATTGTCAGAGGGTTAGTACTGAGGGAGTACTGCACTGTCAGAGAGTCAGTACCGAGCGGGTGCTGAACTGTCAGCGGGTCAGTACTGAGGGAGTGCTGCACTGTCAGATAGACAGTACTGAGGCACTGCTGGACTGTCAGAGGTGCAGGACCGAGGCAGAGGGTCAATACTGAGGGAGTGATACACTGTCAATGGGTCAGTACTGAGGAAGTGCTACACTGTCAATGAGTCAGTACTGAGGCAGTGCTGTACTGTCAGAGTGTCAGTTGCGATGGAGTGCTGTACTGTCAGAGGTTTTGTCCTGAGATTGGGCCACACTGTCGGAGGGTCAGGATAGGGCCACTTCCACATTGTCAGAGAGTCAGTACTGAGGGAGTGCATCACTATCAGAGGATCAGTATGGACGGAGGGCAGCATTGTCAGAGGATCAGTGTGGAGGGAGTGCAGCATTGTCAGAGGGTCAGTGTGGAGGGAGTGCAGCATTGTCAGATGATCAGTGTGGAGGGAGTGCAGATTTATCAGAGGATTAATATGGAGGGAGTGCAGCATTGTCAGAGGGTCAGTGTGGTGGGAGTGCAGCATTGTCAGAGGATCAGTGTAGGGGGAGTGCAGCATTGTCAGAGGGTCAGTGTGGAGGGATTGCTGTGCAGGGAGAGGGTCAGTATTGATGACGTGCGCACTCTCTGAGGGTCAGAACTCGTGGATCGCCATGCCGTCAGAGTGTCGCACTTTGAGAGGGTTCCTACTGAGGGAGCGCTGCACTGTCAACGGGTTAGAACTGAGGGAGCACCGCACTCTCAGGGGATGAGTACTGAGGGATCACCACGCTGTGAGGGGGTCAGTACTGAGGGAGTGCCATGCTATCTGTCGGACAGTCAGGACTGAGTGATTGCTGCATTGCCAGGGGGTCAGTACTGAGAGAGTGATGCACACTCAAAGGGTCATTACTGGGGGAGAGCTACACGGTCAGTGTGGCAGTTCTGAGGGAGTGTTGTTTCAGAGGGTCAGTACTGAGGGAGTGCTGCACTGCCAAAGGGTCAGTACTGAGGCATTGCTGGACTATCAGAAGTGCAGGAATGAGGCAGTGCCGCACTGACAGAGGGTCAGTACTGAGGGAGTTCTGCTCTGTCGGAGGGTCGGTACTGAGAAAATGCCACGTTATCGGAGGGTCAGTACCGAGGGAGTGCTGCACTGTAAGAGCATCTGTATTGAGGGAGTGCCACATTGTCGGAGGGTCAGTACTGAGGGAATGCCACACTGTATGAGTATCAGTACTGAGGGAATGCTGCACTGTAGAAATGTCAGTACAAAGAGAGTGCTGCAGAGTCAGAGTGTCTGTGCTGAGGGAAAGCTGTTGTGTCAGAGCGACATTTCTGAGGGTGTGCTGCAGTGTCAAAGGAGCAGTGCTGAGGGAGAGCTGCACTGTCAGAGGGTCAGTACTGAGGGAGCGCTGCACTGTCAGAGGATATAGAACATAGAACAATACAGCACAGAACAGGCCCTTAGGCCCACGATGTTGTGCCAAACATTTGTCCTAGCTTAAGCACCCATCCATGTACCTATTCAATTGCCGCTTAAAGATCACCAAACATTCTGACTCTACCGGTCCAACAGGCAGCGCATTCCATGCCCCCACCACTCTCTGGTTAAAGAACCCTCCCCTGACATCTCCCCTATACATTCCACCCTTCACCTTAAATTTATGTCCCCTTGTAATACTCTATTGTACCCGGGGAAAACGTTTCTGACTATCTACTCTTATCTATTCCTCTGATCATCTTATAAACCTCTATCAAGTCACCCCTCATCCTTCGCCGTTCCAACGAGAAAAGGCCTAGCACTCTCAACCTATCCTCGTACGACCTATTCTCCATTCCAGGCAACATCCTGGTAAATCTTCTCTGCACCCTCTCCAAAGCTTCCACATCTTTCCTAAAGTGAGGCGACCAGAACTGCACACAGTACTCCAATTGTGGCCTAACCAAACTCCTGTACCGTTGCAACATCACTTCACGACTCTTGAATTCAATCCCTCTGCTAATGAACGCTAATACACCATAGGCCTTCTTACAAGCTCTATCCACCTGAGTGGCAACTTTCAAAGATCTATGAACATAGACCCCAAGATCCATCTGCTCCTCCACCTTACTAAGAACCCTACCGTTAACCCTGTATTCCGCATTCTTATTTGTCTTTCCAAAATGGACAACCTCACACTTGGCAGGGTTGAACTCCATCTGCCACTCCTCAGCCTAGCTCTGCATCATATTTAAGTCCCTTTGCAGCCGACAACAGCCCTCCTCACTATCCACAACTCCATCAATCTTCGTATCATCTGCAAATTTACTGACCCACCCTTCGACTCCCTCATCCAAGTCATTAATAAAAATTACAAACAGCAGAGGACCCAGACCTGATCCCTGCGGAACTCCACTTGTAACTGGACTCCAGGCTGAATATTTACCATCTATCATCACTCTCTGACTTCGACCGGTTAGCCAGTTTTCTATCCAATTGGCAAGATTTCCCTCTATCCCATGCCTCCTGACGTTCCGCATAAGCGTACCATGGGGAACCTTATCAAATGCCTTACTAAAATCCATGTATACTACATCCACTGCTCTACCCTCATCCACATGTTTGGTCACCTCCTCAAAGAATTCAATAAGACTTGCAAGGCAAGACCTACCCTTCACAAATCCGTGTTGGTTGTCCCTAATCAAGCAGTGACTTTCTACTGAGGATACTACTGAGGGAGCGCTGCGTTATCAGGTGTTCAGTAATGGGGGATTGCCGTAATGTCAGAGGGTCAATCTGGGGGCAGTGCTGCACTGTGAGAAGGTCAGTATTGAGGGAGCGCTGCAATGTCAGAGAGTCAGTACTGAGGGAGTGCCACACTGTCAGAGGATCATGACTGAGGGAGTGCTGCACTGTCAGTGCATCAGTCTGGGGGATACCTGCATTGTAAGAGAGTCAGTACTGAGTGAGTGCCACACTATCAGATGGGCTGAATGGCCTAATATCTGCTCCCATGTCTTGTGGTCTACGAGGAATATCTGAAATTGTTCAGTACATTTCTGCCTCAGCTTCCTTCATATCCTGCTCAGCAATGATTCCTACGTCCAGATTTCAGAGACTGTGTTCAAACAGACCATCTTCATTTGGTTACCACCCTCTTTTGCCTGGGATCGAGTTTTCGTTTGGCGTGACTGACCTGCCAGCTCAAAGGGATATTTTCATGCTGCAGGGCTGAGGTTTATTCCTCAGCTTCCATGTGCTCATCCCAAATGAATCCCTCTGCCCCACACTCAGCACAGTCATGTGTTCCTTATTTCTGAGCTTCCCAATGTTAATCCACATCCAGAATGACATCCCACACTCCTCCAAATCGTATCGCAGGCTATTTGTCTGGGAGCGAGGAGTGCTAAGAGAGGAAATAAAAATCTGAAAGGACTTTACAGTGACATTAAGGGTGAATTGATAATGAGAGGAAGAGTAGGTTGTGGAACACAGTGAGAATTTGTGCATGGACCCAGAAGGTATAGTGAATGGATGCATTTTGTCAATGCTCATTGGGACAGGGTTGGTATGAAATCGTGGAGATGCTCTGTGATACAATTAAATGAATTAGCATATATATATAGAGAGAGATGGTTCAGAGTGGTCTGGCCTTCTTACAACCCAATAAATCTCCAAAGACGGTGGAAATGTATCTCAGTTTACCGAATGAGGTGATGGAGGAAGTAGCAGGTACACTTGCAAACATTTTCAAATCCCCTCTGGCCACAGGAGAGGTGTCGTCAGACTGACCATGTGGTACTGTTATTCAAGAAGGAACATGGGATATACCAGGCAGCTCCAGGCCAGTCAGGCTAATACCGTGGGTGGGGCATCTGTTGGAAGCAATTTTGGGAGATAGAATTAATCAGCATTTAAAGAGACTGGAGTTCATGAAGAACAGGCAGAATGGTTGTGTTAATGGGAGGTCAGGTCTGACCAATGGGATTGCACTTTTTAATGAGGTGGTCAGGTGTGTAAATAAGGGCAATACTTTCCTGTCGCCTGCTTGGAGGTCAGTAAGGCTTTTATCAGGACCCATAGTGGAAACTGATAGTGAACATAAAAACTCAAGATCCAAGGAATTTGGTGCAGAATGCTGAGTGGCAGGAAGCAGACAGTGATGGCCCAATTAGAAATCTCTGTCTGTTCATGTCTCACTGTTGGGGTCTTGCTGATGTGGTTGATAGAAAAGATTTAGATTTGAATTGTGGATGGTTAATCATTGGGTTCATGAATGATATGGGGATTGGTGGGGTGATAAATAGTGAGGAGGATAGCCTTAGGTTACAGAAGGATGGAGATGGCCTTGTCAGATGGACCGATCAGTGGCAACGGGTGAGGTGCCAGAAGACTGGCTGGTGATTAATGATGTGCTATTATTGAGGTCAGGCTGCAAGGAACAGCCATAGAACTATGGAGCTGTGAGCCTGATGTCAGTGGTGGGTAAGCTGTTGGAGGGCATTCTGAGAGACAATTTACATGCATTTGGAAAAGCAAGAATTGATTTGGCATGGTCAGCATGGCTTGTGGAAATGGTTTGTCCAACTTGATTCAGTTTTTGGAGGGTTGACTGAGAAGATAGATGAGAAGGTTTCACATGGGAGACTGCTTAGTAAAAGGTTAGATGACATGACATCCAGGGAGAGAGGACAGCACCGTGCCTCAGTGGTGAGCACGGCTTCCTCACAGCACCAAGAATGCAACTTTGATTCAAGCTCCCTACCACTGTCTGTGTGGAGTTTACATATACTCCCTGTATCTGTGGGTTTCCTCCGGGTGTCCCAGTTTCCTCCCACAGTCCAAAGATGTGCAGGTTATGTGGGGTGGCTATGGGAAATGCAACATTACAGGGATAGAATAGAGAGTGTGAGTGTAAGTGGGATGCTTTTCAGATGGTCCATGTCGGACCTGATGGGCCGAATGGCTTGATTTTATACTTTAGGAATTCTGCAATTAATCCAGGGACCCAATAATGTTCTGAGGACCAGGGCTCTAACCTTGGACTGCGGTGGACATGGGTCCTTACAGTCTTAAGGGGTTTGTGGATGAACGCAGTGTGAGGGCTGGGCTGAGTTGTGTTCTGAGGTGTTGAGGGTGTGAATGTTTTGTGGAGGAACTGTCTGAGGGACGCTGGGGTTAAACACAATAGAGTGGTGCTTTCTGAGGTATGACGGAGCACTATCTGGTTGTAGAAGGTGCAGAAGGTAGAAAGGTACAGATACACTTCCCTGATCATTCCCTCGGGGTCCGCAAGGCATACTGGTGTCGTAATTTGGGATGGAGGCCACTTCCATTTTAGAACATTCAGATATTTTTAAACAATCAGTGAAAAATAACATCACCATGTGTCTTCTACATGGATTGGAGGAAAACTGTTGTCAATCTGTGGTCACTTGGTGCTTGGAGACTCTCCAGTAAAGCAGGCACCCAAACAGACCAACGCTGTCGATGCAAGAAGTGGTGCACAGGAAGATCCAATAAGTAATTTGCGGTCGCTGTCTGTATCTCTACAGCTGTCATCATGCGAGATCAGAGTTCAGTCCTAGGAGAAGTAATCTCTCCGTCGAAACTTGCTCCATGTTTGTACAGTAATCGTGGTTGTGTGAGTGTGTGTATCTCTGTGTGAGAGAGAGACAGAGAGCGAGTGTCTGTCCGTGTGTGTGAGAGAGAGTGCATATGTGTGTATCTCTGTGTGTCTGCGTGTGTGAGATAGGGAATGTGTGTTTCTGTCTGTGTCTGTCTGAGTGTGTGTTTGTGTGCATGTGTGTGTGAGAGAGAGGAATGCGTGTGTATTTGAGGGAGTGAGAGTGTGCGTTTGAAAGAGAGTGTGTGTTCGTGTGTATGTGTGTGAGAGAGAGGAATGTGTGTGTGTGTGAGAGAGTGTGTGTGTATATGTTTGAGGGATTGAGAGTGTGTGTGTTCGAGAGAGAGCGTGTCTGTGAGAGAGTGTGCGTGTGTGTTTTTGTGTGGGTGCGTGTGGATGTGTGTGTGTGTGTGTGTGTGTGTAAACTAGCCAGTCTTATTGTGTGCCCAGCTGCTGTTTCATGTGAATTGGTCCTTGTGTCTCCAAAGACTCAAAATCTGTCAGGGTGGCTTAACTGGGGGAAAGAGTGCTGTTCATTCCAGTGGGAATTCATCCAGTAAACCTTCCCCACACACTAATATCCCTCTGGCAATGCAGTGACTAGTCCTGCACATAGTGTTCCAGGTACAAACCAATGTAATGTCACCGTAGTCTTACCAGAGCATGGGACAGCTCCTCATTACAGAGCGGGGTCTGGTGGGGATTTAATCAGAGGGTCACCATGACCCAGCTGCGGAGAGATGTTGGGAAGGAGAATCCTTCAGAGTAACTCTAGCTGGTGTGGTAAGCTAACTGCTCAGCCAACTGAGCTAACTGACGTTACTCCAGGGGCATGCCCTGTATAACCCAATCATAGCCAGCCTGCACCTCACTAGGAGCCAGAAGCAAGGCCATTCGGCCCCCACCCTAACCCAGAAGGGAGAGCACGGGAAG